>NC_135359.1:27581196-27899095 GCF_051622035.1 Arctopsyche grandis
TGCGAGCAGTGCGCACGCCTAAGGTACACGTGTCGTTAATCTGTGATTCAGTCTGTCTGGCGCTTTTCGATCGTTTGCACCGCATCGCCATAATATGTAATATGTATGTTGGTCAGAGGTTGTGTAATTACAAGGACAATTTGTGTGCGTCATGGAACTTGGTTATATAGACTAGTGGTGAGCATAAAATACTTTGATCAAAGTGGTCACGGGTTCAAATCCCACTGGTTTCTGTTGGCCAGACTTTGGATTTGTGACTCCAGGTCAATCGTTTCCTGTCAGGGATTGCCAATTTATATGATTTCCATTGAAACGGTTCTAATAAATTGGCAACCTTACCTATTTTCTCGCAAAATCTCGAGTTTTCAGGCATCTCGAATTTCTCACTGACCTGGGTGAGTGCACGCGTAAATAAAAAACATAAGTGCCCAGATAATAGACACATTATTGGATCGGGGAAGCTGTGATGGGGAACTTGTTCTTTATAAAGAGGTACACGGTAGATCAGATTATTCTGGAGTGAGCGATGGTTTCATGTGGACCTCCGGAATCGTTGAATAAATGCTGAATTTGGATCCTGAACCAACCCCTACGCAACAACACTAATCAAACTACATAACTTGTATCAAATGTACAATGTTTATTTCCATGAAGGCGAATCGGGGTTACCCGTTAGGCATTCTTGGTATAGATAAAAAACATTAACGACCGGTGTATGGGATTGAAATGAACTACTCACATATTTATTTATAACAATTTTGTCATAGTGACCTTACACATGAGTTCCAAATCGTCACTATGGCTAAACAAAAAATGAAAATAGTATGCAATAAGATCAGAATAAAATAAAATATAATAAAAAAAAACAAAACTAGCATAAATATAAAACAAATAATCAAAAACAAATACAATAATAATACGTTACGATCTTAAATTAAATAATCCCTCAACCAGATTCGCATATTTTAGATTAAACAAATCCAAGTTAATACGTAGAGATCTGGTTTAGGAGCTTGATGCCCCTGGCAACAGGCGACGAAACTATCAAATTGGTACTTGACCCAGGTGAGGAGAATAAATTGCGGTATCTAATGTATCTGAGTTGGCTGGGAACATTGAAGCTCAATTTTGCAAGAATTTGAGGATTGCACACCAAGTCAACCAGTAATTTATAGAAATATTTCCTCAAATATGTATGTATACTCTACGTGGTGACTTGAGGGAATTATAACCTAGTGCTCCCAGCAGGTAAGCACTAGGATAGAGCCAAGGATAGCGACTGTAAACTATCATACATATACTCGTAGGTATATCTGAGAAACTTCCTCTGTACTCTCTTGATTCTCAAACAATGTACCCTATCACTAGAGCTCCGTATAATAGAAGAAAACTCAAGAATGCTTCGTACTAGCGAATCATATAGGATACGGAGTACTAATGCACCCTGGATACATGTCTATTATGTTTTTAAGCCCGATGATAAAGTAATTATGGCTCGTGATTCTTTCATATGCAAATGCAATGACATAATCTGTAATATCGTCAAACTTAGCTTCATAAAATTGATAGAGATTATATAATGCATGCATTGCGCTTTAATGCTCGTCGACTATCATTATTCAAATTATGACCATCAAGAAATTTAACGCCGCAATTTAATGGAAATTAATGAAAAATTTTAGCATTTCAATTTTATGCTGTGTAGTTAACGATACGTGTATTAAATTAAGTGATACGCAACGCAACCCACTCACATTATCGAACCCATTGGCAGTTAGTGTATTTCAATATCAGTATTGCAATTATTTAAAATTTCAGGTAATGCATTTCATCATCTAAAGTTGAAGCTTCATATATGTATAAATGTAGATATATTAAAAATTTATTCCAATTAATTCTATTAAAAAAATTACATCTTCTTATTTTAATTTACATAGATATACCAGATAGATCTATACCAGGAAGGCCTAACAGGTAGACCCCAATGCGCCTTCCTAGACAATAAATTAATTACAGACATTGCAGCATTTTTATCACATAAATCACTGTATTTACGAACACGAAATTAAGAATTAATTAATTAATTAATCCATTGAGACATCTATGGATTTAGACTTTAACATACATTTTTACATATTGTACACAAATCAAATTCAGATATTTGTGACAGCAGGTAGGATGATTTTTGCCAATTTAAGGAACCGTTTCAATGCAAATCAGATAAATTGGCAAAATCTGATAAGAAACGATCGATTTGGAGTCACACATATCCAAGTCTAACCAGCAGTATTAAAGATTAACACGGGATCGAAACCGGAACCTACATATATATAATTCCTTAACAACATTAATGGTTATTTGATGGAAAAAATATAAAATTTTTCGAATCGTCCCGTTTTGAGTCTTGGGAAATATGATCACTCTAATGATGCATCAATGGAATTTGAATGCTCGGCTTACCTGGCAGGATCCATCTTAACAATGCCAATTTAACTAATGATTGGACCTTGGATTTGTGACTCCAGGTCGATTATTTCCTATCAGGGTTTGCCAATTTATTTGATTTTCATTGAAAAGTTTCCAACAAATTGGCAACCTTACCCATTTTCTCGCAAATCTCGAGTTTTCAGCAATCTCGAATTTCGCTGAATTGTTTAAATCGCTGCAATTTTACAAATTTGACCATAGATGTCTCTGTGGATGTAAATTGATATGTATTTACTTTGTATAATACTGTAACATGGGAACATGGGAGAGAGTATCCACTGTCTAAGAGCATTCGAGGGTGAAAAATAGAAACCCCGGATTAGGCTAACGGGACTCAGTAAGTACCCAGACAAAGGATACGCTTAGTTCTCACTGACCTGGGCGAGTGCATGCGTAAACAAAAAACTCGCCAGGATAGACCTTTAGGTGCCTAGACAATAAACACATAAATGGATCGGGGAAGCTGTGATGGGCAACTTGTCCTTTATAAGGAGGTACACACGGTAGATCAGATTAATGAATAAATACTAATAATACTTGTATCAAATGTACAATGTTTCTGGCCAGGAAGGTGCATTTGCGGTTACCTGTTAGGCTTCCTGGTATAAATTAAAAATAAATAAACTTAAATATCAATATTTGGTATATCTACATATATGGCCGTCTTTAGGTGGCTCTGATTTAACGCTGGGTTCTCGAATCTTCTTGAACTTGCAGCATTCGAAGGAGGACAGGTCCTGCGAACTACCAGTGTTTGAGGGCGTCGTACAATTAGCCGGTCGTCCCTGTCTCGGGCTATGTAGGTGAACCGGTTAACCGGCTTCCACACAAACAAATATCGCGGATTTAATTTGCATTTAATCGAGCCGGGGTGTCGTTGCCGCTCGCGTGCCATCATCATTATTATTATTTAAATTTAAAACGTGCACATCCTTAATTTTAATCGCGTGGGCGAAGTCGAGTGAAATGCACCTTTAAATGGATTGCATTGATTTTGCATTTTCGAAAATCCTTTTCGCAACCGTTTGTCCTTCCTTGTCGGTTGAAGTATGGTTATTGTGATTTTGCTCAAGTGTTGTTGCGTATTACGCACGATGACTCCTGGCTCTATGGCTGGTTTGCTGGTGTAATCGATACAAGCTTTTGCATCAAATTAAACGACAACTTCGTAAATATTATGAAGCGGCATGCGTGTGCAAGTGCACGATTTTCACAGCGTTGCTCAACGTGTTTGCAAATTTTGTTTAACATTTTTTTGCCACGTTCATTGGGCTTGCTCATTTCTTGAATACTTTAGTATATTTGAGTGTGTAAAGGTTTTATTATCATACATACAATATATAATATCGCCATTATGTCTTTGTATCTGTGTGTGTATCTGCGATAACGCTTGCCGTACTATAGTCGTTTCCATTTGACATGTATTTCCTTTAGCCAGCAGCATAGCTCGGTCGTTAAGCTTCTGCTTAGCGTCGAGAGGCGCCGGGTTTGATCCCATGAGCTGACCTCTATTGAAAATATTTTTTTGAGTATATCTGTAGTGCTGCTGGTCAGTCCTGGATTGGTGACTGGAGGTCGATCGTTTCCTATCAGAGTTTGCCAATTTTTCTCTGATTTCATTGTTGAAACGGTTCCCGGTAAAATTGGCTAAATATCCTTCCTATCTACTATGTCACCACTATTCGAGATTGATGTACAATAAAATTGATGTACAATTCATAGATGTCTCGTTAATTTGCGAGTTTTTCAGTTTCTCGTAATTCAGCGACTTGTATAAAAAATGCTGCAATGTTTGTAATTGGCCAGGAAAGCGCATTGTGGTTACTTGTAAGGCCTTCCTTGTATATGTTCATATATGTAAAAACTAATTAAATAAATAAAATATGTACGCCACAGCTAAAACATTGCCAACAAAATGTACGAATATACTAACGAAAGAAAAAAACTTCTATATATACTGTTTGCAACCAATTTTTCCTCTAGGCAAGTCTCTGAGCATTTAGCACCATCTATTGAACATTTATTTATTTAATTAATTAATTAATTCATTTTTCTATCGGGAGTTTTATATTGTTTACATGTTTATATAGTAGGTTTTTACCTTTTTTTTCATATTAAAAAATTAAATATAAATATTAAATCAAATATATAAAGGGGAGGGGAGGGAGAAACTCACAAGAATTTAGGTAGAAAAATCGTCCTTCTAGCTACGTAACCCGCGCATTACCGTTTCAATTTCTTTATTTTTTTATTTATTTAAAATTTATATTTAGCATGATGACATGGTAATGTTTGTACATACATATATACATATGTACTTATATAAAATTATAAAATTATTATTATAAATTTGAAATTACATATATTCAATGAAATCCGACAAATGTTGCTGGTTAATCTCTTCATTCTCCATTATATCAAATACACTTATTAGTACAAAAATATGACCTTATTTTATATATGTATGTAGAAATTGCTCTGTTAGAATATAAAAATAGCAAGAAAATCTAGTGCTAATTGGTTAAATTAATAACTCAATCTAACGAGATTGTAGATTTATCACCATTGTGGTATATGTATATATGTATATGTTACAGGTGAAATGTATTTTGAGATGTTATATATTTTGACCAGTTGGAATATAATTCGCCATATGAATCTACTTACGTGGGTTAGACGGAATATACATATTCCAACTAGTCAAAATATATTACAACTGAAAATACACTTCAACTATAACAGTAGTTGGTACCAGGTTAGATGGAATATATTCTAACTAGTCAAAATATATTATAACTGGAAGATACACTGCAACTGTAACATATGTATATGTACATACATATATTGATGATTTGAATATTTACAAAGTCTAAGCGATCGGTTGTTGGGATACGATTTATAAAACAGAGTGATTCAGCTTTAAAGGTGAAGAATTGTATAAACTACAGAATATTTGTATATATGTATGTATGTACATTTATTTTTTAAATTTAAATATCATGTATAATCGGAAATCGCATGTGAGATGGTCTACATTGTTCAACGTCGGAAAACAACTTAGGAAAATGTCAAGAATCACCTCAACTACTACCAGAGTTACGCCATAAAAGGCTTCCGTTGCATCGCGTTGCGTCAAACGTGTATACATACATAAGTAGGATGCACTAAATGCAAATGTAAATATTAAAATAAATCCCGTTATTGAGGAAATTCGTTAAATATAATTTGAAAATTAACGCACTTGTACATAATCCATACTTGGGACTTTATGTCCCTAATAATTATGTGCGAAACTTACACAAGACAAAAGTTCTACTTTTGATATCTGAGAAAAACATAAAAAACTTCTAGAGAAAAATCTCTAGAGAAAAAGTACTACGTTCGGTTTAGGAAAAAATATTAAGGTAATAATTTCTATTACAAGTAAAAAAAATTCAGTCCGATTTGATTAGCGGTTTGGGAG
Organism: Arctopsyche grandis; assembly: GCF_051622035.1. Taxonomy (NCBI): domain Eukaryota; kingdom Metazoa; phylum Arthropoda; class Insecta; order Trichoptera; family Hydropsychidae; genus Arctopsyche; species Arctopsyche grandis. Next base: position 27,587,147 of record NC_135359.1, read on the forward strand.
ATAATTGAATTCAAAAACTTAAAAAAAAGAGGACACCTATAAGGGGAGGTACCATTTCCGGTCAACTTGAAAAAAATTACGTCGTATCGATAAGAATTTTAGTAACCGATACTAAGTTTCAGTTCGATTGGACGAACGGTGTTCAAAAAATCCCCAAAATACACTGACACACAATACACATACATACACTCATACAGAAACACAGACACATACACACATTTTTCTAGATCATAAAAAGGTGATTAGTGGTCGATTCTGAGTTCGAATCAGTTAAAATATACTTCAAATATCATTGCGGTTGAGCACAATATCAGCGACACAATACGGGCCGTTCATACCATTTCGTGGAAACTGCAAGCAGGCGTCGAAACGGTCAGAGCAAAAAAATGGACTATGACTGTCATTGCTCATCACACCATTGTTCATTATATAATGTTGTTTTATGTTTTTTCCATATTATTTTTGTAAAAATAATATTTTTTAAGAAATTTCTGCCAGCGCTGTAATCCCGGTATTCAGACTTGTATCAGCACCAGGATTCACGGTACCAGAAAATACCGGGATCCCGGAATCCCGGTGCCCGGGATCTCGGGATTGGAAGCCTTATCGCATGCACACACACACAGAAACACGCGCAGACAACCACACAAATAGCGTTAGAATATGTGTTTTTTTTGTCGGCGTATACATATTTTATTGTTACAAATCAATACACACTCGCCATTACAGATTTGCTCCAATGCGACTGGTGTACGTTAACGAAATACACAATACATAAACAATCAGAAATCAGAAATACAGTAATACATACATATACAAGCAGAATATATAGCATATAACAATTAATCAGAAATAATAATCATAGAGACATCTATGGATTATTTTTAGATTTTTTTTTGTATACAATTTTTATACATATAATAAATACGAAATTATAGAGATGTCTATAGAGATATTTATAGATTTCAGATTACTGTGTATAATTATTACAAATTATACACAGGCAGATTTTGTGACAACAGGATTAGATCTAATACCAATTTTCAGGAACCGTTTCAGCAATGATCAGATAAAATTGGCAAACTCTGATAGAGAAACGATCGATTTGGAGTCACAAAACCCCCAAATCTAACCAGCAGTGGCGAGGATTCGAACCTTTGACCTCAGTGGTGCTAAATTGCTACTGCTGGCAAATATGTATATGTATATATTTTGGGTGACCGTAAAATAGCCGAAAGTGAAAAAGTCGAAAATGTTCGTTTACCATGCATACATATGAAAAACGTCGTACATCCTCACTTAATTTGCGCGAGCAGGATACAACAGGAACAAGAGGAACAGGCTTTTCCTCCCGTATCCTGCGCGCGCACATTAATCTGTATGACAAAAAGAGAGATAATTTCACCGCATGCCACTCATATATATTATATATACATAGTACCGTTTACCATGAACCCTTTTTTTATCTTTCGACATCTTTCTGTACGACATCTCTCTGTATTTTTCCGACCATTGTGGTGCATTAGGGATTCCTGTCATGCCGCAATAGCCCAAACTTAAGCTTAAATAAATAATCTATGTATAGATATGCAGTGGCTACGCCAAAAATCGCCGAGACATGTTGATGATTTCGTTTCATTTTTTCATCCAATATTTTTTGTATAATAAATTTATTTTTACGACGCTGCATTGTAATAAGGTTCGCACCGGTTCAAATTGTTTTGAGGTCCATTATCGCACTTATTGGCGGTTAACGGGCGTGCGATAAAGCTCGACTGGTTTCGCATGGAGCTTTTTGAGTGAAAATCGCGCCGTGAAAAGCTATTAACTCGCCCGGCCTGCGAATAATTAAGACGTTCGATGGTCTGCTGGTTTATGCCAGTTACCATTTTTACTTTATTACGTCATTTCAGTGCACTCACTGACGACGTTCAACGGTGCCGACGGCCGTTCAAATTACCCCCCCATTTTTCGTTAAACACTTTAAACACGTTAAACACCGACCATTACGAAGTTCCATCTAACCTGATTTTGCATTTCTGATTTTTCACTATTACGTTTGATATTTTTTGGCCCATTTACAAACCTTTGGCCCATTCACAAAACTACATGAACGCATGGTTCCACTTTCAACGATTTCACTGTACGACACGAAAACTGGTTCAGAGACGAGATATGACTTTTATTATAGATCTATGCCCAGTTAATACGAATCTGGTAATAAAAAATGTTGATTGGCTCGAGGTTCGGAGATATACATATGTGTTTTTTAAATCGCGCGATTTTTCTATATCTTGGTGTTGTTCGGTCGATGTCTCAAAATCTGTCAATTTCCTGTTCAAAATGAATATTAGAATCTATAGTCGGGTATTTTATCTTTCATTTGTAGTACTTTTCAGCTTTCAAATCTCTCTAAGTAGTCGTCCAGTTCAAATCAAAAGTCAAAAGTACGTATTTTCATTTGGGATTTTTCCCACTGTTAATACTATTATATATTGAAACATGTCTATTGGAATAGTTTTCTGGCCACACTATTTTTATGTTTTCGTTTAAAAGGGCTAATTGCAAAAAGCTCGTACTGGTATTTACTCGTATTTACACGAATCTGAATTGAATTAATAGGGATAACATATTAAATTATCTTTATATGAGAATTAAATAAAATTCCACGTAGAAAAATCATATTTCGACTATTCTTGTGGATTAATAACAAAAATTCTATTGATAAATTGCTTACCTTGATAAAATAAACTAATTATCACTGGGCATATATCTATAAGAAAAGTCATATCTCGTCTCTGAACCAAAAAAAGTCGTAATTTGTCGAACAGTGTTATTAACATTCAGGAGCATATTGACGTCAAAATTCACACCCTATGAGCGTACATACATTTGTATATAGGGTTGTCAGATTTCATGCAAGTCAAACCGGACACCTCCCAAAAAAAAAATCAGTTCTGTGACTTTTCTATAGATATAGTTTCAAATGAAGTGATAATATTTAGAATATCTATAGCTATTTTTTTCCGTTCTATTTTTAATATATGTAAATGAAAAGTGCTACAATTACAGAAGAAACCAAAGAGACTTCATTGAGAGGATTAGTGAAAAAATCTAATGAGGTTTTTGGTGCTTTTTCTTCAGCGAAAAAAAGCTTTTAAAGCTTCAAATAGCTTTAGAGTGCATTCTATTGCAGGTAATAGTGATAGCCAGCTAGTTTTTGAATGTGAGAGTAGATTTTTATATTCAATATTAGCAAAATCATAGAAATATTTTAGTCTTTCTGTTCTGACGGTGTCTATTCTGCGTCTGCGCGTGATGAATCAATCTGAGTGTGAGAAAATTATCGATCCAAGATAGATTAATTGATGCCTGATACACATTTTTTGTCTCCCTTCTACACATAGTTCTCCAGAAAGTATAAGACAGATAGTTCATTGTTGAATATTGTTACAGTTTTTACCAGACTGTCTGTTCCAGACATCGACTTTTTGTTTATAGTTTATGTTAATTCCGAGTTAAAAACTTCTGTCCGACTTTAAAAAGTAGTAAACCGGGACATTTGGGCGTCTCGAGAGGTTTGTTCGGGACACCGGGACACGAGACTTAAAACTGGTGACAGTCCCGATTAATCGGGACGCCTGACAACCCTATACATATATAATAAAAAAGTGGTCCTGAAATTAAGGAAGATTAATGGCGTAATGCTGTAAGTGGAACCGGACCTTTAGATCGATTTCCTCACCGAAATGCGATATTGATCTATCGCTTAGGTTCACATTTTACGTTGCCCAACTTTATATATGCAAAAATTAATGTCTCACATTAAGATATCTGTCGACTTTGCACAGTGCACGTAAATAAAAGCAGTCGTATCGTTTTGCGGGACAAAGCCGATAATTTAACTGCAATAAACTCGTTTATACGAAATGCGCGTGCGCGTATGTAAAATATTATGTAAACATTATTCAAGGCGACGTTTTACACCGGAGGATGTGTATATTACATCTGTGTGTGTATACAGTGCATTCGACGCGTATGTACTGTTGAAAAGGTCCCTGCTTTACGATGACAATGCTGAAATTGGAATGCCACTCTCGGTTGAAATGTGTAACGGAGTTTCTCGGGGAATGCAGCCGAGGGGGCAGAGCCCCGACCGTGGGCCCCCATCGATTTGCATTTCGTGAATGAGAGAGTATCTGGGTAGCAGACGTGGGTAGCAGAACATTCGAATCGAGACAAAATACCCGCCAAATTCATAATGTTATTACATATTTGACGCGGAATGAAATTCCGGTATGCTTGCTCGGATCGAATTTGAGACCCACCAGAAATGGACAACTGGATGAATTATGTATATACTTTTATGCAGCAGTGGGCATATCGATGATTGATATATACTTTTGTATGTATGTACATAGGATATTACGTGGTCTTATGTATATAAGATTCTAGAGAGTAAATCCAATCATTATGCTTGTGGTTTGGTTCTGTAAATAAAATAATCAGTTCCGGATATAAACTACCGCAAGTACTAGCTGAAAATTTTGCAGGTAGTACGTAGTATGAAATTTGAGCGTCATGAACATGAACATGGACCATTTAATAGTGATGAAAATTGGTTATCAGGGGCATTGCTATTTCATGTGATAAAATGCGTACTCGATTTTGAACGTTAATACTTAGTCACGATGAACTTTTTACTGTATGATCTATAGTGAAGTAATTTACGAAAGGACATTTATCCATCTCCAATAGTTATATGACTTATGTATTTCTTTCCACTAGAGGCAAACTTCAATTTTATTTGATCTACATATTAATAGCTCACGATCCAGCTGACTTACTTAGCAGACAAATATGGCTGGATGAGGAAAATAGGAAAGTAATATTAAAAATCAACGTAGATAAGACCAAACTAATGTTGACTAGGTGATAAAATAGTAGACATTTTCAATAATTATTTATATTTAGGACAAGTAATAGACAAATTTGGTAGAAAAGAAGAAGAAATAAAGATATGTATGAAATTAGGATGGAGTGCATTTGGGCAAACGAATGCCACTTTGAACGAATGCCCGAAGAAAAAGATCGATAAATTTATTTTGTCTTGTGAAACTTGGACATTGAACGTCAAAATTCTACACAAAGTCCAATGCATTTTAAGTAGTATGGAATGCTGTATATTCGGCATAACGAGGAAAGATAGGAAGCGGAATACGTGGTTAAGAAGTACATATGATAAGCGTAGTGGATAAAGAGTGAAGATATTGAAATGGCAAATGGGTGGGTCACATAGCTAGAGAAATGAAAGGTGGACAAGAAAAGTGCTAGAATGGTACCCGAGATAATGTAAAAGGGCAAAAGGAAGACCGCAAGGAAGATGGATAGACGAAATAACGAAAATGTATGGGGTGAGATGGATGAAAGTTGTGCAAAACAGATACGAGTAGAAGCGTGTTGAATAGGTCTTCTTCCAATAGTGTATGGTGAATGGCTGTAAATGATGATGATATGTCTGTACTTATATTTCTTTATAATCATATTGAAGTTTAAATTCGCTAATCTGACGCTTTTATTAAGAACAGAATGGAAAGTCGGAACCTTAATGTTGTAAAAGCTTTGGTGTCATTGAGAATTGACTGACATTTCTACAACGCTGGAGCCTTTCATACAAATCGACCTGAGTTTGTCGAAAAGTCTGTGCCTCTATATTCTGAAAATCAATCAAGCAAGTCAGTAAATTGTGACTGTTTGCTACCCAAATATTGTTCAGGACTTGCTTGTAGAAACATGCATTATTTGAACGATGCATACATCGGGTAGCAATCATATTTACATATCAAATCTACCATTCCGATACGGATCGCGAATCGGTGAATCACCTTGCGTAAGTTGCGGATTGATCTAAGCAGCTTCCGCCACGTGGATAGTGGGTCGTATTGGTTGCACCGAGCGAGGTGCATTGACACCGGTCGGTGCATGCGAGTGCATTATTCGTGTTATGAGCGTTTCACGTCTATATAAGATGACAGTTTAGAGCAGGACTGCCTTGGCAAGGCCGTCGCCAGCTCAACTTCCCTACATGGCGACCGGCAACTGTCTCCACAGACCGCATTTAGTCAACGAAACCGACCCACTATTGCTTACAACAAAAAAATATACCAAATCGAGAAAGCTGATCGCAGTTGCGTCACGTCAACCACTCTGCGTTCTCCGTACGAATTGCAATATTTTGCGACTTTGTTTCAATTCTGGCGAAGACGTATCGCAATATATGCACGTGTATGTATGTATGTAAGTGCTTTCATGCACAGTTCAAAACTGGGTCGAAAGTCAATCAAAATCGCTACATTTTGACAATGAGTTGGAGGAACTCCCTAGGGCGACTCATCAAGATTGGGTTTCGCTATAACATTTACTCTATAAAGCGCCAAACAGACTATGGTTTGATTGGAATTCAAAATCTATATATATACATATATAAAAATCAATGTTTGTCTGTCTGTCTCGAATAGGCTCCTAAACCACTGAACCGATTACGATGCAACTTTCAGGATTTGTTGTATGCATGTCCGGGAAGATTACTGTGAAAAAAAGACGGGATAAAACCTCTTTATAATAATATTCGTAATTACGATTTTATCGACGCGAAAGTATGAAGTGCCAGTGTGTAGTAAGGAAATGTGTACGTTGGTAACCAACTTGCGCGCACGCATGCCAACGTTCAAATACATTACATACCTCTCATACCAACCTTACATTACGTACCACTCATAACAATCCTACGTATATACATAATCCTACGTATATAAAAATCAATGTTTGTCTGTCTGTCACGTATGCGTTCCTATACTTTACCATAATTTAATTTGATTGTTAAGTATTAATTTGAAACTGAAACATTCATTTATCGAAACGCATCGAGAAACGGGAACGGGAATTGCATGAGTTATTGTACGATGGAACGATGGAACTTTCAGGATTTATTGTATGTATTTCCGGGAAGCTTACTGTGAAATAAAATCGGCCAAAAACAGGAACGGAAACGGGACAAACGGGAATAAGTGGCATTGCAACGCAATAATTTCAAATGTTTTCGTGTCGCGACATGCGTTGTTAGGGTAAAATAAACAGATAATTGAATAATTTCAAATGTGTTCGCTGCCTACGTTTTTCCGACAAATGTGAACGGGAACGAGAACGGGAACGGGAACGGAACGGGAATGGGAACGGGAACGGAAACGGGAATTACATGGGTTATTGTGGCATTGCAATGCATGCCGGGTTCAGCTAGTATGAATATAAAAAATTCGGGTGTGACCAACCCATGACTTTATCTATGTATTTGATGAATATAAGAAGGTTACAAAACAAAATTCGATATTGAACTGATGACTATGATAGCGATACAAATTGAGCGCAAATGTATGGAAACTTCAAATGCACAAAACAAAAGATCTACTTCCGGTTATCAGATTTTGTTCAAATTTTTTTTTTTACTAAAAATCACTATCAGTATTATACTCATTAAATATCAAGAAAATAAAAATAATTTTAATGGTCAAAATAAAATAATGAAATATTGTTTTAAAAAAAAATACTACCTCCGGTTTACGAATTCTGACCAAAACCCTACCAGCTCTAAGTTAGTACATAAAGGATAGAAATATAAATTTTCAGCTTAATACGATCAGGGGTGCGGACAGAGTAGTGGGCACAACATTTTTGACCTTTCTACGAGGAAAAAAATCCCACTTCCGGTTCATTAAATTAAGTAATTTTTTTTTATTTTTACTTAAAATTACTATTTTTATTATACACATTAAATATCAAGAAGCTTAAAACAATTTAAAAGGTCAAAATAAAATAATGAAAAAATAATGAAATATTGTTTTTAAAAAAAATACTACTTCCGGTTTACGAATTCTGACCAAAACCCTACCAGCTCTAAGTTAGTACATAAAGGATAGAAATATAAATTTTCAGCTTAATACGTTCAGGGGTGTGGACAGAGTAGTGGGCACAACATTTTCAACCTTTCTAAGTGAAAAAAATCCCACTTCCGGTTTATAAAATTTAATAATTTTTTTTCATTTTCATCAAATTGCAACAAGATTTATACTTGAATTTTTTTGTGACGAACACACATGTTTAAGGGGTCGAAAAAAATAGTGGAAGAAAAATCGAACAAGAGTAAACTGCTACTTCCGGTTGACGGATGCTAACTAAATTTTATACCTAACTTGGTATTAAACTTAAACTTCTAGATATGAAATTTCAGTTCAATAAACCAAAAGGTTTCTGAAAAAAACATAAAAAACTTCGATTCTCTAGAGTAAAAGTACTACTTCCGGTTCAGATAGAAATATTTAAAAAATATGAGGTTATAAAAACTATTATTTGTATCATATTTAAAAAAAATTCAGTCCGATTCAGTTAGTGGTTTGGGAGATAATTGAATTCAAAAACTTAATAAAAGAGGACACCTATAAGGCGAGGTACCATTTCCGGTCAACTTAAAAATTTGAAAAAAATTAACGTCGTGTAGATAAGAATTTCAGTAACCGATACTAAGTTTCAGTTCGATAGGACTAACGGTGTTTAAAATATCCCCAAAATACACACCCACACAGACACACACACAGACATACACACACACACATTTTTTCTAGATCATGAAAACGTGATCAGTGATCGATTCTGAGTTCGAATCAGTCAAAATCTCGGGTTCGAATTTTCGCATGATCACAAAACTTCATCTATTGTTACTACGTACATAGATAAAGTAAAAAGTGTCTATACCAGACTGGTACTGATATTGTGACAGTATTACTCAGTTGTAGAAACGATGACACAATTATGTACATATGTACTTCCGTTACCTCAATTTTGTACTGCATACAGAAATTAGAAAGGAAGTGAACGTATGTACATATATGTAAGCAAGCAACTTCATATAAAAAATTACTTCACTGACAATAATCGCCTCTTATCAGGGTTTTCAAGTTTGGTCTACCTTCTCATTATTGTTACAAATGCGACATGTCTATATGTATTTATTGATTGCTGACAGTTATTGTTTGCAATTTGATTATATGTATGTATCTGATGCACCTGTCATGTCGCTGTGGCAAAAGTTGTTGCAAATCAAATGGATCATATACAATATCTTTGATGAAAAATATTGGTACGTTTGACTGAAGTGATGTAATTACACGTAATCCACGAGTGATTGTGTGACAAAATCGCCTCAATGATATTTCAGCCGGTCATTTCAGTCACATGTATGGTATGCTTTCTAATCTGACAGCTCTAGGAGCAGGCCTGCCTTAGTGGTCGACGTCTTCGGACTTTCTGAATTTTCTAGGTCAATTTATATCAAATGTGATTTATTGATGTTGATACAAAATCATATGGACGAGCACACAAAATGGTACCCGTTTGAATACTAAATCTGATAGACTATATAGTGGTAAAGATTGATTTTTCGCGTACGAAAATCATTAAAATTTATCTGTAAAATCTATTATTTTAATAATATACAGTTGTTACCGGTTTGAATTTGAGATACAATATATAAACGAACACAAGTGGGAATGCGAAAGAGTGTGTATTTATTTATGCATGGGCGTCGCAACTCATTCGTTTTTTATTGTTTGAAAACGATATTATTATTTATGCGCGTTTTATCTATAAAGTAGGGGGCGGAAAATCAATATAAATAATTTAAATACGGCACTGTTTATTAGTGGTAATTTAATTTTCCATTGAAGGTTTATCTTATGTTGGAGGATATTTCTTGTGTGTCGCAATGATGAATAATTTTCACAGCTTCAGAATGAAATTTAAAATTGAATTTACAAACGAATAAATAGTTTTTTTTTTCATGTGCAGAATACGATTACGAACAGGACTAATCATTTGACATTTGGCGCGAAAAACATTGGCAATATTGGCCAACGCTGCTAAATCTTGACGTATGCAACTATTTTGCGTGGCGATCGAAATAAATATGGTATGATTTCGGCGTGGACAGTTAAATATGACGTACACGTTTACAAAGATAAAAATATTCGTTCGAAGCGTATTGTTGGAGAGGAACAGGTTCACATTAAGAAATTTGTTGTTTCGGACAAATCATTCATCGGCATAATTTTCTCGTAGCATTTAACGAGCATTATTTATGGAGTAAGAATTGTTGCAACATTCAACGTGAAAATTTACATAATCATATGTATGTATATGAATATGCGAGATATTAATTAATTGAAACGTTCCTTTTGTACTCAATCGGAAAATGCCGCATACGACTTTACATTTGTTATCAAATGACATTCGTGACATTCGTTTTATTTTTATTTTACAAATGTTTTCACGACGCGAAGACATATGAGACCACCCGAAAGTTTTTGTCGTTGTACTGAAAATCTAAATTTTTTTTTACTATTTCAATTTTGTCGAGTCGAGTTTCAAAACAGAAGAAAAAAAATGACAAGGCATTTAATCGATCGATTGAATAACGCTTTTGTCGGTGGGTTGATCTTCTCGATGATTTAACAGCTTCTATAGATTAGGATGGTAATAACATGTGGGGCGGTAACCTATTGGGAGGTAAACTGGCAATATACAATTTTCCGTAACTAGATAACTCGCGCTACCGAGTTCTCACTGATCTCAACTGCTCTACAACTCGTATAAATTAGTTAGCTAATATCTCTACGAAGCTCCAGGAGTTTTTAAAACAACGCTTCTTTCGTAATAAATAAATAAAATATTATATATTTATATAATCAACTATAAAGGTAAAATTCTATTGAATATATGTACATCTGTATCTATACGTACCTACTACATACTCGTATACATATATTGGGTAAACGAGGTGTTTATTAAAATATGACATTGTCCTAATACTCAACAATATGTAGATTACAGGAGAGACATTTGATTCGACTATAAAAACCTGCTACTCCACAAAATTGTATGTACGTATGTAGTTACGAACCGACCACTCTGAATTAATACGATTGAATCTTATTGATTTTGTATACATATGAATACTTTCAGTTTCATATTTCCGCTTTTCCCTTATTTATGGGTGCTTAAATATTCGTATATAATTTTTTAATTTCGTAGCACTAATGCATTCTTGCTTCCTCATTTATTCTATATAGTATCTTGGAATATACTTCTTATAAATTTATTATCTACATATTTATTTCAATTTCGGTATGCTATGCGCGAGTTTATTACATATGTAGTATTGACGTGTATTTTTCTTATGTACATTATTCTTCTTCATTGGATATATTATCCATTCAGCAGTCAGGATCCATTTAATTCGAGCGCTGTCAGATCAGCTCGTCAAATAAAGTAAATCAGAATACAAACCAAACCAGATCTCATGTTTTCGTCCGATTTCTATAGTTTCCAATTAAATGGAGATTTTAGTTTAACTTTTGGTTAGTCAATTTCTGAAAAATATTTAATAATTAAGCAGTAAGTGATCGACAATGGAACTTTTTGAACAAATCAATAAGCCACATTAAAATTAAATTCAGGATTATGTTTTTCGTCTGTTTATTATTATGCGTATTCTATGTAGATAGCGCTAACAAACAAGCATCTCAATCTTCGTACGCGTTTGAGATTTGCGAAGAGCTACATACGTCTGGACAGTGTTACTACATGTGAAATGTGAACTTTGAAGACCAGGATGATCAGCCGCATCAAAGCTTTTGATATGTGGGTCTACAGGCGTATGCTGAATATCCCGTAGACCAAAAATATGAAATGAAGCTGTCCTCAGCATGGTAGGGAGAGGCAGGGAACTTGTTTCTGTCATCAAGTGGAGAAAAATGGAGTACCTCGGACACATGATACGGGGTTCAAAATACGAATTTCTCCGTTTGATAACCATGGGAAAAATCGAAGGTAGAAAATGGATTAGCAGGAAGAAGTTTTCTTCCCTTCGAAACATGCGCATGTGGACCGATATGAGCGCCGAAGAGTTGTTCGGAGCCGCTGAAGACCGATGCGGATATCTTCAAATAATCGACGAGGTGGTTGTCAACATCCAGTTGCGGACAGGGCATTGAGAAGAAGAAGAATTCTATGTATGTATGTATAACAAAATTTTTACGTATGTCATATATCAACTTTTTAAACTAATTCATGCATGAATAAAGAATTGCAGACGAACGGTTTGAATAAAAATAATAATTCAGTACAAGAGCTAATTACAGACTAACTTGATTGTAACAAGAATGGTTTATATATTCTTCTTTAAAACAATGAATGTGTTGAAGTCACTTGTCGTACAATTTTGGTTAGTCAGTGCGTGAGGTGTGGTACACATCAATAGTGCTATTCATTAAATTAGGTGTGTCACAAATCAATGGTATTACTTATAAAATTAGGTGTGACTTATCTCTACTGGTTAGTCGTTTTATTCTTTATATTAATTACACATCATGTGACAATGAAGGAGTCATAATGATAGTGTCATACAAGTGACGAATTTGTGATAGTTGAGTATAATGGTAGAGGGTTGTCGTTAGTCCTTAGCCCATGCAATGTTATTATTTGACTTTCTTCTTCAGAATTTCAATGAGGCATTTGAATTTAAAATACCTTTAATTCCAATATCATTTGCCTTTTGATTTATTTTTAACTTGATGCCGGCGACGATGATGATTCGCCATAAGTACAAGAAGTTAGTTATTAGCTATTTCACGAACATAATAATTTATTCCTTAAAAAGAGGTGTGTAAGCACTGGATGCAAATTCGTTGCAAAGGCCATCAGCCAAAGATTTATTAGAACGAGCTCGAGGGAGCGATAATTGGGAGACGATTACGGCGATGGGGCGCGGCCGCGAATTTCGCCGCCCTGGCCGAGGAAGGAGGATCTTCAAGTCCATGGTGTCGGTCGTCGTCGTGGTCGTAAACCATCAGGTGTTTCACATTCCCGAAAGCCACTAATTACAGGCCGTAACAGCTTTATGCGGCGAAGGTGGCACCGGGCGTGATAAACGAGCCGCTACCGACAATGCGTACGGCTCATTTCATGTCCGGTTTTTAGGCTCGTGATTAACGCTAATGGCCTCACAGGAATTAACAGGATCGCCGGCCGAATATCCTATAATTATCACCCCGGTGCGTGCTTGGCATTTGGCCCGAGGACAAAACGTTCCCAAAGATGGACAGTGTCGACCATCAAAAGACTGATTTACGCTGATTTTATGGAAAATTCAGATTTTTGTACAATATTGTCGTTTCACGTCGATTTTGGTACCTACATATCTATATGGGTCTACGTGACGAGCCGGAATGTTAAATTATCGAAAACGCAAATATCGGAAGGCAAAGATCGAAAATCGAAAGATCTTAAGTCGAAAGATCAAAAAAAAGAGTGCATGGTAAACGGTACATACTCACTTAATTTGCGCGAGCAGGGAACAACAGGAACAAAAGGAACAGGCTCTTCCTCCCGTATTCTGCGCGCGCACATTAATACGGGAGGAAAAGCCTGTTCCTCTTGTTCAAATTAAGTGAGTATGTACCGTTTACCATGCACCCTTTTTTTTTGATCTTTCGACTTAAGATCTTTCGATTTTCGATCTTTGCCTTCCGATATTTGCGTTTTCGGTAATTTAACATTCCGGCTCGTCACGGAGACCGATCTATATATATATAAATACATATATATTGACCAACAGATAGTGTTTGTAAGCCGGTGTTTAGTCGTTCACTACAATTAATGCGTACTGAAATTTTTTATCTTTCTATTTGATGAATTTTTTTGTTTTTCTAATTTTTTATCAGAATTTTATTTATTTATTAGAATAAATGGTTAAGGTGGCAAAGCCGATAGGCCCACGGGGTTTGGCTTAGTATATATGATGAGGTAAAACAGTAAGGGCGAATCAGACATTGATGAATGTGGCACGTGGTTTTTTTTTTTAGATAGTTTTAAACATATACAAAAAATGTGATGTTCATGGCAAGCGTGCTTGGGATAGTCCTTTCAAAACGACACATGTCATTGAAATTGTATGGTAGTATGTAATTGAAATTTTATGTATATACCAAAACGACCCTTTGGACCATTTTCGGTAAAATTGTATCCTTGCTTGATAGTGATCGATAACGAATATGGGATACACCGTCAATTAATAAATCTTTTAAGTTTAAGAAATAAATTTTGCTTATTTTAGCATACAAATATTGAAAAATAATTTCTCACTTCAAGAATTATGCCTGTCGGAGAAAAAAGAAAGTCAAAAATGTTAAGGGTTTACATATAAAAAAATCATATTCTTATTTTACATCCTAAAAATATAAAATAAATAAACTGGTATTTAATAATTGAGTATGATGATTAGTATAATATGTATTAAAAAAAAAAAACAATTACATAAATCTTGGTATACATATTTTGAATCATTGTTGATATATGTACATAGTTAATAAAATATTCTTGAAATTTATATAGGGAGACTTCAACGAGTGGTTATATCGAAAGCTTTTAAATTCCACAATAAATTGAAAAATGAAAATATCTGTTTAGGATATCTAAGTAAGATTTAAAGTGCAATAAAATTTTGTATTCAAAATAATATTCAATCGATTAATTATAGTCAATAGTCGTCTAAGAAATTTCTGAAACGATCCTTTGTTGAGAAATGCTTGAATTTACGAGTACAATATACATACATACATACATATGTATACGTATAATACTTCAATTATTCGAAATATACTCGTACAGAAATAATTAAATTGTGCAATTACAAGTTTTACGTAGCAAATTATTTTGCAATATATATTATTTTTATGGGATAGAAATTGGTACTGCTAGAAATTTAATTTACGTTTATGTCCAACCTATTAGCATTCAAGAGATCCGTGTTTAAGATACATAGCTGGATAGATAGACACAAGCAAGATTTATATGAATATGTATTATTATACGAATGCATTTTTTTATGTTTAATATTCAGTTTTAAACTCTTGTAATTAGTAGTCGGCGTCTGGCGTATGTATCAATTATACATAATATGTAATTACGATTGCGACGAACGCTGCGTACATTTTAATAAAATTTTGTTTACAGCCACTTTATAAATATATTTTTAAATTTTAAATTGATATATCACAACCGTGGGTGAATTTTCGGCAACCGAATCATTTCAATATTTTTAACGTTCTCGTAAATGTCTAATAACATATAAAGTAACAAAATATTGCCTTACATTTTAAGATGACGCCATTTTGATTGAAATAATAAACTTTTGGAACTTCAGCGTAGGAAGGAGGCAATATCTATATATAAATTATTATATATCATCAACCTACGACTCTTACATTATGATTACATTTTGCCCAAAAATTCAAATTTATATTATTTCCTATATCTATTCAATGACGAATATACTTTTTTGTTACTAAACAGCGACGCTGAGTATATTCAATGATTTTAAAGTAAGTGTATAACTATTAACGAAACGTCGAGAACACCTTTGAGTTTTTGTTTCGAAGGTCAGAGCGGTGTAGGTGTTAATTTTCATTATTCAATAAACAAATAATATTTAAATGAATTGACGTTTTTTCATTTGAATAAACACGTCTCTTTTTTTTCATTGATTATACGGATGTATCGAAATACGCGCAACATTAAAACTCACAAACGTTAATTTTTTCATATGAAATATACAATTTCATCAATGTTTAAACATATTGTAATATAATAATAAAAAAACCGTCAACATTTGATATACAGAATAGACTCACTCTTATCGTCCTATGCACATGTACATAAAGTGCGTCGGTCGAAAAAAAATCCGAAATACAACGGTGACATTTTTTATCGAAATGAATACCGCTAAGTCGATAGATTTTTACGTTCTTTTTTCAACTTTAGCATATAATCAGAAATGCAAAAGTATCGGCACGCGCCACCCACGCGACCACGTCATTATCTGCGCAGTTATTTATCGACAGGCAGCCCCATAATGCACCCATTTTATTGCTAACCTGATAAATGAAAGACACACTCGAGTAGTTAACATTGCCGACTGTTGCAAAACCCTTTCATCGGCCTTGTTTGAAACCGTGAAGTCGTCCCCGAAGTCGAAAGAATTCGCAATGTTTCATTTTATTGCCCATTTCGGTCGTACAATGCGACAATTTTCCCATAGATGTACGCACGTATGTGGGATAATTGATCCTAGATATGCACATACATACATTCATACATATGTATATGTAGTTCCTTGTGAGTGAGTATCATAAGTATTATCTCACAGAGTAGAGTGAACCTGGATTTGTCAAAGCATAACGTATGTAAATATTTATATACATACATAAACATGTGAAGTATAGCCAACATTGTATTGTAGGTTTTATTATGCCATGCCATGTATTGTATATGTACATATGTATTTAATCTTATTTAAAATGTAATATATGTACTTACATATGTTTGTATGAAGTTTCATTAAACATATGTAGGATAGAGATTTGTATTGTCAAGTGACAGTAACGTTTGCCAGAGAAAGATAGACAGAGAAACAGTGTGAACTCATTTGGATAAAATCGCAAGATGTGGATCTCAAATTCAATAGTATCTCAATTTTATCACTAATTGCATATGTATATAATATATATATATATATATATATATATATATATATATATATATATATATATATATATATATATATATATCTATATATTTTAAAGTTACCAAAAATGTCAAGGAAACCGAGACTTTGGTTACGACTATACATATCAACTATTTTAATCAACTATGACTTATCAAATTTTACTTTGATTTGGCTATGATTCTGGTGTTCTTTACTTTGTAATCGAATTCTTTATTATTTTAGAATAAGTCTATACTTCATAATCATGCGTTCTCAAGGAACTTCCTAATAGGAAAGTTCACCCAAATCAAAGTTTGCCAATTTATTTTCTGAATGTTGCAGATATGTATACAGGTTTGTGAACATACTTACATAGTTACATATACTCATGTGCTTACACAATCCAGCCTTTCTCAAGGTAAAATCTAGATTGTCCACGACTGCTCTTAGTTAGATTGTTTTTTACTATAATTATATTATACACAAAGGTTATGAACATATGAGCCATCATATTTGAAAGTGGCAGAAGTCCAATTTTCATTCCCAACAACACTATTTCTGTTTGACTTAATTCAGAAATTGATATCAATTATTTTATTTCCATAAGTTCAGATTCTCGGAGAAGCAGAATAAACGTATTACAGGCCACCAGTATTTTTAAATATTGTTAAATACAAAACATTTTATTAAATGTTTTGCGAAATATTTCTCGAAATGAAGAAAAATGGACTTATGCCACTTTAAAATACAACGGCTCACATGATATATAAATTATACACGAATATTATAATTAATTATTGATATGCAAGTTTCACTCTTTATTTAGGACCATTTATGCCTAAAAGCTACCTACCGCAAGTCACGACTGTTACACATACATACATACTTGAGTGCCATAAAAAATCATACGTATCGCGTCCTTATGGGAGATATGTACAACCAAAAGAGCCAATTAATTTTTGCGCCGACTTTTGGTCGAATGGATACTTGGCCAACGGGCGTTAGGCCAAAGGACGCTTGGCCGAATGGACATGTGGCCGATTGTGTATCGAAATTACTCAAAACTCACTGAAAACAGATACATTATTCAGAAATCACCTCGACTTATCATTAAAAATTGACATTTTCGATTAATTTAAACAATTGAAAATTTCATTCGGCCAAATATCCGTCGGCCCAATATCCATTCGCCCAAGCCTCCGTCAGTCTAGTGTCCATCGGCCAAGTGTCCAAATGAATATTTACTATTATGTAGATTCGCCATCTTTAAGCTCTTTATAGTACAAATTAGTCACGAATTCATATAAGCTATCACGATTTATCTGCCAAGTTGCGAAGCCCTTTAAGAATCCGCATACTCTGATATTGCTCTATAACAGTTTGGTTCGTAGTAATATGGAGTATGCTTCAGTCACATGGTATCCTTATTACCAAACCTATATAGATCATTTGGAGTCAATTCAGAAGCGTTTTCTGCTCCATTTATCCCATAAGACTGGTCTTGTTAGATTGCTGCCAACTTATAATAACAGACTCTCTTTTTTCAAGATCGCTAGTTTGTCTCATCGCAGAAGGGTTTCTGATTTGCTACTTTTATACAACGGTATCCTTGACACATCTGTTTTGAAAGAAATTTTATCGTTAATGCCCGATTCACCAGACGTAGAAATCTGTTCTATCCACCAATTTGTCATAACAACACTTCATTTAATAGTACATACAATCGCACGTACATACATACATATATGCCGTATTTATGATGGTATGGATGATTGTCCCGACTTTTTTACAAACCTCTTCTTACTTCAGAAACGATTTGGTCGTGTGACGAAGTTTGGGTTCTTATCCGATCGTTTTCAAACTTTGCCATTTTGCTCGGTTTGGTCATCAACATAAGTGGAAATGACGTCCGCCATTACGATGGTGAAAAATAGTCGCAATAGACACGTTTGAAAATATTTCTTCTTGACGTCTATCATCCGAATTGATCGTCCAGATTGTTCTTTTTAGCCTCTTCTTACTTTATATCCCTTTTAGCCGCCATCTCGCTATGTCAGATTTTAATTGTTTAAACGCCTGTAACTTTTTATTTTTTCAATCTATATTTTATAAAATTTGCTTTATATGTTCTCATTATCTCTCATATATATTTTAAGATCTCTCAAAGTGTTATTGCTGACTCTTTCAGTACTTTTAGGACTAAGGTGAAGAAGAAAATCTGTGATTGATTTGCTTCTTCACATTCATTGTTTATTAATTTTAATATGTTTTTGCAAATTTTCTTTTTTGTTTGCTTATTACTATGTTTGTTATTACCATGTGGTGTTCACTGTACATGGAATATAATATTTTCATTTATATTTGTATATTTTTTGTCTCACTGTACTGCTTTATTTTTTTATATTTTATTCTGTACTAGCTGAACCCGGCATGCGTTGTAATGTCACAATAACGCATGCAATTCCCATTCCCGTTTTCGTTCTCGTTCCGATTTATTAGAAAAACGCAGGCAGCGAACACATTTGAAATTATTCGATTATTTGTTTATTTTACCAAAATCGAGGTTTCATATTCTCCTATTTTCTCCTCCAAAACTGTACCAATTTAAAAAAAAAAATCATCATCGGTATGAGAAAGATATTTTCTGTGCAACTATGCGCGTATTTTTTTTAACATCGACCGTTAAATAAGCACGCTGGACTCTTTTTGTGGGTGTAAAAAAGAGGCGATTTTATAGATGTTTGGCGGCTCCTAGCTCCTATAAAAAATAACTGATCAAAAAAATAAAACCACAGAAACATGCCGATGGTGGATATCCATAGCATATAAAAAAATAATTTCTCTAGTGCCATAATTGAGGAAGGGAGAAGTGTAATACGTTTGTATGGACAAGGCGCTGGTGTCCAACCCTCTTAATAATCAAATTAAATTACAGTAATGATAATTTGTCGGAAAACCGCAGGCGGCGAACACATTTGAAATTATTCGATTATTTGTTTATTTTACCCTAACAACGCATGTCGCGACGCGAAAACATTTGAAATTTTGGCGTTGCAATGCCACTCATTCCCGTGTCCGTTCCTGTTTTTGGCCGATTTTTTTTCACGGTAAGCTTCCCGGACATGCATACAACAAATGCTGAAAGTTCCATCGTAATCGGTTCAGTGGTTTAGGAGCCTATTCGAGACAGACAGACAGAGAAACATTGATTTATATATACACCAGCAGTCACATAAAACGGAACGCTTGTGAATTTTACGACTTCGAGGCCATTAAAGGATTATCCTTTATGTGTAGGGTTTTTAACGACCAAATATTCTAAATATGATTGTTTTCTAAGATTTGAGTTCAGTTTAGTGTGGGTTTTCGAGGAGAAAGCATCAAATTCGAATTTTAACACGTCAACATGAAAAAACGAGCTCAGTTATCATTGCAGAAGAGTGTAAAAATCGCGACATTGGCGAGTTCAGGATTTTCCTTTCGGTCAATTTCCAAGAAAATGGGATGTTCTATATCGACTGTTTCGAGAATACTGGAAAAAAAAAAGAGAATCTGGAAGTTTTGATCGTAAGAAGGGGACCGGACTGAAAAGATGCACATCTGAGAGGCAAGACCGTGTAATAACCAGATTATCTTTACAGCAGCGAATCAAAACTGCTGTAGAAATAAGAACAGATGTATCTTCACAATTTTCCATGGAAATCAGCGACTCAACAGTAAGAAGGCGACTCAGAGAAGCTGGACTGTACGGTCGGAAAGCTGCAAAAAAACCACTACTAACCAAGAGAATGAAAAACAATCGATTGGAATGGGCGAAAGCACATGAAAATTGGAGTCCATCAGATTGGCAATGAGTGATACTTTCCGACGAATCAAAGTTTAACCTCTATAGTCCTGATGGTTTTCCGTATGTCCGAAGGAAAGTTGGCGAAAGGTATAGTGAAAATTGTACCCTTAAAACTGTTAAGGATCCTCCAAGTCAAATGGTCTGGGGATGCTTTTCGTATCATAACATTGGACAATTGGAGTTTCTACAAGGTGCCATCGATGGAAAAAAATATAAAAAAATTTTAGAAGAAAGCTTTGTCCCATCGATGGAAAACCACCTTTCATATTCCGATGATATAATTTTTCAAGATGACTCTGCCCCTTGTCATCGAGCTAAATTGGTGAGTATTCATTTTAATTGATAGCATTGAATATAAATTATAAAATTTCAATCAAAAAACTGAAATTTTTTTTTTACTTTTTTTTAGGTTCGGGACTATTTACAAGAAATGGGTGTAAAGACACTACCATGGCCTGGCAATAGTCCCGATTTAAATCCAATCGAAAATTTATGGATGTGTATCAAGTACAGGATAAGGAAGAACAATGTTACTACTCTTAAATCGTTGAAAGAAATAATAGAAAAGATATGGTACGAAGACCTCCCAATCGAAAATTTAAAAACTTTAGTAGATTCTATGCCAAACCGAATAAAAGAAGTTATAAAATCGAAAGGAGCCGCTACAAAATATTAATTTCTTTTTTATAAGTTGTAAATAATAATATGTGACTGTAATAAAATTAAAAATGTATATGTATAGTGCTATTGTCATTTCAAATTTCATTTAACCGTGAAGTCAACGCACGGTCGTAAAATCTGCCCTCCATAAAATTTCTCCCCAACTCATCTTTATCACCTTTTTTTATCCACGTTTGGCGTTACACGAATGCACTATCGTACAACCTATCATTTAAATGACTTTCGGTTTTGGTTTTATATAAGATTACCGAAATTTCACGCAAAAACATGTTTCGCTTAAGCGTTCCGTTTTATGTGACTGCTGCTGTATATATATATAGATGTGTGTCAATTTAAATAAAATAAACACCGAGCGAAGCCGGGTAAAACCATTAGTTAATTATATTGTCAAAAAATGTGACGTTATTTTGAAAAGTTAATATTGTGGTTTGATAAATAGAACAAAAGTGCATTTAACTGCAAGCCAAACAGTGGAATGATCACATCCGTGCTATAAGGACACGAAATACATATACATATGTAAATACACTAAGGGGAGATTTACAACAGGTTTTGTTTACCATAGATTCTAGCGTTAACGTTAGAAGGCGTTCATCGGCCGTAATCGATACAATCGGTCCATTTTGTGCGTTATCGAGCCGAAACGAGACACGGACAACGTGTCCGCGATAAAAAGGTTAAAGCGACGAGTATAGTTGTCGCGTGGTGTTGTATTTCGGGTCGCGGGCCCGAGTTTCGCCCACCTGGCCTCAGCCCTATTTAGACATAATTCACGGGACGGGGGCGGCGCACGTGGGCGGCCACTAATACAATATCAAACTCGCTTTTTATTATGTCAATTGATTCGTGGCACGGCACAAGCCCTAAAGATTGCCCGTCGCTCGTTTCAAACGAGATACGAAATTCTCTCGGCAAGAAAGTTATAGTACCCACATTTCGTTAAAAATAAATTTCATTCAATTGTTAAATAATTTTCCGTTTCCGATTTATTGTTATTTGATTTCTGAATCAGGCGATGTTCAACCTTTTTTTCATGTCAACGGATACTATTGAAATGTGTGAAATTTTGAAGGGCTTCATACATAATATTTTCTATTGAAAATTGTTCTTCAACAGTCTCCTCTTACATATTATCGCCGTCAATCTCTTCTATGAACAAAATATTTTTTTATGATTTCATTAGGCATATCATTTTTACTAGCCTCTTCTTAGTTCGTTTTCGATTTTTTTTCGTCTTATTTCGTCTGACGAAATTTGGGTTCTTAACCGATCGTTTTCAAACTTTGCCATTTTGCTCGGTTTGGTCATCAATATATGTGGAAATCAAATCCGCCATTACGATGGTGAAAAATAATCATAATAGACACGTTTGAAAATACTCCTTTAACGTTCTCGGTGACGTCTATTATCCACATTGCCGTATTTATCCACACTTTTCCGATCGTTTTTTCCCTTTTCGCCACCCTCTCGCTATGTTAGATTTTAATTGTTTAAACGCCTATAACTAGTCACCGGACCCAGAAGGTGGCGCGTATTGTTCAAAGGTTGTAAATGCATTGTTAAAGGTTTTCCGAACCTTTTTTACAAAGAATTTACAATAATGGAACAATGGATAGCACTGTGACTATCCGGTGTCTACGCCTATAACTTTTTCTTTTTTCACTCTATATTTTATAAAATTTGCTTTATAGGTTCTCATTATCTTTCATATACGTATATACATATATTTTTATTACAAGGCTCTTATCAAGTTGCTTTCACTTTTTCCTCTGACAAAATTTGGGTTTTATATCCACACTCCTCCGGTCGTTTTCAAACTTTGCCATTTTCCTCAGTTTGGTCAGGTTCTGCGACAAATCACTTACGGACTTTACACTTAACGGCGTTACGCGCACGAAATTCACAGGCAAATCATTCACGCGACAACTGGCTCACGGCCATTACACGCACATATAAATCACTCACGCGAAAAATCACTCACGGATATTACAATCACATGTAAATCAATCACGGGAAAAATCACTAACGCGACATTTCGCTCACGGAATTATTAAAATAGCGTACAAAAACGTAATTTTTTTACACAAAAAATATTCTAAAACTCAATTAAACGTATCGTGACTATACCCACGTGCCGGGCTTGAGTAAAACTGATGTGGATTAAGAAACGTTCGATCTGCAAAGGACGTCCGTGCTTTGATTTATCTGATTTTCATACAAAATACAAATAATTAGAAACAATTTGTATCGGCACTGTAATAGATTGCTTTCTTGCACGCGATGATTTCCAACAAATTTTCACCCCACTCGATTTAAATTGGAAATCAAACTATGTACATAAGTATTACTCATACTATTTCAATTACGAATGTACTGTGTATGGAGCCACACACCTTTGTTCATTAGCGACTCTTTTTATATACGAACCCGTAAATGTAGTGACACTGTTTATGAAACCGAGTAAGATGTCTATATTATTCAATCTCAGTGTTTTGGTTTTATACGAAAATATCTTATTTCGTTGTTTAGGTGCATACATATGTACAAACGTACATATGTTTATACTGGTATCTACGGATTGGGCAAGTGATGAAGCGTGCGCAGAGATATTGTTTCACGTTGTCCCCATCGAATCGCTTGTATTTTATGGTGAAAATTGTTTATTTAAAATGCATTTGTCGTCTCGAATGGGCTTTTTTCTCGTTGTCGACTTAGGGCTGTCTCGATTTTCGACGAGGACCGGCCGTATCGTTCGGCCATAAACATAAATTAGCCGCCAAGAGGTTGATATGTCAAATAAAAATTCTTCCATGTAGGTATGCACCTTCCCCATTGTCGCAGCGGACACTTGATGTGTTCATCTGACTTCGCCTTCACTATAGGTCGTATCGAAAGTCATAAAAAAATCAGATAAATCAATTACAATTGAAATACCCGAAGCACTCTCGAAGCACTGCTTCGATTCTTGGCCGTATGTATTATTTGTTCCGGTCGGGCGAAACTAAAACGATTTAGATTCAGCGATAACACCTACTATTTTAGCTCATACATAGATAGACAGGTGAATGGTGGATATTATAATATACGAGTATATGCTAGTGTTAGCTTTGGGGCTAAACCGAACATGAAATACCTATATAATACTTTACACCTTTAGAGATTAATTAAAAAACAAAGTTTTATTTTATTTTACATAGAAATACCAGGTAGGCCCAACAACTCCAATGTGCCTTCATAGACAACTGATTACAAACATAGCAGCATTTTTTTATTACATAAATCGCTGAGTTTCGAGAGGCTGAATAACACGAAATTAATAACACTGTTCGACAAATGATACGAACACAAAACCGTGCTCCACTAATACGAGTTTTTAGCTCGCAATTTTCCCGATTTAAAATTCAGCACACTTCCAATTAACCTCTTTAAATGAAAAAAATAAATAGTGTGGCTAGAACGCTATCCTACTAAACATTTTTCAATAGGAAATACTCAATATAAAATAGTATTAACAGTGGGAAAAAATCCCAAGTGAAAATACGTACTTTTGACTTTTGATTTGAACTGGACGACTACTTAAAGATATTTGAAAGCTGAAAAGTACTACAAATGAAAGATAAAATACCCAACTATAGATTCCAATATTCATTTTGAACAGGAAATTGACAGATTTTGAGACATCGACCGAACAACACCAAGATATAGAAAAATCGCGCGATTTAAAAAATACACATATCTCTGAATCTCGAGCCTATCAACATTTTTTATTACCAGATTCGTGTTTTCTGGGCATAGATTTATAAGAAAAGGTATACATATCTCGTCTCTGAACCATTTTTCGTGTCGAACAGTGTAATTAATTATGTAAAATTTGGGCTAAATTTTTCAATGAAAGTATTGTTTTGGATTTATATTCGTAATAACTAATAAGTGAATATCTACATACGTAAAAACAAGATTGAAATGCGAGCCGTTATAATTGAAAATGAGATGTCCACTTTTCGTCATTTTGAGAAATATCTCATTTTAAATGTGATGTTTTAATGTAATATGCAACATAAACATTTAATGTAATGTTTTGCGTTTAACAATATTTAAAAAATACTGGTGGCGTGTAATACGTTTATTTTTCTTTTTCGAGATTCTGAACATATCGTATTAACATAAGTGATAACAATTTGTGAATTAAGTCAAATAGAACTATCGCCACTTTCAAATATAACGACTCATATATTCTCGTTCCATAGGTTTATTACATTATGAATGCATAAACCTAGATACACATACATATATAACATTTCAATCCTTGAGATTAAAAGTAGCACAACCTCACGATCTTATCGTTACGTTTGTAGGTATTACCTACATAGTAGTAGAGCTCGTGTATTTTAAATTATATCAAAATAATGAGAAGTTGACATCTAATTAAAACATATATAAACTTGAATATACATATATATTACAATTAAAATATTTTAAAAGTGTATCGTCTGTCTATAATCAAGGAATTTAATATATATTTGAAATTTTTATGGAAGTATTACTTTAAAAAAGTTGTAGATGCTAAATTACGAGTATATATTTGGTATCAGAAAAATATAGCATGCGTATTTATATATGTGTGTGAGAATAGCATATGGGTATGAGTGTAATATGAAAATGATTTTTATTTAAAATTTACTTCTTTGAAAAATAAAATTACGACTGGAAATGTGAAATTTTTCGCTTTGTGAATGCTTTGTTTGAGTGCTCGTTCCCTTAGTTCAGGTACTGTTATTGAACGTTTTCAATAAAATTTGATACAACACAATAAATCTGTCCATTCTTCAACATGAATACATAATCGTGAATGATTTATACATCCGATTTTTTTTATTAGTTATTTATACATATAGGTATTATGTTTCATTCGTCTGAGATCTTATTTCGCGTCACTCACTATCGCTGTCATCACAGAGAACAAGAAAAAAAAAACAAAACAAACCACCTGACTAGTAATCGGGTATCGTATACGTCATGTTTTTCATAGCGACATCAGCTTTAGCGCGGATTAGTTGATTAATTTCGTCATTAAAAATGTAATCAGAGATTGAACCGAAAATAAAAAGCGACGGTAAAACTTCCAGGAATTCTCTCATTCGCAAAAAAAAAATTAAATCGAGAAACTGCTCGACGAGAGGCTATTGTTGCGGTCTTTATAGCGAGTCGTTATACCGAAACGAACATGCCGTTCAAAGGTGTAAGCGCTATAACGATTATTCTATGTCTGATATGCATTGGTTTATTGCACCATTGTTTTGTGTTTTACTGACGGAAAATCTTGTAAAATTTACCGTGTGCAGTTTTGTTTTTCTTTCAAATTTATTTTCTATCGATTGTGTCGTTCCGGAGTATCGGGTGTTCTCAATCGCGCTAATTAATTCACTCGAATGTGTCTTTGATGCACGAGCGTGATGTGCGTGGGTGGTCTTCGGCACTCTAGATGTTAATTCATCCGAATTTGATGTAAATTTGACCAAATTACACAATTCATCCGTGGGCATGTGTCGCACTATATAACATACATATCTACAACCAGATTGAGCAATAGTTTTTTTTATATAATAAAGATAGTTTAGGATAACGCACATTGATCGAATGCATATATTTAACTATGAAACCTACATATGAATATAATGTACATATGTATGTATACATTAGTATAGAATTTTGTTAAACAGAATTGGTAGGGATAAGCCAGAAGCGCATGATATAATTAAAAACACAGAAATACGAATCAAATCTTCATAGATAGCATCTCAACTGAATTAAGTTTGCTAAGGAATGCTGTAAAGATTAATAATCTAAAATTATCAAAAAAGAAAAGGGAGTGTAATTTGAATTACTTTGGGTGATTAGGTGAACAACCAACTACTAAAAAGAAAGGGTCTACTCATTCGTGAAAGACTAAGATGAGGAGTGCTTAACTGCAGAAGATTTTTCTTGACAGGAGATCAGAGAGCTATAAGATCAATAAGAAGACCTAAATTATGATTTCAACCTTACCTAACCCAACCGGATGACATTTTCTGAAAATAGACAACGATCGGGGAGGTTCTCAGACCAGCCCTGGATTTCTAAACTATTTTTAAAATTTATAAAAAAAACTCGGATGAGGTTATGTACGGTATAAGCGAGTTATTGAAATGTGCATATGTGTATTTGAGCATTTACAAAAAGGCCAAAAAGAGCAAATCATCGGACATTCAAACATGAGGTACCAATTCCGTAACGACATTGCTCTAAAAAGCTGAGGTTTTTTTATATTCCAGAGGTGGTGCAAGACAGACTATCCTATCTTTATATGTCTGTACTATGTATCTTGTCACAAATAATGATGAATTGAAAGTCAGGCATCATAAAGAAGAACTAATATTATAAGTGAAGTTTGGTCTTATCTAATCAAATTATTCATATGAGAAATCTGCAGATGATACCGCTTGCTTCACAATTAGCACTAAACCAGACACTATTCGTAAAATATCGAACTTGCAGTTAAAACAATGACGGAACACTTGACTAAGTGGAAAATTCAAATTAATCAAACCAAAACTGACGCGATCTTCTTTAATGTTTGAAAGCATAAGCCAAGTTCACATCTAAAAATCCCCTCTGGAGAAAGTCAGAAATGACAATCAGTAATAAAATATTTAGGAGTAACGTTCGATAAAAGAATGAGATGGACACCTCACATTGAGGCAGCAAAATACAAGGCGATACGTGGGATATCTTTAATATACCCAATGTTTAATCACCATAGTTCTTTATCAACTCAAAATAAAATAAAACTGTATCGTACGCTCATAATACCAATATTAACATATGTTGCACCTGTATGGAATAATGCCTCCAATACTAACCTTACCAAGCTCCAAATAATACAAAATAAATCCCTAAAAATAACAACACACCCATTTATGTAAACTAACCTGAAAAAATGCACGCTATAAATAATATTCCGTTAATCACAGACATTATTAACAAATAAACCAGTAGATTATAATATGACAGAATCACTAATAACCATACTAACACACTTGTGAAGAGTCTCGGTGATTACAACAAAATGTCTATTCCCTTCACGTATAAACAAAGATTACCTAAGCACAATCTGCTTTAGATCGTTGACTTTAGAGTCTTTAGCTAGTATAAAATGTACATATTATGAGCATTTATAAGAATTGTAAATAGGCTTTTGAGCTATTTTTCCTAGTATGCTGTACATTAACATTGAATACTAACAAAGAAATTAAATTATCAGTAGATGTTAAAATAGATATAAGATGTATTGTGAACATAATTTAGTAATAATAAAAAATATTATTATTAAGTAATCAAAATTCCATACAAAATTAGTCGAACACAATCTAAATGTGTGCTATTTTGGACATCCAATTCATCCATCTATTGTATTACATATATAATATATGTATTAGATCATCGATTATATAATTTTAATCAAATTAATTTATTCCGACGCCTACAAATCGCATTTCAAACACAATTAACGTCGCATGCAAATTTTTTCGCCTATTAAAAAATATTTTTTATGAACTCTCCCACTTGTCGCGCGACCGAGAACATCTCCCGTCCGGTCGAAGCCTACATTAGTCCGAGAGGAAAAAAATAGGTAAAAAAGGTAAAAGCGATAAAACACCTATGTAAATGTTCTTTTATGACCCACTAAAGCGATGTTGGCTCAATAAATATATATGCCGGGATTTTACATTGTTACGATTGGTGATGTGTGCCCACATAGTATGCACATACATATGTATGTACCTTACATATGTACGAGTGTGTGGTGTCGGGGCGGGCGGTGGGCAGAGGTAACATCCGCTCGAAAGTAAATTGAATGATATAATATTTGTTTTTTATAGGCGGTCACACACGTCGATTCCGCCCAACGCACGGCCCTGAGCTTGTTCTCAAACTGTGTGCTGGGACGATTAAGAAAAGCGCCGCACGGCTCGGGAAAATTATACTTCCGATATCAATGTCAAGATTTTATGACGCGACGCGAGCTCTAAGAGCACGTTAAAAATTAATTTGGAACGCAGTTATTACAAGTCAATTGATTTTGTCCGTTCAATTCCGATCTACACTATAATTTCTTGAAGAAAATTGTTTGGCGTGAATTGGGTTTATAAATTTAATTATTTATGCAGGTAAAAAATCATTTAAGTAAATTACATAATAAAAACATATAATGAAATCTTATAATATAAAATTAACAATAAAAGAAAAAAGAAAATCAGAAAAGATAGCAAAAATAAAGCAAACACTTAAGAGGGCTGGACAGCAGCGCCTTGTCCATACAAACGTACTATACTTCTCCCTTCTTCAATTATGGCACTAGAGAAATTATTTTTTTATATGCTATGGATATCCACCATGGGGGTGCATCTATCGTTTTATTTTTTTGATTAATTATTTTTTATAGGAGCTAGGAGCCGCCAAACATCTATAAAATCGCCTCTTTTTTACACCCACGCAACGAGCCCAGCGTGCTTATTTAACGGTCGATTTAAAAAAAATACGCCGATAGATGCACAGAAAGTGTCTTTCTCATACCGATGATGAAATTTTTTTAAAAATTGGTCCAGTTTTGTAGGAGAAAATAGGAGAATACGAAACCTCGATTTCGTCAATTTAAAATACGTTTTATCTGGTTGAAGCGCAACTGTCGCATTCACTCAATATATATATTGATATATATTGTCGCATTCACTCAATATATACATACACTCAATATATATATCGAAGAAAGGAACGGTAATAAAATTAAGGTTTCGGGTGTACAGCCCTCTTAATGGATATACAAATTCTGAATGGATCCTATAAACCGACCAAAAGTAACACTAAATATGTCAATGTCCGATTGATCAGCTAAATGGTTTAAAAGCTCTATGACTGTGCATAGTATTTAAAAGAATGTTAGTTTTCATTATAATTGGTGAAAACAGATAATACATATATGTATATTTTATTTTGGAAAATTTTGTTAACGGTCCGTTTAAATATGAAAACAATAGACAAACAACAAAAAATGTGTCTGTGTTTGTTTGTGAGTGCTTTGTGCTAATGTGAGTGTTGAGTTCTAATTTAAACGTTCCAGTAGACGCTTTTTACCAGGGCTATTTAGTCGGAACATTTCAAGCAGAGTCGGAGTCGGAGTTCGGGACCGGCAGCAAAATGGTTAAAAAGATTTCCCAGCCCCAGATGGAGTTAAAAATGAATAAATAAAATAATAATTCAGAAGTGAACTTTCCGAGCCTTTCTTTCAGCAAAATCAATAATTAAAGCAGAAAAAACAAGATTTTCAACATCAATTTCAGTAGATAGTATCAGCAATATTCGCATAGCAACTCAAATGGTTGGATACAATTCTTGTAAATCATGCTGTTTTATAAAATGTAATACAATGAGTGGATTAATTTTACCTTGAGGTTTATTTGAAAAAAAAGGGTTTTATTAAGTTCATTAATAATAATATCAGATTTTTAATCCACGGTGAGCTAAATTTGAAGATCGAGTCTTTCCGGTAGATTGTTTACAAAATACACAAAAACCCCACGAATATTTGTTCAACTGTTCGAATATTTCTTTCATTGATTCTATATAAGTTATATCTAAGAATTACAAATTTATTTCACTGAAAAAGAATATCGTACCAAACAATTAATGAAACAAGAAAGCTGAAATCTTTTAATTGTTCCGTTAATTTGGTTGCTTCATGAACTACACCTGGATCTATTCTTTTAGTTTCAGATAAAGTAATTAAATCAACATGATGTCAACAATTTGATAATGAACTGCTTTGACACTTACTATTTTCGCTTCCCATCGTGTGTCAGATAAGAAGGAATTATTTAAGGAAAATAATTGCACGGGAATCAGTTAGAATCTTCAAGCGATATATTGAAGCTAAATATAGGGTAAACATGTTTACACTTTAGAAAGTAGAAGCAGGCGCCTTTGGCCCTCTAACCTAAAGTTTTGTAGGGCCTTTGGCACTCTAATTTTAAATTTTAAAGCGCCTTTGGCACATCGAGTAGCGCCCTAATTTACTCGGTGCTCTCGGGCGCCGCCCGACCCAGCCCCTCCCTAAAACTGACACTGGCGACAATATATATCAATATATATCTATTGAGTGAATGCGACTAATATATATATATATATATATATATATATATATATATATATATATATATATATATATATATATATATATACATATATATATATATATATATATATATATATATATATATATATATATATATATATATATATATATATATATATATATGTATATATATACCGATTTAAAGAAAAGAATTGAAACAATGGAAAAAAAAATCCAGGCCTTCTACATCTATTCTAAATAGGAGCAAAAGTCTTGACAATATGAATAAAGACTACCACACGGATGAAGAAGAACTTGAAAATGAACTTAGCCAAAATGCAGAGAAAAGAAGTAAAAAAAGAAAAATAGATAAAGTATTATCTTCCCCGCAAAATAACCTGAAAGAAACACAAAAACAGCAAACCAATAAACCTAACAAACAACCACTTCCACCACCTATTTATGTGAGCAATGTTATTGACTTCAATAAGTTTAGAGCTCATCTATTATCAAAAACAGAAACACCACCCATTCAATGCCAATTTAAATTAATTTCAAATAATAGTATCAAAATCACTACACAAACCGAAGAAGATTATCGCAAAATCAAAAAAACACTAAATGATTTAAAACAACGTGAATGTAAAGACAACGAAAACCCCCTTCACAATCTAGAGTACCACACCTATCAACTCAAGAATGAAAGGTGCTATAGAGTGGTTGTTAGAGGTTTACCGCCATCAACAGACGTTAATGAAATAAAAGATTCTTTCAAAGATAAAGGATATGAAGTGGCCAATGTGGCAAATATTATGAAGAAATTTACAACCGATGGTGAAAGACAAATAAAACATTTCCCACTATTTTTTGTAGACCTGGTGCCAAAAGAAAACTGCAAAGAAGTATATGGTATTAAAGAACTTCTACATTGCAGAGTAACAATTGAACCACCAATGAAAGTAAAAGACATCCCTCAGTGTACAAACTGTCAACAACTTGGGCATACAAAAAATTTTTGCAATCGACAACCTAAATGCGTCAAATGTGCCGCAGACCATCACACAACAAAATGCAACAAGCAGAAAAATGTTCCCCCAACTTGTGCCCTGTGTGGCCAGCAAGGACATCCAGCTAGCTACAGGGGGTGTGAGGTCTATAAAAAAAAGATAAAAGCATCACAACCCAAAAAGGTAACAGTAACACAACGCGTACAACAAAATCAAATTGAAGTTGTTGATAAACAAACAACTGTGGACAAAACATATAGTGAAGCAGCTAAGTCCCAAGCAGACAAAAGCAAACAAGATATCGGACAGGAAAATAAATCAACTGAACCTACCATCGGTGGCATGATGCAGTTGCTATGTGACTTTCAAACTGAAATAAAACACCAACTCAACTGGCTCATAACCAGAGTGGAAAAAATTGAAAATCAGTGCAAATCACCAAGTAAACATAATAAAAATGACAGATAATTCCCTACGCATATTAACATGGAATGCAAACGGACTCAATCAGAGAGTCCATGAACTTGAAGTGTTTCTAAAGACAAACAACATCGATCTAGCACTAATATCAGAAACACACTTTTCACAAAGAAGTTACATAAAGATAAACGGATACTCGGCTTATTGGACAACACATCCTAGTGAACGAGCTCGCGGTGGTAGTGCTATTTTAATCAAAAAAAATATCCAGCACTTCGAACAAAAAGATATCAGAGAACCATTCATGCAAGCTACTATCATCACAATTAAATATGGCAATGCTGACTTAAATATTGCTGCAGCATATTGTCCTCCAAAGCATACCATCACAAAATACCAATTTATAAACATCTTTAATTCCCTTGGGCCAAGATTTATTATTGGAGGAGACTACAACGTTAAACATACAGCTTGGGGATCACGACTTATAACTCCTGGTAAAGGAAACAACCTTCTATACGCGATTCAGAGCTCCTCGTGCGAGTATCATTCCTCACAAAAACCAACCTTCTGGCCGACCGACAGTAAAAAGGTACCAGATTTAATTGACTTTTTTATATCCAAAGGAATAGCCCCAAACCACATTGAGGTCGAAGGAATAGAGGACCTTACTTCTGATCACACACCAGTGCTAATGACACTGAGCACACTGGTAATTAAAAGAATAAGGAGACAGAACCTGACAAATAAACGCACTAACTGGGATATGTTCAGGAAAAAACTAGACCAATCAATAAATTTAATAGTGAAACTTAAAACTATAGAAGATCTCGAACTACACACTCAAAATTTTATTGACTCTGTACGAGAGGCTGCGAAAGAAGCTACACCTGTACCAAAAGAAAAACCAGACCAAATCATTAATTACCCCATGGAAATTAGACAATTGATTAAAGAAAGACGTAGAACAAGACGAATATGGCATAGAACCAGAAATATTGCAGACAAAAGAGAATTTAACCACATAAGTAACAAAGTTAACCGACTTATTAAAGAGCATAAACAAAATTGTTTTGAAAAATATTTGGAAGGTTTGGGCCCTGCAGCTGATAAAAATCACTCACTATGGAAAGCAACTAGGAAATTCAAACGACCAATTCTACAAATACCACCTCTGAAAAATGCGCAAGGAGAGTGGATAAGAAGCAACAAAGAAAAAGCTGAGCTGTTTGCACAACACTTAGAGACAGTATTCCAACCACACAATATTCAATCTGATGCTGATTATACACCAATGTATCAACCACAGCAACTAATCAAAACTGTCACCCCTATGGAAGTAGCTAAAGAAATAGATGACAATATAAATCCTAAAAAGGCACCTGGAATTGACGAAATCTCACCGGGACTATTCAAGGAACTTTCAAAAAAGGCTATTATCATGCTAACATACTTATACAATGCATGTTTCCGGCTCAAGCATGTGCCAGAGTGCTTCAAAACTGCTCAAATCATAATGTTGAAGAAACCTGAAAAGTCACCCGAACAAGTGACATCATACAGACCAATATCCTTGTTGCCTGCGATCTCTAAGCTATTCGAAAAACTATTATTAAAAAGACTCAAGCCCTTAACCGATGTTCCCGACTTCCAATTTGGATTTAGGTCGAAACATTCTACCATCGATCAAGTGCATCGTGTTATTTCAAAAATAGAGCAATCGCTAGAGGAAAAAAAGTATTGTCCAGCTGTATTTCTTGATGTCTCACAGGCCTTCGACAGGGTATGGCACGAAGGACTTATCCACAAAATCAGCAAGTCATTACCTGGAAATTATGTCAAATTACTGGAATCATACTTATCCGGACGCAAATTCAGAGTTGCTCATGAGGAGGCATTCTCTAACTTTTTCACAGCCTCTGCAGGAGTACCACAGGGAAGCGTAATAGGGCCTATACTGTACCTGATATACACTGCTGACATCCCGACAAGCGAAGAGACATTCATTGGAACATTTGCAGATGACACAGTCATTATGTCATCGAGCGAGTCACAGAAGGAAGCATTTGAACGCCTGCAGCGTGCACTGGACAAGATCAGCAAATGGACCAAGGACTGGAAAATGAAACTCAACGAGCTAAAATCAATGCAGGTCACATTTGCACTGCGACGAAATAGTGTCAGCACTCAGACTTTCATAAACGGAATCCAAGTTCCACAAGCTTTGTCAGCTAAATATTTAGGACTGCATCTTGACTCAAGGCTTACGTGGAGGCATCACATTAAAAAAAAAATAGAACAGATTCGAATTAAACAAAGAGAAATGCATTGGCTAATAGGAAGACACTCCAAATTAGACCTACAATGCAAAAAACTGATATACCAGGCAATCGTGAAGCCAATATGGACATATGGCATACAACTGTGGGGATGCAGTAAGCCATCCAATATCGAAAAAATGCAAAGATGTCAAAACCAGTTTTTGAGGATTATCACCGATGCATATCGCTTCGTCACAAATGAAGAGATCCACAAGGACCTTAAAATCAAAAAAGTAAAAGAAGTCATCCGAGAATGCGCCGGGAGGCACGAGTTGAGACTGCACCGTCACCCTAACATAGAAGCGTTGCAGCTATTGGACACAACTCACCAGCAGAGGCGTTTAAAGCGAAAAAAGCCTCACGAATTGGTGTTCTGAATGTGAGAGATTCAGAAGCCCAATTCACAATTTTGGGGACGGAGTGATGATTCCGTAGTGCCCGTACATGATCTGAAGAGCAACGATATCGCTGGTGATGATTTATCGGGAATCGATAAGATGGCACCAAAAAAAAAAAAAAAAAAATAAAAAAAAAAAAATAAAATAAAATAAAAAAAAAAAAAAAAAAAAAAAAAAAAAAAATATATATATATATATATATATATATATATATATATATTTATATATATATATATATATATATATATATATATATATATATATATATATATATATATATATATATATATATATATATATATTTATTTTAAACAGACCATTGTGGCATAACAGGAATTCCTAAAGCGCCACAATGGTCAAAAAATATAACACAAAAAAGAAAAAAAAAACAAAATAACAATTAACAATATATATATATATATATATATATATATATATATATATATATATATATATATATATATATATATATATATATATATATATATATATATATATATATATATATATATATATATATATATATAAAGGCGCCATAGGGTGTAAGGCCGGCACTGATTTTCGCATTCACTCAATATATATGTATATATCGAAGAAAGGAACGGCAACAAAATTAAGGTTTCGGGTATCCAGCCCTCTTTGCGAACAATAAAATACGTGACAAAACTCCATATACTGAAGTGTGATCTGAAAAATTGAAGCACGCTTTAAATTTATTCACAAAAATTTTCCTAAACGTGAAATAAATTACACCTACATATTTACATAAACTTACATCCAGAACAAATCTTGACAAGCTATGTACGTACACACAAAATCCAACCGGAAACGAAGCACACAAATAAAAACCACATACATAATATCTCATATTTTACGATGCACAAAAATCTTACAGGCGATCGAGGCCACAGACGACCTTCGTTAGAAGACAAGTTTAATAATAAATAGGCATATTGAAGCTCGTCCGTGCCGTTGATGAAGATATTATCGGACAGGGCTCCTGCGGCGATATATATCTGCCTCTCTCGCGATAAATGACACGCAATAAACTTAATTAAACCGAAATGTCGGGTGGGGGTCGCGCAATCGGCGCCTATTAAAACGTCACCTGTCGTCGTCATATCTCCCGTTCGCATCTCATACTTGCGCCACCGATTTAATATAATATATTATATTATATATGTATTTATGTTTGGTGGTATCGAGCAATGGCACACATGTACACTCGTTGGTGCGAAAATGGTCGCAGATTCTCAAATCGTAATCGATATTTGGACACTAAATTGGAATGCTGTCGAAGAAGCGACTGGTTCCCGGACGTGTACCTACCAAATTAAGTGGTATCCGGACCTTTTATCGATGGAGATTTTATTTACTGACTTTTTATCGGGGGACTTTTCACAAATTGACTTCTTATCGGAGATTTTTTTGTTTCGGCGATTTCACTCACCAATATTTAAGAATCTTCTTTGTTTTCGAAGTCAACGGATGGGTTTTCTAAAAATGGTATTTACACAGTTCTTCCTCTTGGGATCAGTTTATCAAAGCAATGGTGGGCGTTTTATATATTTTCAAGTTTGTTAAAAAAGGAGTATGATAGAATTAACGGTGATAAAATTATCTCCAAAATACACACATACATACATACATTTTTTATAAAGCATAAAACATACAGCTCCTTAGGGATCTATAATGTATACGACAGAATTTTTCAAAAAAAATAAACAAAGAAAGGGTAAAGAAAAGTTGGTTATATGGAAAATTATTTTGAATATTTTTATCAAACATAGATTTATAGAAGTTGACAAATATACACATGTAATAAATAAGCGGAAATTTTGTATATTTTGAATATTTAACTTTTAAAATTTTGTATATTAGATTCAGGAATTTAACTTTGGGACTCCGGTCTCTTTCGAATTTATTTTATTTTATTTTTAAAGATTTTTTTGTCACAGTGTCTTTGCAGTTGTCCAAAACGACACTGTGGCCAAACATTTAAACAAAAAAATAATTCACGTTAAAAGAAAAAATACATAAATAAAAAAAAACAAACAAGAAAGAGCATGATTAACATTTTAAAAATTGTAAACAAATTACAAATAGTACATAATTATATATATAGTATACAATTACATACATATAGTATACAAATTACATATTTATTTATTTTTTTTATTATATACATATGTATGTATATACCAGGAAGGCCTAACAGGTAAACCCCAATGCACCTTCCAGGCCAAGTACAAACAGTGCAGCATTTTTATTACATAAGTCACTGAGAACTTGAAATTAACGAGACATCTATGAATTTTAACTTGTACATACATACATTTTATTGTACATTAATCAAACTCAAATAGTAGTGACATAGTAAGTAGGAAGGTTTTTAGGCGATTTAATTGAAGAACAGTTTCAACAATGAAATCAGAAATTTGGTGAACTCTGATAGGAAAAGATCGACCTGGAGCACAAATATCCAAGTCTGACCAGCAGCATTACAGATACACTCAGAATAAATTATTTTCAATCGAGGTCAACTCACGGGATCGAACCCAGCGCGTCTCGGTGCTAGGCAAAAGCCCAACCATCGAGCCATGCTGCTGGCTATAGTATAAAATTGAGATATAGTATACAGAATTTGGTGGTTTGAAGACTTTATATTTAAGATTGACAAACATAAATTTTTATTCAACACAATTTAGATATAAAGATATTGTAAAATGTTGAAAATTCATCGACGTAAATTCCATCGATAAAAAGTTCGCGATTCAAAATAAATACGCATGCAAAATAACCCCCCCGATTAAATACTGGTTTTCCGCATCCAATTTGGGATGAAAGTCGAAAAAGAGCAATTAATTAGCCCTCGCGTCGAAGTGAACAAATTGATCGAATGAAGGGTGATTCACTTTTTTTTTAAAATTTACAGTGTATATATATTTATATAATCAATAGTAAAGCGACAGCGACCGTGAACGGGTTGAGAAAATTGGAAATTTCACTCAAATTACTCTCGATTTACGTCAATGTTGATTAATCGACGACTCAAGTACGTCAATTATCGAATATGAATGTAAAATACTTTTTAAATACGACATATTATATTATATTATATTACAGGGGTGACCAATTTCATCGAATCTTGAATTTATTTATCTTTATTTATCAACATTTACCACATTATTCCAGTATAAAATTTTTTATGAGACAAAAATGTATTTTTATGATCCACAAATATTTCTCATAATTTATAAAAAAGAGAATGCACCTGTTAATCACAACCTGTTATAAATCCATTCATCAACTTCAGCTTAACAAAATTGAAATTAAAAGTAACTGATGAAACTTAAAGAACGAGTTTTTAGTTCATAAAATATTCATAAAATATATTCCAACAATTTAATTAATTTAAAATATACGGAGAAATTACGATTTAACAGAATTATAGAAATTCGTTAAATTGGATTTTTTGTAAAATATATGTACATATGTATATATGTATGTACATGTATTATAAATACATATAAAGGTCCGTTTATATTATCTAGCACGGCACATCAACAGTTCTGCACAACACTGCACGGAAAAGACTTCTTCTAATCGTACTATACAGCACCACTCATTTTTGGCACGTTCATACTTTTTTTGGACGAGTGCAAGGCAAAATCGGCTTACATATACATTACAGAGCGTGACGATATCATCGGGTCAATATTGTCAAAATATAACGTTTCATTATTGTTACTACCGGTGCATTCGCCACTATGAGGTCATGCGTGAATATTTCCGCAGTGGAAAAAGAAAACTGGTTATCTTTGATATTTTTCGGTGATATGTACTGCTGTATAATATGAATAGGTCGTGTCGGTTGCTGCTGTAACGTATACGCTATGTACATGTTACGAAAAATATGAATGTGACCATATATAATGTACTAAAGAGTATTTTTCATACTGCTGTTTACTACCTGTGCTAGTATAAATGAATCTTAATGAGTGTGCATATACCAATGGTAAAGTATATGTACATACATAGGTATAAAGTATGTATATATGTAGAGTTGAGTGGATTATTTCCCACAAGATAATTATCCACGCAAGTGTTGCTTGTGTTTTCTGTTGGTTTTAATTATATTTTTTTATTGTGAATAATATTCGTGTGGGTAATTCACTTGTGAGGAATAATCATAGAACCATATATGTATGTACTTTTTTGTGCCATTAATATTTAATTTTAAGTCTAGTATATTATATATGTATGTAATAAATCAATGAATTCGTCGCGATCCCAGGAAGTTTTTAAACATATGCTGAAACAAATACACGGCGTCGCCTAACCCAAAACTATTATTCAATTTATTATACATTTATAATAATCATAAATGCGCAATAAATTTATTCAGTATGTATGAAAATATAAGTAAAATTAATTCAAATTTGGAAATTTATCTAGGTTTAAACTGAATAACGATATTTCTGAAGCTAGAAATGTCCCGAGGCGTTCGAAGCTCTACGCTTCTGCTGGGTGTCAGTTGCGCGCGATATCCTCTTAATTAAAGGGTTAAAGTGATTTATAGCGTTTTATCTATATTATCATTAGGCGTAATCAATTTCGAATTTATTAGAAATATTTTAATTTATACCGGAGCGTACATTCATACATACACGCATACATACATGACACATACGTGGACGGTCGGCTCGTTATTTAATTCGATCAATATGTATGACTCGATTTTTCAATACATTAAATTTGTGATCTCCTTTTACGGACGAAATTCGAAACGGCAAATTAATTATAGCCACGTAATTCGAGTAGACGGCAAATTGTCTAGTTAACTCCTTCAATTGATAGCGTCGTAAATAATTTTTACATCGATGTTTCACACTTTGGCCATTGATTGCTATAAATATACGACGTATCAATAAAAGTCTAATCATAGAGTTTATAAACACGAATATAATTATGGATATCAAAGACATCGCTATCTAACATTTTATCACATTTTTTGATTGTTGTCAATAATTTATATGTATACCCCGTGCAAAGTGAAGCGCATTAGGCATCAACTTGACCAAAACTCTCCATTGTTTGCCCGATTGTGTTCTACTTTCTTATAATTGTCTTTTAAAAGTTTTACAGTTGTTTTCACCACAATCCCAACTTTATTTCACAAAAACTTGAAGTCAGTTTCTTTCTGGCTTTCGAGCAGTGCGTGTATTAATCGAATGTTTGCGTTAATTAGTGAAATGGGGTTTTTGTCGATCGGCTAAAAGGCAATCATAGCTCTATTGGAGGAAAATCATTCCTTCAGAGAAACTTCCCGACGAATGGGATGTAACAATTCTACAATTACTAGATTTAGTAAAATGAATAAATAACAATGGACCTAGCACATGCCAAACGAGGTAAAATTAAACTTTTCGAGATGAGTGAATCTTGAAACGAATCTCGCTCCGAAATCGATTCAATACTGCATGACAAATTAGAACAAATTATATTGAAAAGACAGGAAAAACTATAAGTCATAGAACAGTCCATATAAATTAAATGTACGAGGCTGATTATCGCGGGGCCCTGCAAAAAAACTTGTTCTCGCGTGGAAAATGAGAGAAACACTTCTTCGGTGGGCCAAATATAAGAAAAATTGCACTGTTCTGGATTGTGAAAGAGTTTACTTATACGATGAATCAAAATTAAATTTGATTGGACAAGATGGTATAGTGCTAGTATGAAGAAGATCAGTTAAACGTTTTTAAAGTATGTACATACTGCAAAGCGATGACTGTTAAACTTCGCCATAATGTTATGGTGCAGAGGACAATTACACGGTATGGTTTTGAGTCCTTAATTATGCTGGATGGGACCATCAACTCGCACGCATATAAAAAAGATAAAGTAAAAAAAATCATCGACGAAGCGTTATCCCCACATTAGAAGGACTAGCGGAAATAATAGACGGTCCCTTCCTCCAACATAATTTGGCACCGAGGCATGGATTATTAGTGGATTATTTTACTACACTACTATCTTAGTGATTTATTCTATTTAAGGGAAGGCGGTCGAGTTGCTTTTGCCCAAAAAAATAGAGTTCACTTTTGTCATTTTCTATTTTTTTTGGGCAAAAGCAACTCGACCGCCTTCCCATATTTCTTCTACACTACTATCAGTTTTTCCCAACCACCGCGCTAATGGTTATCGCCTTTTCAAAATTCGTATGCAAAAATAAAAGGAAAGCGTTATTAAAAACAAGAAGCCTAAAAGCTTAGTGTTCAAATTGTATTTTTGTTTTTAAAATGGGACAGTGGGTTGAAATATGGAGCGGTGAGGCAATATTGCCAGACGTAAATGCATTCCTCAAGTTTTTGTATGTACATACATAAATATGGCGGAAATGTTAAGTATTTTTAATGGACTTGATATTTCTCTTCAGGGATTTTCCATGAATCTTTTCACACTAAGAAACAAGATCCTTGCATTTAAAAAGAAGCTGGCTCTTTGGTATACAAGATGATAACACAGTAGACCGGAAATAAACTTTATAGATAATTAGCTAAAATTTTAGGGCATTAATTTAAAATTTCAATCGCTACTACCCTGATGATAAGGATTCTCGTAAAGGCAATCTATGGATTAATAATCCCTTCATGGAAGATAATACCAGAGAAAAATAGTCCCTAATTGAATTGTCTTCTGATGCCACTCTGGTGTCCAGACATAAAATACAAACATTGTCTCAGTTTTGGATATCGATGGAAGAAGAATATCCATCTCTAAGTTATAAAACCATTTAAATATTAACTGCATTTTTGACTACCTTTTTATGTGAGAAGACTTTTTCGGCAATGTCAAACTTCTTTTCTTTTTATTAAAAATTAAATTACTAATCGGTTTTTGATTATGCCAATAAACATTTTTTTTCATGTTATATAGTTTTTTATGTCTACCTGTTATATAATATTAAAAGTTTTTAAACTAATATAGAAAATGCTACATAGATAATAGTTTTTTTTTTTTTATTATTTCTGTGTTATCGGTCCGCATAATACCTAGTTCTCCTACTTTCATCGGTCAGTATTGGTAAAAAGATTTGGAAAAACTGTCTTAGATCACTTCTGGAAACTGTCTACGATCTACACTAAGCTTTGTGTATGTAAATATTGAAAATATACTTAACTTTTTAGTATATATGTCTCAACAGGAAAGTCTCAAATCCCAAAGACTTAATCTATCCTCAATTACAATCTCAATAAATCGGATGCAATTATAAAATGGTCCAGAAATAACTACACAATCCTTCAGGCCACACCTGACGCAGTAACATACTATAAATAATGCGTCAAATGAACGAGTCATAATTAATGTGAATCGAATTTTCGGCATCCACCGTGTTTTTTTATCTCCACGATTCAAACTACTCGACACCGGAGACCCGGTCACAAATGAAGTGCATGTCAAATAAACTCGACCGTAATCTTAAATGTAAAATAGTACATAGTGAAAAAGAGTCACCAAACAACATCAAACACGCGTGTTGGAGACGTGGCGTGATGAGACGCAGTGATTTTCATAAAATAGGAGCCGAGATCTCTAATAAACCCACCCCATACGAGGATGAGAGTAATCTGAATATCGGTAGTTGGGTCACGCGAGCTTCGATATCGGTACAACTTTATTGACGCAATATGTTAATTCGGTAGCCGTTCGAAAAAATCCGAGACCGATCAGATTACACACATGTATATACGTATGTATCATATGTACTTTCGAAGCGAACGTGAAATAGTGACCACTGTGTAATTGCCCGAATCTTGTACATATAAATACATTCATTATCCATTGACTTGTCGATCGGCTTGAATTTCATTAGTTTTCTCGCCTGCCGGGCGTGAAGATGTCATATGGACCAATCGCGTGATAAGCGATCGTCAATTTTTCAAACGATAGCTATGTAAGTGAGTCCAAAGCACTCGCATGTTCGAAAATGCTGGTTTTTTGCCACATATGTACATTTGATGACGTTTATTAAAAACTAGTGATAGCCTCGATGATTTACTTCGA
Source organism: Arctopsyche grandis (assembly GCF_051622035.1). Lineage (NCBI taxonomy): Eukaryota > Metazoa > Arthropoda > Insecta > Trichoptera > Hydropsychidae > Arctopsyche > Arctopsyche grandis. The sequence continues at coordinate 27,630,707 of NC_135359.1, forward strand.
TACGATTGGCATACGTTATAATTGAAAGTGTCATACGTCCACTTTCTTTCATTTCGACAAATATTATATACTAGTGTTGCGCCCGTTGATTTCAACGGGTGGTTTCGAAAAGGTATTGAAACACGAATAAAAATAAAGTTATATGTAGTATAATGTAAGGTAATTTATAGGCGCACGCGCACGTAATATTAATCGTAATAAAAGTGGCACATTATTTATTTATTTATTTATTTAATAGTTTTGGACCATTGTGGCATTACAGGAAGAACCTAATGCGCCACAATGGCCTACATTTATTTTATTTTATTTTTACATATATACCAGGAAGGCCTTACAGGTAAATCCCAATGCGCCTTCCTGGCCAATTACAAATACAAATGCAGCATTTTTATTATAAGTCGTTGAATTGCGAGACACTGAAAAAACTTGCAAATTAACGAGACATCTATGAATTGTACATAAATTTTTATTGTACATCAATCAAATTTCAAATAGTGGTGACATAGTAGGTAGGAAGGATTTTTAGCCAATTTTTTTTTCCGGGAACCGTTTCAACAATGAAATCAGAGAAAATTGGCAAACTCTGATAGGAAACGATCAACCTGGAGTCACAAATCCAGGTCTGACCAACAGCATACTCTGAAATATTAATTTTCATTCAGGGATAGAACCCGGCACCTTCTTGACGGTAAGCAGAAGCTTAACGTCCGAGCTATGCTGCAAAAAGACTTAAAGATTATACACTTAGCAATCCAACCCATTCGAAATGATGAATGAATGTGTGTGTGTGTGCCCTAAGGGCTTCGCCCCCCGCACCCCCGACGCCTCCAGCGGCCTCAACAGTCAGTTTTTATATATATTATTATAGCAAAACATTAATTAATAGTGTTGCACCCGATGACATGTCGTCGCATGGGTGTTGGCATATTAAGTTATTAAATAAAAACAAATTAAAAGAAATATGTCGGTCATGTGTTCTCGATCCCCACGCGGTTGAATTTTTTTCAAATATCTTTTAAATATATTTAATTTAATATTTATATTTAACTAGTTGTTTTACCCGGCTTCGCTCGGTATTTATAATACAAACAGCTTAAACATGACGAATCTTATAGTAAATATTCATTTGTTTTTTTATTAAATTTATTTGAATCGAAAAAAAATCGACTCGTCAGAATTTTTGACGTGTTTACGAAGTTCCCAACCAATGTTTCTTACATACAAAGTCTCTTTCGAAATTATATATAGCCAGAATCCCCATATATATATATGTACATATATGTAAGCATAATAATCAAAAGCCCCGGGGGCCTTCGCCCCCCGTCCCCCGCCCATATTTAGGATCTAGTTGTCAGGAGACATAGGTGGAAGTGTGAAATGAGACTCGTTGAGTGGTTTAACTCGGCGGTGCGCCGCAATGGTCTGAACAGACTGTTCCGATACATTACATGTTACCAACCTCATCATTCATTCTACTCATGCATGCCAGCTTAATCATTCATACATGCATTCTCCTACATAGGTTGTAAAACTATGTATATCCCACATGTATGTACGTACATGTATAATAGATGGTATTATGTTGTAATTTTTCTTTTGCAAATATTTTTTTTCATATTAAATCAGGACATTGATATTACAGGTAGAAAGAAAGATCGTTATTCTGATCCTAGGTTTTTTAACTCGAAATGTAAATTGTGCAGCGATTTTCATTTATTCATTTAATGTTTTCATTTGGCAGCTGTCTTCTTTATCTTAGTAAAATTTATTAGAATCGCAAAACGGAGAAATTGCACGATTATGCAGTTTGATGCGATTATGGCATAAGCAAACATGTTTTCGTGTGAAAATTTTTTGCGTCGATGGATTTTCGCTGCGTTTCTATCTATCTTTGCTGAATTGACAGTGATGGATACTGTTGAAACATTAATGCCATATTTGCATCCCTTGACTGAGTCAGGATAGTGACTTTCCCTACATACACTACACACCCAGTCGACCGCCTATGACACTTCATAGCAAAATTCTCTTACGCGTCGAGCCCTGTGCGTTTGTCCTTTAAAAAATTTGACGGCATATATTTTTTAGACTAGACATATTTTTGACGTATATTGTGTATATGAGATTCATATTCCATATAAGACAGCATAGCTTGGTCGTTAAGCTTCTTCCTAATACCGAGAGGCGCCGGGTTCGATCCCATGAGCTGACCTCGATTTAAAAGCATTTTTCTGAGTATATCTGTAGTGCTGCTGGTCAGACCTGGATATTTGTGACTCCAGATCGATCGTTTCCTATCAGAGTTTGCCAATTTTCTCTGATTTCATTGTTGAAACGGTTCCCGATTAAAATATGGCTAAAAACCTTCCTACCTACTATGTCACCAGTATTGGAGTATGATTAATGTACAATAAAATTGATGTACAATTCATAGATGTCTCGTTAATTTGCGATTTTTTAGTGTCTCGTAATTCAGCGACTTTTATAATAAAAATGCTGTATTGTTTGTAATTGGCCAGGAAGGCGCATTGGGATTAATATATAAGGCCTTCCTGGTATAAAATGTAATAAAAAATAAATAAAAATGAATATTATATACAATTTCTTTCACATGGAGGTAAACATTTTTTTTTATAAATTGTGGCCTTATCTTAGTTGGGATCTAGATGACTTTAGAGTATACTACGTATAGTGATACAAGCATATACATATGTATGTATATGTAAAATTTTGGGAAGCTCTGGATCTAACGCGGTAGCCGATTGGTAATTTTCACTTATTCAACACGTGAGGAACATTCGTAAGCGAGTTTACCATTTATGGTGTGATTACACACGTCGGTATACAATTATACGTGTATAAGTGAACTACATCGCTTAATCGGGGGCAATCATCGGTCAAATTACATCTTGTCAAAATTGTATCTAATCCCTGGACGACGCTCGAGCTATATAAATATCATTATGAAATTATCGAACTCGATTTGCGAAATTTGATTTGTCGAATTATAGGTTGTTATTATTTAATTCGGTCAGTGGATGTTGAGAAGCGCTGTATTTCGAGATGCAGCAGCGTGGTCCACAAAGACGGATCGTAATTAAGAGAGCTACCGGAATAAGTTACATACTAAATTGTAATCGAAATGTCATTACATAAATCTAACTTATGATCAGTAAATTTATATTTTACACCACTTTCCAGAATGGAATTGTATTAGCCTAGTTTAATGATTATTTTACATTTATTTTATTATTTTCATGCTTAATCTTATAACGAGCAGGCAATTATGTACGTATTTTACGTATATTTAACAAAATTGAATGTAATAATATTATAGATAATTTCCTTTGGAGGAACCTGATCTAAGTGTTTGAAACCTAGTTCAAATTCTGATAATGGTAACTGATTAAGAGGGTACATTTAATATTTGTATCATTTCTCATTAAGAGTTTTGTAAAATATTAAATATTAATATTAAAATTTTGGTGCTGATATTTAAATTAGAATTGCATATTACAAAAATTAGTTGAAATGAAAAAATCTTAAAAATATGACACTTTTGGCAAAAGTGTTTAAAATTCTGAAATCATGTTGAAATTTTGCGACTTACTACATATAAAATATTTATAAAATTATGATACTGAAAAAACCGCGCAAAATGGCAAAGTTTCAAAATGATCGGAAGACTGTAGGAAATTTAGTTCAATCGTTTGCGAAGTCAAACATAGAAACGCCTTATAAATTTTATAAATATTTAACCAAATTAAATATATGTAGACACTGTATAATAAGAGGCAAATTTTTTCCTGAATTGTAATCGTAAGTGAAACGTAAAGGAGGTTTGTAAAAAAACATATTGTTAACTCTATTTGTAGCCTGATGAGAATGCTTTAAAATAATCAATCCAAGTATTAGAAAGTTGATCATGCAACAAGTAAATTGTAAATATGTAGGTTTTTGAGCTCTTTTTCCCATTATGCTGTACATTAACATTAGAATAATATAATACTATGATTACTAACAAAATTAAATTAAAATTGTAAAATAAAAAATGATCAGTAGATCAGTAGCTATTAAAAGAAATATAAGACGTATTGGAAACATAATTTAGTAATAATAAAAAGCATTTAAAATGAAAATCAATGCAATTAATTAGAATTAATTCGTAATACAGATATTATTTTTCTAAATAAGCGTCTTCTGTCTGTTTTTAAATAAAAAAAATTAAATCGCTATACATAAATACATATGTACATACATATGTACTTTTTTATTCAAGCAATTATTGTAAAATTTTCTTTAGTCTTGTGGCTTGTGGTCAAACTTAATTGGTTATGTGGTAAGTTTCATAGTTATTTTAAACGAATTTTTTATTATTAAAAAAAAACACCTTTTAATTGGTTTTATTTATAAATATAAACTTACATATATCGAATTATAAATGGCTACTTTATCAATATTAATTAATGTATTTTCTTATTTGTGATTATTAATTTTGTACATTTGGTTGGTTACCAAAGAATTTTAGACCCGTCAACAATATTATAAATGTGAAATCTAATTCTAAAAATTATAGCCCGTCAATAAATTATCATTTCGCATAAATCGATGATGGAATTTATAGTATAGCATACAACACAAGAAAAAATCATGTAATAACTCATCAAAAATCGAATTGATTGAGTATTTTATTGTTTGATTTTACTTCGCGTTTGAGTTATACAAACCTCTTGCGAGGCAACCAATTTAGGTTTCGTTTAGCCACGGGCACTTAACACCGTTCGAATTTTACTTTTATTAATTACAACTCAGAAGCATTTTATTATAAAATGTGTTTTGTAAAAAGAAGAACGAACACGTCGACAATTCAGAGACGTGCCATCGATTATTTCGACATATATAATATATATCCCATTTTTTATACCTATACGTTTTAGAAAAATGAATAGTTACCGATTCTGTATAGACGAAATATGTATACCACACCACACACATAAAAAAAATAACGTAAAAATCTGATCAAAGGCCATGTCGAATGAATTCACATAGAAGATGGCTCTGAGCCGATATCTCTATAAATTAATATCGACCAAGTAAAAAGAATCATCGTTTCACATTTTTAGTACGGTTTTCCCGTGGCGAGCTGTCCATGGTGTTTGGCTCGACCCCATAATTGGAAGGTGCTCGTAAACAATATTTTCATAGCATTTATTACACCTCGGCGAGTATAAATTACGCTCGCCAATAGCCATGAATCCAGATTAGTGACTTCATAAGGCAGGAGCTACTACAAAATATCCCTCAAGATTTGGGACCGATTTTCACATTTTTTTTCCTTGAACAGATTCCTTTATTATTTAATTTTGGTTTGTGGTATTTACAGCGCACTGTTATCAACTAGTTTTGTGTCCGTTGATTTCAACGGGTGGTTTCGGAAAGGCATTGATACACGAATTAAATTAAGTTACATGTTATATATAAATATAATGTAAGGTAATTTATAGGCTCGCGCGCGCACGTATTAATATAAACGTGATGAATTTATGTGTGTGTGTGTCTTCGTGGATGTGTGTATGTGTGTAAACTTCCATGCAAAGCATCTGAAGCTGACGTCACCCGTTCCAAGTCAGGTGCTCAATATCAGGAGCACATGTCAGACACTCCACACCCACCCTACTTCCTCGCTTCCCCGCGTCTCCTCGACACCATCGTTCCTCACGCCACATATACATGCATAACGTATACTTCTGGTATTATAAAATTTGTTTTTTTTTTAAATAGCCATACTTTTCGATGCCCTCATAAACATACATCGCGTCCGTTTTTATATATTTTATTATATTATATACTACGTCTTTAGAGCGCAATGATAATATCTCCAAAATATCCAAATAATCAATGCTTTCTTAAAACAATAAATCAATGAATATAAAAGTGACACTACTCCAGTTACCTGTCATTCAATTGGAAATTTCCTTAGCTTTTATTTTCCAATAGGGTTTTGTCCGTTGACAATTCAATAAATATATGATTTTGGAAATGATTTAATTAATAAATTGATTTAAAATCAAATTGCATTGCCAAAAATATGTGACGTTGTTTTGAAAAGTTAACATTGTGCTCTGATAGAATTTAAAAACCCGGAGAAAAATTTATTAATAACCCAATTTAATCAAATCTTAGATTTATCACCATTGAGTTCTAGAGGTTGCGATCAAATATTTGATCGAATAAGTGACTTAAATTTTTAAAATATTCATTCCGTTTCGAAGAAAGACGGCGAGGCCGCACGAGCTCGATTATCTCATCAATGAAAAATAGAATGAAGATTTAATTCCCCGAGGGCTTAGTTATCGCTATCAATATATAAGAATCTTTCTAAAGCCATAGATTTTTTTTCGGTATTATATTATATAATTATTCGTAACATTCTTCTCAACGAAATGGGCTATAATTTTTATGAAATAAATTCACCGTTAAATTATGTGATAAATGTACATATGTACAGTCGAATAGAAAATTGAATAAAAGTCTAATGTGCATCTTAAGTGCGATTATAAATCAAAAACGTTTTATTCAATTATAATTATATGTAATTACGGTAAATACCATAAAAGATATTCTAAATAAGACATAACGATAATTTATTTCAATGTGCATCTAGTATAATAAAAAGCACTCGTATAATCGAATTAACATCTGGACGATAGGTATTTTATTGTGCATGCTTGAATCCGAACTACATATGTATTTAACTTCTCTTTGAATAAAAAACGATTGGATAAGAGGTAAAAAGTCATCTGAATTGTAATTGTAAGTGAAACGTAAAGGAGGTATGTAATAAAAATAGCTATATTTTTTTAATCTGGATAATATTGTTATAAATATACGTATGTATTATATTAGGTATATACATATGTTTATTATTTCTTTTGGATTCAATTAGAGTCATTGGATAACAGGGTTCGCCCAAATCCTCGACCCAAAATTCTACCTTCTGACAACTCTAATTAGACTGCCTACATAAATTAGAGAAAAACAACTCATCCTCGGTCACGAGACGTAGAAATTTGCAGTAAAATTTTAATAACACATCGAAAGCATTCATCACGTTCGAGTCGATGCGATGCGATGCAATTGGCCATAATTTTTAAGTCACCATAATTTACTCATCTTTTTCGTGAGCTTTTTATTTCATTTTTAATTTGAGCGTGCTCCAGAATGAGAATGAGCAAAACAGACCGATGCCACCACAATTCATTTCGACTAAATGGAGATCGTGCAGAAGAGCTCCTTTTCGGTGCCGTTTTGACAGTTGTATTATTGCATTTTAACAAACAGCTCACCTATCCGCGTTACGTGCTGTTGTCGAAATACGAAAGCTTTTATTTAAAAATAAAAAAAAAAGTAAGAAAAGACCAACATTTTTACGTTTTGAAGTTTAAGTGAAGACACTCATTTGAGAGGTCATCTTAGACTTCAAAAATCTACCAAGAGAATTAGAGATTAGGTACTTATTTTCAAATAGAAATAGTAATATGAAGTTTGGAACAGATTACCAAATCAATTGGAAACATTTTATAGCATAAACCTTTTCTGGAATGAGCTTGCCTAGTTCCTTAAATATAATGGGTTTTTATTGCTTTTATTTTTTTTTATTTTTAGTTATTCATTTGTATCCTATCATTATAATTTTCAGATGTTTCTTCCACTATGTTTTTCGACCCTTTAAACATGTATACTCTTCACGAAAAAAATATAAATATAACAAGTATAATCCTTGTATCAATATAACGAAAATAATAAAATCATCAAATTTAATAAACCGAAAGTGGTAAATTTTTCCTCTTAGAAAAGTCAAAAATGTGATTTTTTCCACACCCCTGAACGTATCAATCTAAAATTTTATATTTGTATTTTTTATGTACTAACTTATAGTTGATAAGGTTTTGGTTAGAATTCGTAAATCGGAAGCAGTAATTTCTTTTAAAACAATGTTTCGTTATTTTATTTTGACCTTTTAAATTGTTTTTATCTTCTTGATATTCAATGTGTATAATATATATAGTGATTTTAAGTAACATAAAAAAAATTGAACAAAATCCAATAACCGGAAGTAGAACTTTTGTCTTGTGTAAGTTTCCCTACATTTGCGCTCACTTTGTATTGAAAATGCTGTCATAGTCGGTATATGTACATATGTTTAATTATCGAATTTTGTTTTTTATCCTTCTTATATTCCTTAAATACATAGATATAGACATGGATTGATCACATCCGATTTTTTTCTTCAGTCATTATTGTTTATAGTCAATGAATGACATGTTTCAAATGCAAGACGAACGCCTCGGATTCATCAGCTAGGCCGCCTCACAGAAGTATAATGAATAAATGAATTTTTATAATATTTGCATTAAATAATTCAATTTGAAAAGGCCGTTTAGCGCAAGTGTAATTTAACCACACGCGAAAACATCATATTATATATGATAATTACACATTAAATTCGATCTACTTTTTGACGTATGATTGATGGCAAGAAAACGTGCAATTATTGACAAAACTTCGGCACAGTTCCCGACAAATCGTCCGTAACCAATCGCAATTTTTTTCCACACCTAACGATCGAAAGTATATTACCGCTTTCTTATCTTATTTGAATACCTACCTGTGTGTGTGTGTGTGTTGTATCGTTAGAGCGCTCACCTGCTATGCACATAACAGATTTGTATCGACAATGCGCCGTTTGAGCGATCGCAAAAAACGAACAACAATTAGACGCACAAAGGGCACGCCAATAATGGCCAAAAATTAACCCAATTCCTTGCGAAACGTTTCACAATAAACCGTGCGTTTTCATCGAGGGGTCAAATAGCGGCGACGAGCTCATTCAAATGTCAAACAAAACCCGCGGCAAACTGAGTTGATTTTTTTCCCCATTCGACGGTGTCTATTATAAAAACCGATCGACTTTTTACTAGCCACATGATCTTAATGGCGACTTACTACAAAAGAAAAGCGGCACGCGCGCCGCCGCTGTTGCATCACTGCGGTCAATCTGTAGCACTTAACCTTTTGGCTGACCCGCCATTCGCGGGACGCACTAAATTTCCATTTCGATCGACTGCAAAACAAAAAATAAAATTAAAAAAACCAAAGCAAAAAAAAATCAACCCACGACTCGTGTAAATCATATGTGCAATTTCATTTTTAGCATTACATACATATAATATAATATTAAATATGTACAAAGTGTTGTTATATACAGTGGAATATTTCGAAGTTTTTGTATTTTATTTTATTTTTACATATACATATATATACAAGGAAGGCTTGACAGCAAGACCCAGAGAAAACGATTGTCCACAGACAATCCTAAATAATTTTAGCATCAGTCGTATTTGATGCTTGGTGCTCGACGTATGTCCGATAAAAACTTCTCTGTTTGTTTATATTACTCGCAAGATGGGCAAGCATCGGTAAAAATTGCACAATGCATTTAAAAACACACAATAAACAACATGGGATACATTTTTATAAGTAAATTGATCCGATTGTATTCCGTTCGTTGTAGCGTATTTATAGAGACGTACCGCGTAATATTGACAACAATTATTTATTCTTAAGGGCCCTTCTATTATTATTACATTTCTCTGGGAAGACCCCAATGCGCCTTCCTGGACAATTAATTACAAACAATGCAGCATTTAATTATTATTAACACGAAATAACAATTAATTAATTACATAATTAATCCATTGAGACATTTATGTTTATAGATTTTGTACATAATTTTTACAAATTATACACACAATAAATACAGAAGATTTGTGACAACAGGAAAGATGTTTTTTTTTTTGCCAATTTTGAGGAACCATTTCAACAATGATCAGATAAAATTGGCAAACTCTGATAGGAAACGATCGACCTGGAGTCACAAATATCCAAGTCTGACCAGCAGCACTACAGATATACTCAGAAAAATGCTTTTAAATCGAGGTCAGCTTATGGGATCGAACCCAGCGCCTCTCGGCGTTAGGCAGAAGTTTAAGGACCGAGCTATGTTATCTTGTATGGAATATGAATCTTGTATACACAATATACGTCAAAAATAGTAAATTATGTCTAAAAAATATATGTCGTCAAATTTTTAAAGGACAAGCGCACAGGGCTCGACGCGTAAGAGAGGTATAAGTAGAGGTAGGACTGGAAGCGTGCCGTTTATTGTTCAATTGTTGTAAATGCTTTGTAAAAAGGGTTCGGCAAACCTTTAACAATGCATTTACAACATTTGAACAATAAACGGCCCCCTCAGGGTCCGGGCTTTACTGATAAGTATCGATCGATTTGGAGTAACAAATACCCCCAAATCTAACTAGCAGTATGGCGGATCAAACACACTGTCTTCAACCTACCCAATATTTAACCGTCATAGCTCATTATCATTAGAAAATTAAATAAAAATATATTGCGCACTCATATTAATCCAATGCCTATCATTCAAAACTTCAAATAATCCAAAATTAATCAAAAAACATGTATAGCGCCCGCCCATTTATACTAACTTCAAAAAATTACAGGCCCAAAATAATATTTCATTACTTGTAAATAATTCTAAAAAACTTAACAGGAGATTTTATGACAGAATCACCAATAGGTACTAACACAATCATACAACCATATAATATAACCATATAAGCATATAACCATAGGTACTAGCACAATCGTGAAGAGTTTCAATGATTAGAGATTACATATTGTTGTAATCATAAATTACAGCAACACGTAGCCTTTAGGTATAAACTCAGATTAAATTCAACTATAGCTATCGGGTATAAACACAGATTACCTAAATACAATTTGCTTCAAAATAGTAAATATGTGCTATGAATATAAGAATGTACATATGTATGTATTATAGTATGAATATTGTGTAAAATAGATAATGATCGCTGGATCAGTGGCTAACAATAATAGACCTAATACGTACATAATTAATGAACAATAAAACGCATTTGAAAATCAAAATTAAATTCTTCGAAATTACGTGATTTTGTAGTATTGATTCCATTCATATGACTGTCACGAATTTATTTTATTATATTGTAATATTTTGAGTGCCATGAATTTTTTTTTAAATTATGTATGTAATGTCCCAAAAAATAGTTCGGTAATTTATCTGTAAATTATTTCTTTTACCGGTAAATCAACAAAACATATGCGATGCGGTTAATCACATTCATATGTATGTATCTTATATTTTATCTTCTTGCAACACTTGGCCGAATCAGTGCTTCGTCCAGGAGAAATAATATGTATACAATAATGAAAATAATAGTGCATAGTAGTTATAGAATGGATTTACAAGAAAGATGTAGTAAATCTACCAGTTTTAGATTTCGATGAAGATATTGCAGTAGTTAAATCTAAGATTAAATGTGTGTTGTCGGTAAAATAAAGTTTCCAATTAGCTATTAGAAATAAAACTGAAGTCAGTTTGGGAAAGTCAGTACCCAGATGAAAAAACAAATAAAGGAAATGACTTTTTGATAAAATGAAATAAAACTGACAAGAATACTTGAAAAATTATATCACAACTGTCGGATGGTATGTAGTGTGAATGCACTTTTGTTTCCTTCGGTGTTATTATCTTAAACGACGAATGAAAAATAAATATATGTTTTAGTCCTTTATACATATTTACCGGTAAACCAGTAATTGGTGAAAAATTATTGGATTATCGGTTAGCGGAAATTACGTTATATTGGACTCCCTAGTATATAATAAATGCAAACATAAAATTTAGTATTCGTGCAAAAGTGCATTGTAACTAATGTTTGCATTTATATAATACTAAAAAAATATTCATAAAGGTGCAACAATCAAAATATTTAGCAAGCTTATTGGTATACTTATGTTGTATATGGTTCCTGAATGTAAAATTAATTAAATTTAAAAAATCGATAGTTGAAAATTTGGAGGAAAACATATCCAAATACTGATTGTAAAGAGGCAAAGAAACTATTTTTACTATTACTAGCCTCTTCTTACTTCACTTTCGATTTTTCCATCTCAAATTGAAATAATCAATCACAGATTTTAAATCAAAAGAAATTTTATTTGTATATTTAATGCTACAATGAGCAGGTCAAATTGTTTGATCTTACATAAATTAATACTAATAATATTATACCAGGAAGGCCTGACAGGTAAACCCCAATACGCCTTCATGGCCAATTACATACACATGTAAATCGAAACAATACCTGACATCTATGGTCAGATATTACAAAAATCGTATAAATACGTTCAATAACATTTTTCATGTAACAATACGAATTTTTACATTCAATAAAAAACCACAGAGAAATCTATGGTGAGAAATCAAGCGAAACCTGAGATATAACATAATAACTCAAGGTTTGCAACGGGAAATTGGGAAGGAAAAGCCAATTTTACAGGAACCGTTTCAATGAAAAACTTTTTGATAAGAAACGATCGACCTCGACAAACCAAGTTCTGGCCAACAACGACTCTAGTGGGAATCGAACCCATGACATAATGCACGAAATAATTCAACACTCACCACTAGACCACGCTGCTGGTTATGTATGAACATACATATACAACATATGTATGTATACGCAGTTTAAAGAATTTTTTAAATATGTATTTCACTGTCATTAATCCATGTGCCTAATCCGGGCAGCGGCTTGTTTGTGAATTTAGTTTGACCAAATACACACAAAAAATGCACAATATTTCATTCGAAAATTATTTAAATAATATCAATTAAGAAACACTCCACTCTGCATATTTTTTTAAGACCGCTCTGTGCTCCAGCTTCCAGCTCCGAAACTCGCAGCATCGATAGATGCTTTTTATCATCGATTGGCGTTGTGTATCGAATATTCAATCGATTCGTCAAAAGCGTTGCCGTTCGTTGACGATAATATCACGATTTTTTTTTTTTGTTTTACGGAACCTGATTCAAGATCAGAAGTGGCGACACGCAATTAAGCTTCATCTGAGTGCGCGTGACAGGAATGTTTCCAGACTGATCGATCGGCAAAGCGACAGATAAATGTGAAGATGATTGCCGTTCTTAATATGTCAACGGCAAGAAAGCTCACCGTCGAAGAATCTTCCCTCGACCGAGGAATATCAATGTAATGCAAATTTCATGTTAAACCTACTTTGTAACTTCAAACATTCGACATGTTTCAATTAAACGACAACGGACGCGTTTGTATGACTTTTAAATATCAGATTCATCTAGACTTATGTTGGGTGAGCATACATACATATATCCTGGTCATTGGAAAAGAGGACACAAGCTCAAAACAAAACTTGTTTTGTGTGTTGCAAAACTTCCAGATAATACGCCTGCTGCGCTGTAAGTGGATCAATAATTAATTGATTTGAACCACACAAACAGAAATTTCAAGATATTTATTTAGATTAAAATAGTGTGATGCATCAATTCTCGTTAAATGAACTCTCCGTTTCTATGCTTGTCTCGTCATCTTTGTACGATCCGATGTATGTAGCATGAGACTTACGAGAACCGAGCACGCTGTTGCATTCGTGCAATGTGTTGTAGCATTTAAAGGACGTAAAATTATTTATTTTTTAATTATTTCTTATTTAACTATATAATATAATTACAATATAATTCAATGCAAGGCCTTTAATAACACTGTTCGCCACGAAAAATGGCTCAGAGACGAGATATGACTTTTCTAATAGATCTATGCCCAGTAAACACGAATCTGGTAATAAAAAATGTTGATTGGCTCGAGATTTGGAGATACATATATGTGTTTTTTAAATCGCGCGATTTTTCTATATCTTGGTGTTGTTCGGTCGATGTCTCAAAATCTGTCAATTTCCCGTTCAAAATGAATATTGGAATCTACAGTCGGGTATTTTATCTTTCATTTGTAGTACTTTTCAGCTTTTAAATCTCTCTAAGTAGTCGTCCAGTTCAAATCAAAAATCAAAAGTAAGTATTTTCACTCGGGATTTTTTCCCACTGTTAATACTATTTTATACTATAGTATTTTCTATTGAAACATGTTTATTGGAATACGGTTTAAAAGGGTTAATTGGAAGTGTGCCGAATTTTAAATCGGTACAATTGCGAGCTAAAAGCTCGTACTAGTATTCCTTACTGGTCAAAATTTTTGCCCCCGTGGGAAAAGCTGAAATGAAGCCCCTGTTTATATTAAAAAATTATGAATGTAAATATTTTAAAATAAGAAACACGAACTCAAAACTTACAAAAAATAAAAGTCAAATTCTACCGACCGCGATGACAAATTACATATATATTCAAATATAGAAACGGAGAGTTTTTAGAGAGGAGGAGGAGAGATTTAACGGGAATTGGCGAAACCAGGCCCACCTGTGAAAATTAATATTATATATATAAAGACGGTAATCTGTATGTGTGTGTGTCCTAACGCTTGCCGAACATAATGAATCGAGCCTAAACCCTAAACTTTGTATAAATTGATTCATCGAGGACTTGCGGCGGTGTCGAACTGGTGAACTCTCAAACACAAATATACATATGTAGGTATGTCTGAGTTCGGTGATTCGCCGATTTCGCCATCGTCCAATTTTGAAATTGTTCTTTTTTCAAATATTAATTGAAATGTTTCGTTCTCGCCATATAAAAAACGTAATTAAAATAATTTTATTTAGCGAGGCTTTGAACCATTTTTTTGTTTTCATATTATACAATTAAATTTATATTTTTTAATTAAAATTAATTACATTTTAAGGATATTCAAAAAATAAATTGAAATCGCGAAATTCAAGTCACCGCGAGGAAGTGTCAATCTCGGGACCTTCTCGGTCCTTGCGAGGAACGCTGCCAACTCTCCTATCGCTTTCCCCGGGAAAGGCGTTAAAAACATATAATATATGTATGTAATGTGCTATCGAGTTGCAAACTATATTACATATGTATAATGATAAAATTCAAGGTTGTGAGGTCAATGTCCGCTTTTTTATAATCGGAAAGTATTACATTTTGTAAACTTATTATAATAGCTAAACTTTTGTATGCATTAAATTAAAAATTGGAATACAGCCGCTTTACAGTTGTCTTCGACCTTACACATGAAATATTTAGTCTACTTTTAGAATTACTGATTCAGTTCCGATTCCGATTAATTATTACTATTCATATTGTAACTTTATTTTAAATCACGTATCAATCCGAAAGCACCCGTTGAAATTTCAACGGGCATAAAACTAGTAGATAAATAAACATCAAATGACATAAATGTTAAAATGGATATTTAAGGCATCAAAAAGAGGTGTACAGGGAAAAGAGGACGCATGGTAGATAGTCTTAATTTATAGTCAAACAGCACAACTTCTCATAGAGATTTTAATTGGGTTCGCACTCATCTCAGACGAAAGCATTGAAAATACACGATACACCTCTCTTATTGATTGCAACAGCATTTTTGCTGACTCTTGCGGATCAATTAAGCCCTGTAGAAGCAGATTCTTTCACGTATCGCTCACGGACCACATTCATTTCAGTTTAATAGCTTTATATTGTCGCGCAGACAACGATAATAGAGATTGCTCGAATTTCACATAAACCAGGAGTAGTACCACATTTTTTGCCTCATACCCCAACTGACTTCATGGGCAGACGAAACGAAACTCACTCATATTAATTACATTGCGTAATGCGATGTGATAAAATTGAAAGCTTCCCAATATTCATTGCTCCTTAATATTATATTATAATAATAAATACAACAAGTCGATGTTGTAAATAAAACCCGTAATCGGCTGATTAACTTGTTGCTCGATTTCAGGCAATTTCATATTCTCGCTACCGCCACTAAACTGGTTGGTCGCGAGGAGCGTCTCAATCAGCTCGAACTCTCAATGATGACAGAAAAATGGATCGTTTAAATTTCAGCGATGACAACCTCGACGTCTGTCAAAATATTACGGAGGATTCGAGAATTCCACTCGCATTGACGGAACTGGGCATCTCTTTTGAAATAAACGCCTTCTTAAGCGATGAAAATTTATCTTAGCGTTTTTAGAGATTCTTCTTATTAAAAAAATACTATATTTTATTCGTGTGTATTTTAACTAATTAGTGTACTCCCTAAAAGTACACAACGGTAAATGAGATTTAGCTGAGAGTTGATTGCCGATCATGTAGCGACCGATAACGCTCGAACTGATTTATCATATGATTTTTAGCTTAAGAGTTTGACAAGTATGAATGCCCAGCTTGAATTGCTAATATGATCTAAATTATAACAGCAGCTATGTATATATATATACATACATACATACATATGTACATATACATTAGTATATATACATACGTACATTAAAGTTTAAACCATTGAGTAAAATTTTCAAATATCATCTACATATGTTAGAACCCAGTAACCTATTGCAGAAGCTATCTATAATATAACAAAATAACAAAGCATCATAACGATCGGAAGACTATAGGAATAGATACTGAATCGATATCGAAGGGAAACATAGAATAGGCTTGTAAAAATCAATGTTTGTCCGTCTATTTATCTGTCTATTTGTCTATCTATTACGCATGCGTTCCTACAACCATTCAACGGATTGCGATGAAACTTACATGAGCTATTGTGTGCATGTCCGCGATGGTTTCTGTAAAAAAAAGTCATTGTGGCATTGCAACGCAATAATTTTAAATGTTTTCGCGTCGCAACCTGCGTTGTTAGGGTAAAATAAACAAACAATTAAGTAATTTCAAATGTATTCGCCGTCTGCGTTTTTCCGTTTTTAAACGCTGAATAAGTCAGATTACCACGACCCAGATTAACTCGGGAACGGGAAAAGCGGGAAAGGGAACGGGTACGGGAATTGCATGCGTTATTGTAGCATTGCAACGTATGCCGGGTTCAACTAGTGTTTTATATATAGTTATGAATGTTGCAGTTGAAGTGTATCTTCCTTCAAGTTGTACTAATTTTGACTAGTTGGAATATATTCCATCTAACATGGTACCAACTACCGTTATATATATTAAGCCTATCCTACGTAAGTTAATTCATATGGCGAATAACATTCCAACTGGTCAAAAAAATATTACAGCTGAAAATACAGTTCAACTTAAATTTGGTACCAGGTTAGATGGAGAAGTTAAGTTTTCTTGAAAACGTCACTCGACTAGTAAATTGACTAGAAAGTCACATTTTTGTTCTGAACACATTCTTAGAGTTATCGTAATACGATACTCATTACCTGTATTCATAATACCTGGCAAACATTAACGCATTATTGAATTCTTAAGCATTTGTAAAAACATCAGAGCTGTCAAAATTCAACTATAATATTACAATTGGCGTACATTGTTGAAAATATTATATATTTGCGCTTGTAGAGATGTAATTTACTAGATGAATTGTATTCGAATAGATGACCTAAGTCGCCAGTTGGAATATATGTATGTACATATGTATTAAAACTGAAAATACGCTTCGACTGTAATAATATATACATATGTATATATAATACCACGCTTTTAATACTTCAATAAAAATAGTTATTTGTAATATTGAAAATTTTTGTGGTAAAAATTTAATCAGTCTTTTAATTATTTTTAAAATCAATCCATAAAAGTTTCATAGGTTAGCAAATCAAACAAGTTTCCGTATCAACTTTCTGGTGATTATCGTCGTTCTTGCTCCATCAACACGATTGATCTGAATGATTACTATCCACTTGCTTATATTGGAAGCTTATTAGTATATAAAAAAAAACAATGTATCCAAATGAGTCATTCTCAACATTGTTACCTCATATATTATGTGTAAAGAATGAATTCCGTTTTCAAATCTAAAATGCCACTGTGGTCTGGTGCACTCAAGGTAGTATGAAACGCCGTATTATTGGCATAATATGAGAGATAGAAAATGGAATATACGGTTAGAAGGGTGAAATGCACTCGAGATAGTTGCACTCTCGAGTCATCCGAACTCTTAAACATGCTCAAGGAGAACTATCGCAACACAATTCCACAAAAAAGCGTCAAGGGGTATTTGTATGTTATCCGAGGGTGCTAATCATTTTTTGTGCAATTCTATTGCGTAAGTTCTTTTTGAGCGCCTTTGAAAGTGAGAAATTCTCGAAACTGCACCGCTATTCATTGCAATTTAGTGCATTTTTTCGGGAACCGGTTAGAAGTATTACAAAAGTGGTTGATGTAATGGCGAGAGTAAAGGTATTGAAATGGAAATAGGCGGGTCACGTAGCTACATGGGCGGACGGTGGATAAATGGACGAAAGAAGTGCTCGAATGGTACCCGAGAGAATGTAATGCGTTGTAAGGAAGGCCGCCGGGGAGACGAGTGGATGAAATTAGAAAAATGTTTATGATGGGATAGATGAGAGTTGTCCAAAACATTGGAGAGGCCTTCATCCAGGGGTGGATGGCGAATGGCTTTGAATGATTTATTTATAGCTTTGGACCATTGTGGCATTACAGGAAGAACCTAATGCGCCACAATGGCCTACATTTAAAAAAGAGAAGAAAAAAAAAAAAAGTAAAATACATAAAATAAAAAAGCAAAAGCAGAAAAGCATGATAAAAAAAAACAAAAGAAATAATACATAAAAAATGAACACGGGAAAAAATCAAACAAAATAATAAATAAAATCCTCGAATTCCAATCATATGTAGTTTCACATTGAACAAAAGAAAACTAATCTATAAAATGTACATATATGTATATATAATTGTCTTTGGCCAGGAAGGCGCATTGGGTTTACCTGTTAGGCCTTCTTGGTGTAAATTAAATAAAAAAATAAAATAAAATAAGGAAAAAAACAATAAAATTAAATAAATAAATCACAGGGAGGCCCAAATGGAAGAGAGTACATAGATTAAGATATTGATGAAGATGATGATATTATATTTATCCTTAAATACATATGTGTATGTATGTACATACATTAATTCAACTAAAAGTCACACGAGGCTGCTGAATCTGGTAGACTGAATTTCAGATCATAATAAAAATGATGACTTTTTAAGGACGATCATTAAAGTGCAAGTGCAGACCTCGGTTTGTTCAAGTCGAGCGTCGTAAAAACACATAATTGGCTCCCATTGAAGTCGTGATTGATGAGGATGTGCATTTGTGCATTCGAGTGCAGTCCTCGCTGTGGGATATGTCGCCGTTCGGTATCATTGAAATCATTAATTTCAATACACTTCGTGCAATTTATTTCGAATTTGCGATGAGGCGCTCGCTCGAAAGACACGTTCGAGGCGTCATGTCATCCCTCCAAATTGAATTATAAATAAATAGCGCTATCTTTACGCCATCTTCGTCACGATCCAATTTCGATTCGAAAGACTAGACGGCCCGCAACGGCTATGGCCGATAAACGAGCTGCGATTGCCACAATGGCGCTTCCGCGAAGGCGCTTGGCGTACTACAACTTCTATTTGTCAAAGATTCAGATTCGTCCGTAAACAAATTCGACTCGAAGATCGTGTGGCGAGAGCAAATCAAATCAATCAAATTCAATTTACAAACTCGATTGGATTTCGAGGTTGGGACATTCGAAATAATTAGACCAATTCGATAATATGTACATATGTCTCTGCATTTTCCTGTATTGAGTGGAATGCAAAAGAAAGACCTCACAGTTACAATCAAGCATTGAAATTGAAGATCCTCAGTTTGATTCCGAAACTATCACGAGACTTTTGTATAAATTATGTATATGAAAAATAGATAATACAATATTGGATTTAAATTTAAATACATACAAATATTTTGGTTTGAGATGTGATTTAAATTTGTAAAAATTATTCTGCATTCTAAAAAGAAAATAATACATTATGAAACATTATTTGAAAGTGGCATAAGTTCACTGTTCTTCATTTCGAGAAATATTCCGCAAAACATTAAATATAACGTTTTGCGTTTATCAATATTAAATACTGGTGGCCCGTAATACGTTTATTCCCCTTTTCTGAGATTCTGGACATATTGAATTAATAGAAGCGATAACAATTTGTGAATTAAGTCAAACAGATAGTGTTTTTGGAACTGAAAATTTGAGTTCCGCCACTTTCAACTTTAACGGATCATATATCAAAGTGGGGGTACTTCTATTTCATATATGTAACATACCTATGTAAGTATGTCCACGAATTTATTGTACATATCTTAGATTTTAATGGGAGATTTCTTGAAAGAATTAAGTAAAGGAAATTAGAAAAAAGTGAAATTATGATTTTTTTGTTAATATTATGAAGTAGAAAATGCATTTGATTGTATAATTAAGGTATTTTATAATTTTGTTTTTACTTCAATTAATATACGGTGGTTACAAAATTACTAATTTACTACTTAATTACGTACTTCATATTGTAAAACTATGTACATCCATATTGTCCTCATTTTAAATTGAATGTGTAAAATGAACATTTATATGAATTTTGAATAGGTTTTTGAACTATTTTCTATTATGCTGTACACTAATATTATGTATGTACATATAATAAAACGATACTACTAACAAAAAAATATTTGTAAGATAGAAAATGATCACTAGATCAGTAATTATTATAATAAACCTGAGATGTAAAATAAAAATCATTTCTAGAATAATCGTATTACTGACACAACTATACTTACATACATAGGTATATACATTGTTGCCAACAAATCTATATTACTACATATTCGAAGTTATGTACACACATAGTACATACATATATAAAAATCATATTATATGTTTGTCTAGATAGAAAAATTCATCCATTTCACACGCAGGAAATCATGAAACCAAAAAAATTACCTTTCAGCCTAAAATGTTTATATATGCATAGCACAAAATTACAAGTATTTGGTCGTTTTCTATTTCTGTTTCCATTCAGAAAACGATATAAGCTAATTGGAGACCAGCTTTCTAGGACACGGTATAACTGTTTATCAAAAGTCGAAAAGGTGAACTATTCAACTTTAAGAATGAGAATACTTTCAAGACGTTGTCAGTGAACAAATACACAAATTTGCAAAACCAATACCCCGGAAACCTTCAGGTTGCGTTACTTCGGTCGGATCGTTCGCCGAAAATATAACCCGGTTGCATTTCGGTTTCGATAAGCCGACATGACTCCGTAAGTAACATCACGTGTCCGTAAGTCAATAAGTTCGCGATAAGGTCCGACATCAGAGTCATATAATTATAGCCTCTGTTGTGAGCAACGCGTACAAAGTGGCCGAAAGAATTATTAATAACAGCTCGGATCCGTTGGATAGCAATCGCCAATACACTGCACGAGTTTTCGCACACATATTTCCATGAAAATTACCTCGTTTAACGTTGAAAAACTGAAACGGTACAACGCCTTACTGACCCCGATTCCAAGAATGGAAATTCCCTAATGTTTACATCACATCGATCGCCTCAAAATCAAAATTCAGATCTATATATAATACTTTGCTAATTATGGGTAGGTATACATAGTATGTTATTCAAATTATGAATAAATTACTATTGACAGATTTTTTTTCATTTTCCTTATACACACATATGTAGGTATGTATAAGTAATTAAAAAAACATTTGTTATTAGTAATCGGAATAAATTTAACAATTATATGGTTATTATACGAATTAGTTCCAATGATTAAAAATAACGACGTAAATCAATAATATTCAAGGATTAGATAAAATTTAATTACATACACTGGGTTATATTAATTTAATATTAAATACATATGTATGTAGATATTACATGTACATACATACTTAACATTCTAAATGGATTCTTTATCGAAATTAGACACGGATAAAAATTAATCGAAGCGCATTTTACGCACTTCATAATGTACTTGATTGGATATAAAAATAACTCACATTCCAAATGATGCCTCCTTACTTTAGAACTGGATCTTTTCATTTTTCAAGTACATTGCACAATATTGCAACAAATTAAATGGCCAGTATTGAATCAATTTTGGTAAGTATATAAATCAGTTTTCGGCAAGTATTTTATTAACAAACTGGTCAGTATTATATTATTAAATGTCAGTATAAATAAAAAATGGACTGTATAAAAATCAGACGTATATTCGCCAGAACAAATAGCAATGCCTGTTGGATGGAATTGTGTATCAAGATCGTACTAACATTGTGTTGTACCAAACCAAAAGGATATACTGGCCATTCGTCAAAATAAAACTTAATATTTAACATTAATACTGACTATTTACATATGTTTAAATACTAACCATTTAATATAAAAACTGACCTTTTATTATTGTATATTGAACGATATATACTGGCCGTTAACTATAAATACTGGCTACTTTATATAAATACCGACAAAAAGAGACTAAAATACAAGGCTAATTTTATTAATTGTTATTTTGAAACACAGGAAAAATTTATCGAAAATAAACATACTCTATGTATTTTAAACACTATTGATAAATCAAGTAAGTGGAATTATATTCGAAAATGTCACTGAATTTAATTTAAGAACTAAAATAAACGGTTTTCGTCAAATTTTCACCGGTTACTAACGTGTGTTATTTTAAATAAAATTTTGATGAAAATTAAACAAATGCCAATATTGATTTGTTTAATTCAAACTATGGCTATAATTAACATAAAAATTGACAATAATTAATGTTTTAATGGACAATTAATTATTTTATATTTGAATACGATAGTAATGGGTGGGTTTCATAGATACGAGCATACAAAGCGGCTCCGACACCCACTAAAATTCATCAAATTCCAATCGATACATTATGACGCCTTGTTATAACAACAACACAAGACAATATGGTCAAAATGCAATATAAATATATGTAAATTGCCACTTGGGCACGACCTTAAAAACAAGCACACGTAATAATGGTGGGTCGACTTTATTGGCGCGGCGTTATCGCTCGATAAGTTACCGTTGTTGTTGTTGTTGAAAGTGCTTTATTGTATATTTAATTTAAAATGTATCAGATCGTACGTCTTCCGATCTCCTCGGCAGCGGCTGATGAAGGAGGAGTGTCTGGAGTTTCAGCTTATGAATAATAATCGATTCGCCCGTGGTGAGGAGAGGAGTTCTAAATTACGTTGCACGCTCTCTAAAGGGGGAAGCTTTGAGTTCTTATCTCTTCGCTTTGAATACCAGTTACCACTTTGATTTTAGGCGCCCACGACCGTTGCTCGGCGTTCGAAACTGTCGGTGAAATGGCCACAGTGTTGACAGCTATCTGCTACTAGATTGTTATCTTCCGAGTGGCTGTCCAGGGTCGTTATGGCACCCTGCCGTGGCTGCGAACCCTCGGCTTCATCATCGTCTGATGGTAAATAAACAACGGTTTGACCCCTCGACTCGGGTTCAACAGTTCGCCTCGGCTTTTGTTTTCAATTTGTGTTATACATTTCGAAATTAATAAACAACGAGGAAAGTCTTGTTTTTATCACGTGCGTGTGTAATAAATTAGTGCTCGGCTATCGATGTGCTATACATTATGTATACAGGTTGGTTCGCGATTCGTGATATGAATAAGGGAAAGTATTTTGAGCTTATAGGTAAAGTAATAATTCAACTCATTAACACTAAAATATTTCAAAATATACAAAGGAAACACAATACAATATGCAAGATGTCTAAACGATAATTATATAGATTGAAAGAAATTTAACTTGGTATTAGCTTGGAAGCAAAGTATGCGGTGTCTATTGGTCAGCTAAGAGGTTTTAAATCGAGTCTTTGGAGGTTTGTGTATTTTACAGGTTAATTACAAAGTTTATCAATCAATAGGAATCAAGAATTAGAGGTAGAGATTTTCTTCAAGTTTTAGAAATCTCAAATCCTAATGTTAGTTACTGCATACTGAAAAAAGTTGTGATGTTAGACTATTTATACTATTTTTTGTTTATATATATGTTTTGTTTTTGTTATGTCTAATTTCTTTAGTTATTATTTTGTTTCTTTTCTGTTCTGTTATATTTTTTTTTACCATTGTGGTGTATTAGGAATTCCTGTAATGCTACAATGGTCCAAACTTTAAATAAATAAATAATCGAAGTCTATTCTGCAATTATTTCGACACTTTATTTCAGGAAAGAAGATAATCAGGATAGTTTAGTTGTGAAATATGAAGGAACGGAAAGAAAGTCGACCTGTGCCTGAAACTAGGAATACGGGCAATCATTTATTTAAAAGCCAGATTATATTGTTTTATAAGATTTTTTACCAACAAAACAGCTCAGTGGCTAGCACATATTGGTCTCAACTGAGGGGTAATGGGTTCAATGCCTGGCCTGGTGCTGCTAGCCAGACCTTGGATATATGTGACGGCAATCGATCATTTCCGATCAGAGTTTGCCAGTTGATCTGATTTCATTGTTGAAACGGTTTAAATTGGCAACCTATTCAAATTTATTTATCGCAAATCGAATTTTTCGATGTTAAAAAATATACTTACCTCCATTCGTAGTATGTAAATATGTACATATACATATGAAATTTGTTTATTTAACCAGTTTGTCAATAGATGACGCTATTTTATTGTAAAATAATAACTTTTCTAGATACGAAGATAATTTGCTACTAATTCAAATCTAAAATTCGCATTTTCCGCTCCAGCCTTTTTATATACATGTAAGTATGTATGAAATAAAATAAAAAAGTAAATACAAGGATTTGATCTGACACTAAATTAGAAGAGGCTTGTAAAAACACTGCGATCTCAACAGCTTGAAGTATAAGGTAAATAATTTTGAAAGGAAGGTGGTTCATTATAAGATAAGGGACTGCTTGGTGAAATGTAGGTCATATTCAGACTCATTGAACCAATGCAGAAAGCGTTATGTAGTTTTTGGCATACTTTAGCAGACATCTACACACATATCAATGCTGCTGATTGTAAATAGATGATGCAGTATTATTTTGCTAGCCGAATTATAGTGTATTGAGTGTTGTTAGTTGTTACCTAGATATATGTACAGGGCCGTACCTAAAAGTTCGGCCACCTGTGTGCAAACTAAAAACAACCGCTCTTTAACTTAAAAAATGAAGTGCATGCAAAAATCTTACCTTGTGATAAATAGAGTGTTGAAAATTTTTATGACAATTAAAAATTAACCAGAAAATCATACAGAAAACCAAAATATTTAGTTTTGAACAGGACCAGATGACAAGAGAGACTGAACGTGTTCAAGTTCATTCATGAAAATATAGTGTTTTTACCCCCAATCCCACATCTAGGACATTGTTCTTTCGATGACCACCCAATACTCGACATCCTTGAAGAAATACATCTGGCAGTCGCAAAGATAATAGAACAAAAAAAAAATACCTAGCTCTATGCGGACCGAAGCTATGTATATTTTATTTTATTTTTTTATTTAATTTACACCAAGAAGGCCTAACAGGTAAACCCAATGCACCTTCCTGGCCAAATACAATTATATAAACATATATGTACACCATCCATATATACACAAATTCTTACACGTATACACAAATACACATACATACATTCATAAATATAAAAATACACATATATACATATACATACATACACACCTACACATATATATATATATATATATATATATATATATATATATATATATATATATATATATATATATATATATATTTATATATATATATATATATATATATATATATATATATATATATATATATATATATATATACATATACACATACACATACATTACATACATCCATAAACATACAAACATTATACATGCATATACACATAAACACATAAATACACATAAATAAAGATAAATTACTCACATATAGTAATATATGTGAGTAATATACCTCCTGCCCGCACAGTCCTTTTTCGAATGGCTCCTATTCCAAGAGCTATCCGACTTCTTAATGAAATCGTTGCTGCCGAGACTGAATGTGATGTTTTCCACCTTAGTGAGCGTAAATTGTCGGAAATTACTCTAACCCATTTATCTGGTAGTCTGCGCTCATCATTGTTTTCATGATTGATTGTGATTTATGAAATTTTGATTAACTCTCTTCCATTTGGGCCTTACAGGGATGTTTTGTATTTGTAGTTGTTTCTTACATATTTATTGAAACTGGCTGTAGGTGCAAGGCATTCCTTATGCTATATTTTATTTGATATTTTTACTTTATCTGTTATTATTAAATGCTATTTTTTATGTTTATGTATGGATGTATTTATGTTTATGTTTAATTGTTATTTTGTTTTTGTGTTATATTTTTTGACCATTGTGGCGCTTTAGGAATTCCTGTTATGCCACAATGGTCTGTTTAGAATAAATAAATAAATAAATATAAATAAAAAATAGCATACATATATAAATAAAGATATACCTGTTATCCCGCTATTCCCCGAATTATAGTTCGTATTATAGTGATATTTTGCCCTTGTATTGATATAAGTTTGACTGTGATTGATAACGGCAAATCCCATATTTGAAGAAATGTAGGAGAAACTTGTTGAAATAATTTAAATTTTTTTTTATTTATTTATTATATTTTATTTTTATTTTTATTATATACATACATACATATATACCATGAAAGCCTAAAAGGTAAACCCTAATGCGCCTTCCTTGCCAAATACATACAATGCAGCATTTTTATTATGTACAAAAATCGCTGAATTACGAGACACTGAAAACTCGAAATTAACGAGAGATCTATGAATTTTAACTTGTATATAAATTTGATTGTACATAAATCATACTCAAATAGTGGTGACACAGTAGGTAGAAAGGTCTTTCGCCAATTTAGCCAAAGCAAAGCATTAGCCAAAGCAAGGATACAATTTGACCGAAAATGGCCCAAAGGGTCGTTTTGGTATAGATCACTGTCAAGCAAGGATAAATACATACAATTTCAACGACATAAATCGAATGTGTCGTTTTGAAAGGACTATCCCATGCACGCGTGCCATGAACGTCACATTTTTTCTATATGTTTAAATCTATCTAAAAAAAACCAAGTGACCCATTCACCGCAGTCTGATTTCGCTCTATATTTCGGCCGCCTGTGTGCGTTGCACACATTTGTACATATGGTAGTCGTAAGGTTACCTATAGTATATGTAACATGTACTAAAGGTGGTTGTCAATGGGGTGTTGGTGTCATTTCAGCATCTCCAAAACGTCAATGTTCACATTCTGCATCTGGGATTCGAATCTGAGATGGCGCGAGGTTGGCGAGTGTGACTGCCCACGCGGCACTTCTGCACAAAAACTGCTCTCGGCGCGATTATTTTTGTTTTGTAATAATAAATTGAACATAAGCGTTACGCCATGTCGGCAGATAAGCTCGTTGGCAGCTACACCGGCGAGAAATCCTGAAGAAGAATTATGAACGAGCCAAGAGCGTCCCCCGCTAATTCCACACTCAATGCCCAATCGACTAATATCACCTACCGATACACTGAAAAGATTCTTCCATATTGAAATAAAAAAATACTACAAACAGCAATGTGACCTTGAAAATAAAAAAATAAAACTTAAATACAACACTTTGTGAAATAAAATGATCAAAAAAGTATTTACATGTATGTATGTATGCCTTTAGACTTTTGGATTTTGGTGGGTGTTGATCTTCATCGTCAAGAGTCGAGACGGTTCAGTGTGGCAAAGCAACACCTTCATATCAGTGACAAGGGAATGAAATTTATAGCCCATTGTGCGCGAAACTCTTGTATACATCAGCCTTTATAATTTTGGATAAAAGGACGCCAAAAAGTATTACAAAAAGTCCCGTTATATTAAGTTAATATATTATAGTATTCTAAAAAAGTTTTAATCTAATTTTCATCACTGCTTATCAATAGAGTATTCTCATTATATCGGTTGTCGTTCAAAAGAAAGCACTCTTGACTCCATCAACCTGAATAACGCAATCGATTGTCAGCGAAGCTGTAAAAAATGTGGGTATTATATCATATATATACATCTACACGTACAAAATAAATAAAAGATTTGAGGACAGTCATTAATTTTCGCTCGCGATGCCCGCGGCTTGTATAAATAATCTTGATAAATGATATTTAATTATTCTCGACTAACAACATCTTAATTTTAACTTCAAAAATATTAAACACAGAGTTACGGGAACCGTTTATTATTTTTGAATTTATTCGCGAATGATATATTGGACGACTTTGCCAATGTTTAATTTTTTTTTCATGTGTTTATTTACATAGTGCCTTATTTAAATTAACGTTGTTGCATTCATAAATTTCGCGACGGAACAGATCGTTATTGAATTGCCATTACGAAACATTTGAACTAGTAGTAGTTGGGTATGGAAATAGCGGTGGTCTCAATCATTGCATCGTATAAAGTATATAGCGTAATGAATGTTTGTAAATAAAGCAAAAAATAAATAATAATATTTGACGTTGGTGGTTTGTGCAAGGCATCAAATGTAAACATAATACAATTCATTAACTTCTAATAACGATGTTGTTTGGTTTTTATTGATTTTTTGTAACATCAGGCAAGCCCAACCATCGGGAAAAATAATAAGTACTATATTCGTTTTTTATCGTATTTTTATTCATCAACTTCAATTTGTTAAGTTGAGTCAATTCATTTGTTAAGGTGTCATGTGGAGATGTGTTTAAAAATCGTCAAAAATTTGCAAAGACAAATCGGCAAACTTTTTACAAACCTGTCGTAGCGGCTTTTTTAGCAATTTGTCTATCAACATATGAAAGTGGCGGTAGTCCAATTTTCAGTTCCAAAAACACTATTTCTATTTTAATTCATTCACAAATTGTTATCACTTATTTCTATTTGATATATCTACATAGAATCTCGGAAAAGCAGAATAAACGTATTACAGGCCACCAGTATTTTTAAATATTGTTAAACACGAAAGATTATCTAATATATAATTTCGAAAGGGACTTTGTAACTATGTATGTATGTAATTATTGTTGGTTCGTAAATCCATGACGTCATAGATTTAAATAAAATAAAACAAATAAATTTAAATAAAATAAAACCATTCAATTAAATTTAATTAAATAAAACTATTCAAATAAATTTAATAAAATGTTTACTGTTAGATTGGCCGCGTTTAAGCGATTTATATTACAAATACAGAGCGAAGCCGTGTAAAAATACTAGTATTTAATTTTTTGCCACTTTCAAATATAGCGGCTCGTATGTACATATGTTAATATAATTTTTTTTCATAATATAATAAAATTGGTCTAGTTGTGTTTCATATAGTCTTCCAAAGTTTAAAAATTTTAAGTAATGGACTGTTATTTAATACTATTACAATATATTTATTAAACAATTAGTTTTAGGAGTTTATTTGGTAGATATAATATGATTTGAATGAATCTTTTTTTATAAATTAGAATCTGAGAAAAGGAGAAACTTGGTCTTTTTATTATTATTTTTATTTATTTTTGGATAAATTTGATGAACATTTTTGCAGCATTTCATAAATCAGCAAATGCGATATGCCGGAAACTCGAATTTTGTGAGAAATAGGAAAAGGTTAACAATTTGCTAGAACCGTTGCAATTCATTCAGATAAATTGGCAAACTCTGATATGAAATGATCAAACTGAAGTCACATATCCAAAGTCTGCCCTGCAGCACCGGGCCAGGGATTGAACCCGTAACCACTCAGTTGAAAGTAATACACGCTAACCACTGATCTATGCTGATTTTATATGTATGTACATATTTTTCACGCATATATGTAGTCTGCCGAATTGTCTATAGCTAAATATGAAAGTATAAAGTACAAAATATGAACACATTGTATGAACGAATTCATTGCATATTGTTCAAATTTATATCGAAAAGTCGAATATAGAATTAATATTTTATAATTTTGGAAAAAAAGAAGAAAAAATGTTTTGGTTTGCATCTCTGATTTTTTGTCAATTTAAAAGTCTCATGGATGGTAGCTGTAAATGCCTATTTGACTACCGCTGAAGATAGCTGTCTCTTTCACGACTTCATTTTTATTAGTTGGAATTTTTTCCACCGTGTGATATACATACACATACATACATGCATAAGTACGAGCCTGTCACCGAAAACCTATTCATCTTTGAGATTTCGCACAGTCATCGTTCCACGCGTCAACATACGTCAATAAGTTGTCAATCATTCACTATGTAAACATCGACGACACAAAAGTCATTCTTGAGACGTCGCATCGAGAAAA
Source organism: Arctopsyche grandis (assembly GCF_051622035.1). NCBI lineage: Eukaryota > Metazoa > Arthropoda > Insecta > Trichoptera > Hydropsychidae > Arctopsyche > Arctopsyche grandis. The sequence goes on from NC_135359.1 coordinate 27,660,953, forward strand.
TCCATCATCTCAAACCACCGTTTGAGAACCGGCGCCGCTTTTTTCCCGTATATTTTTGCAACATCTTCGAAAATAGCAGTAAATCAGCGTCGAATCTGAGCACGTAGTCGAGGATCACGGGCGAGGGCGCATCTTTTGATGTCCTCGGCCGCGTGCAGACATCTGTTGACGGCACCGCGAAACATTATTTAATATGTCTATGGCGGCAATAAAGGGCCCCGTGGGACCCTTTGATGATCCGCCGAGGTCCGGTCAACCTACAGTGTTTCGCTGACATTGCGTGCAAAACTGCACCATACCGTAATGGCGCTTTAATTCACCGGGCAAACAATGTCTCCGTGTTGAACCGGCAATGTAAACATGCGCCCTCTCCTCGTCCAGCTAATGTCTCAATAAGAAACCCTCGATAGTTAAATGGACTTACATATGTATTGAGTATCTCTGGATGGAGTTGCGACTTGCCTTAGGTCCCAGATTGCAATCTTGGTATGTTTACTTCACCGAGTTACTAAAGGACACACAGTGCCGGTTTAAAGGGGGGGCTGGGTCCAAATAAATTAGGGTGCCGCTCGATGCGCCAAAAGCGCTTTATATTTTAAATTAGAGCGCCAAAATCCCTACAAAATTTTAGATTAGAGCGCCACAGGCGCCTCTACTTTCTAAACTTAAACATTTGTACTCTGCAAATTCTATTCATTGGGAATACATTCCCTTTTGTATTATAATTAACGTTTCCATGTGGCAGCCAAAATTTAAATCTCGTGCTATACGACGCTACGAAATCTTCTGTAACATCGCAAACTTTTTACGATATTCTCCAAAGATTGTTTACACTCTTTCAGCTTCAATATATCGCTGGAAAATTCTAACTGATTACGTGCAATTATATTCCTAAAAAAATGATCTTAGATTTGAACAGTTACACGAATATTCAAAGATGTGGGATTTTTCAAACAATTTACTGAAAAGAGCCGATCTTCAAATTAAGCTCACCGCGAATTCAAAATCTTATATTATTAGCAATGAACTTATCAATTTAAAAGTCTTTCTTTCAAATAAAGTTCAAGGTAAAATTAATCCACTCATTGTATTCAATTTTATAAAACAGCATGATTTACAAGAATTACATATATCAAAACATTCGCATTTCTATGGTTTTGCTGACACTGTCTGAAACTGTAGCAAGGTTTCAAGCCCAGGAAAAGGAGGATGGTAATCAATTTTTTATAATTTAATACAGGTTTTTCATTCCAAATAGACCCTTTTTCATTTCAAATTGACCCCTTTTCAATGTCAATTTGAAATGAAAAAGGGTAATTTTGGAATAAAAACCCTATATAAGGGTGTTTAGAAAAAATTGCCCGAGGGCGCCATTGGGTGTAAGGCCGGCACTGAGGACACAATCGTTTCTAGTCATAATCCCAAACCTAAATTCATGCTTTCGAAAACGTGCAGTTTTGTTTGATGGGTAGAACTTTTTGTTCCGTTCATAAATCAGGATTGTATTTACATATATTTCACACTCCATCGCTGCTTTTTGGTTGTATTGAAGAATGTCGGTTGATGAACTGAAGTCTATGGCGAAACATTAATCTGTTCGAGATTGTCAATAGGTCAAATTCCATCCTAAAAAAAAGTCAATCCTAATGCCTAATTCAATGCCCAGATTGAAGCTGAATTGTCGTTCTGTTCAGTTGGAAACATTAAGTAGTTATTATAGCGTTTCATATCTAAAATGTCGGTCTCCGTGGCGAGCCAGAATGTTAAATTACAGAAAACACAAATATCGGAAGGCAAAGATCGAAAATCGAAAGATCTTAAGTCGAAAGATCAAAAAAAAGGGTGCATGGTAAACGGTACATACTTACGTACATACTCACTTAATTTGCGCGAGCAGGATACAACAGGAACATGAGGAACAGGTTTTTCCTCCTGTATTAATGTGCGCGCGCAGAATACGGGAGGAAAAGCCTGTTCCTCTTGTTCCTGTTGTACCCTGCTCGCGCAATATAAGTGAGTATGTACCGTTTACCATGCACCCTTTTTTTATCTTTCGATTTTCGATCTTTGCTTTCCGATATTTGTGTTTTCTGTAATTTAACATTCTCGCTCGTCAAGTAGACCCCTAAAATGTCACATGTAACTAGCTGGGTACTTTTGTTATATGCAGGGTTATGTAGTCGATTCAAAATTTACTGACTCCGACTCGGACTCCAATTTGATCGATTTTAGTAAGATTGACTTTTCTTGCCAACATGTAAAATTGAGAGCAGTAAAAATAACAGCGATTTTAAAAATATAAAAATTTAAAGGAATTAAAAAAAACATTGAAAATTAAAATCTAGTCCAATTTATTGAAATATTGGCAATCAAATAAAACGGACGCGATTTATGTGGTTATTTTTATTTTATTAAACATATTGGCCACATTAAAGGGAGCTCCAACGCTTCACTGTGGCCAGTCAATTAATTACAACGTCAAACACATTTTCGAGGGAGCGTTTTCAAATGCGTCTTACACGATGTTTTTGCACCATCGTATGTGGCAGAGGATATACGTATATTGATGACCAAAATGAGCAATATGGCAAAGTATGAAAACGATCGGATTAGAGGTAAATTGTCCTCTGAATTGTAATCGTAAGTGAAACGTAAAGGAGGTTTGTAATAAAAAGAGCATGAGAGAGAGGAAACAATCGGTTTTAACGATTTTATTTATAATATAATTTAAATTCATGATTTTTTAAAAGAAATTATTCAATTTCAATTTATTTGTGGCCTCTAAATTGGCGCATACCAAATACTATTAATTAAAGAAAATAATAAAAATGAGTCTGAGGGCGGTTTCAGACTAGCGTTTTATACGCGCGTATAATCTCGTTTTTTGAAGTGCATGTAGGCGCGTATAGGCGCGTCGTTTTCCATACGCGCAACTCGTACGAGCGTAGACGCGCTTATAAGTAGAGACCGGAATCTGAAGGGGCTGTTTATTGTTCAAAGATTTGCCGAACCTTTTTTACAATGGATTTACAACAATGGAAGAATAGGTGGCACGTTTCCGGCCCCTTCAGATTCCGACCTCTACTTATAAGCTCGTATTATCCATGTTGATACTAAATCACCCCTACCGGTTTTAGCGAAAATGCCGGAATAAGCCCGTGTACGCGCGTCCGGTTTTTTGAAGCGCGAAAAGTAGCGCGCGTGTAAGCGCGTATACCGAAACGACCGTATACGCGCAGAAAAAAACGCTAGTCTGAAACCGCCCTGAGTCAGTTGATTTTTACAAGCCTCATATCAAGTTGCTTTCGATTTTTACGACTCCAGTTCCGACACTCCTACTCTACTAGAAGCGCTCCAACAAAACCCTGTTTATATACATATGTATATGCAGATGGTTGACTTCGGTGGTAGTCGGAAATGTAGAGGGACAAAGAAGAACAGATAAATTATGAATTGCTTTGAAAAAGAAGTTCTTTAAGTTGCTCATTGATGCTCAATATATTTAGAAATATCAAAACAAAAAAAGGAATCGCATATTTGAATGTTGTACATATGTATCTACCAATACATAAAAAGTAACTATTCAAATTTTCCTCACTAAAATTTGTTCTATTGTAGATGCCGATCGTAAGTAATTTTGCAAAAAATCTATAAGGTAAATGTCGATGAATCTAAATAACTGACAAATACTTACATTGAATAGCAATTTTGACAAGTAAGACTGATAAACATACAGCTATTCTAAATATGGTAGATACGAGAATACAAGAATATTTCAACAGCTTTATTCCAGAAAAAGTTTCGGAAGAAGCATCCATTTCTGGTTGCAAATAATTTGAGGAGAGCAGTGGCAGTGGAGCATATCGTTCGAATCATTATTACTCACAATCATCACTTTCGCGATTTCATCAAATTTTAATTCAACCCTTTCAAGAAGGCGCATCGTAGAGGTCAGAAAGACATCGAGGGGTATAATTATGAAGATGTTCCTCCGTTTATCATCCGATCTCATTTAACCTCCGCTGTCGCTCAACCCGTTAGCCGAGGCGTACGAAGCAACCCATTATCGCTGTCAAGAGTCGAGACGAGACCTTCGGCCTGCGTTCTCGGACCCCAAATTATTTAACGCGATCGCGCAAATTGATTCGCGAATGGAAAAATATGTTGGGCGCTGAAGTGGGACTTCCCACACCGAACCAGCTCGAGCTGCAGGAAGTTGAAGCCTGTTAACGCTGCTTCTGCTGCTGCTTCTGCTGAAGAATAGAAGGTCAGGCGTGCAGGGTCAGACACCAGATGCATATCGTCGCGGACCCCACAGTCGACGTTCATTGTGCTTGACTTTTGAAGTTGTCGTGCCCTCATCATCACGGATTCGATGCCAAGCTTCTGTTATTGCCACACAAAAATTAGATTTAAATTTCAATTAACTTTGTTCAATTAAGTTGAAAATTTAATTATTTTTTTTACTATTCTAATAAACTAGTGTTGTGCCCGTTGAAATTTCAACGGGTGATTATTATTAGCGGTGGAGCATGCTTTTGGAACAAAAAATGGGAGTTTTGAGGCTATTTTCCAGGAAAGAGGGTAAAATATAAAGCTAGAGAGCAAAAAAAAAGATTCACCATAAAAATAAACAATGGTACAGAGGGTCGTGTCGAAGCTTAGTTATTATATTTAAAAACGAAAAAAAAACATGCTTATATACCTACACTATACACTAAATTTCAAGAAACTTCCAACAAATAATTCAACAGTAGACAAGTTGAATTATTTGTTTGACGAGCTTTCGTATGACCCTCTTAGTACTTGATTACACTGTTCGACAAATGACGACTTTTTTTTTGCTTCAGAGACAAGATATGACTTTTATTATAAATATATGCCCAGTGAACACGAATCTGGAAATAAAAAAAATGTTGATTGGCTCGAGATTCGGAGATATGTGTTTTTGAAATTGCGCGATTTTTCTATATCTTCGTGTTGTTCGGCCGATGTCTCAAAATCTGTCAATGTTCTGTTCAAAATGAATATTGAAATCTATAGTCGGGTATTTTATCTAACAGAGGAAATTGACAGATTTTGAGACATCGACCGAACTACACCAAGAAAAATCGCGCGATTTAAAAAACACATATATCTCCGAATCTCGAGCCAATCAACATTTTTTATTACCAGATTCGTGTTTACTGGGCATATATCTATAAGAAAAGTCATATCTCGTCTCTGAACCATTTTTCGTGTCGAACAGTGTTATCAGTGATAAGAGCAACTTAGTTAACATATTACATATATTGTAACCCTATGTTATAAATTCTTCCAATTGCCGAGGTAGCCAAACTGATCTAAAGTTCAATCTCTGATATTATATTTAATGAGTTTATTTGAATCCGGAAGGTAGTGAATATATTTGTATATATGTAAATATGAAGCTGCAGGTATTATACTATATTTTAATGCAGAATTGGCATCTAACAACGAACTATCATTATTCTTTATTTGCCGCTTTAAGAAGAACCCATCAGATATAAGTTCATAGGCACTTCTATAACTTACATTTTAGATAAATATATGTTCTGCAATATCCATCGCCATAAACCAACCTATCCATAAAGCGCTTCGTTCGAAGTTGACGACCGAAAAGCAGTACGGTCGACATCCGACGGCCCTTCAATGGGCCATCAAACGAGCGAGAGAGAGAGAGTTCACAGAGATGACTTCGAGAACAATCGCAGTTGAACAAAAGAAATGCGAAGAATGTATCGTTATCTTTTGTCGGATCGGCCGGGACAACCGATATAAATCCCGATCGTTTCGCTCGCAGATGAGTCGTGCGGAATGATCACACGATTCGTCAACGACCACGAAGCAGAAGTCGAGCAAAACCGTCCAAGAACTTGCAATATACGTATGTACGTGCAAGGGATGCTGCGTGTACCCCTCGAGGCGCATGGAGAATCGTTCTAATCGCTTTTACCGACTTTGAAACTGATGAACAAGTGATAAATGGGGATGGTATGATCACGATCGATCCGCATCAAATTTGTAACATTCACAAACACGTACACGTACTGATGTGAATATGAATGGGATTGATCAGGTGTGTATTTCATTTTTTTTTTTATTTAAAGGCTTAATCATTAATATAGAAAAGCATATTTTCGTGTCATGGCAGACTTAATTAAGAGATATTTATTTGACTCAGTACTAAGACTAGTGAAACTAAGCTAAATATAAAATTCGATCGTCTTCCTCAGAAAAGTAATGAAATAGTGAGTAAGTAATATGCTCTCAAATATAGGAAGTAATTTAATATACAAAAGTTATTTTGTATCAAACCGATAATCTTCGACAATGATAGCAACTAAATTTATGTTTTAGGGACCAGTGAAAGGATAATAATATGCTCCAGAAGGTATTGGAATCAATAAGCAAAAATTAGTAAGGAAAGACAGAAGACTTGTTGATATTGCAAAAGCAGCTCTCTCTAAGTACATATGTACATATGTAGGTGACATACAGTAGTAATGAAACTTTTAACGGTGTATACTATATTATGGGATACACCCAGTGTCGTAGCGTGAATTCCTGCTGCCCCTCCGCTAAATATTTTAAGGCACCCCCCGCCTCCCATATATTCATATTATTTACTTACAGCAAAATAACTTTCCAAATTCATAATTTATACCTTTTTTACGTATCGGTATATGTACCTATGTATATATCGAAGTGCATTAATAGTTTAATCTGGACGACCAACAAGCAGTACACAATCTGTTTAATGTAACTGATGGTGAATTTTCCTTAAAAACTTCCCACCTGTTAATGGTCGACAGCGAAAAATTTATAAATTTTATTGGTTTTAATCATATAATTTTGTTTTATTGTTTAAACATTGAAAACATATATACAAGAATAAGAGAATTCTCTGCAAATAGGTTGAAGTGGCACTGACGTTCAAAAGATGGAAAAAGACGGCAGTCTTCTAGCCCTATTGGCATAGATCAATTACACAATAAGGATGAATTCAAAATACGTATAATAATATATGTATATACATATAGTACAAAGAGGTTGAAAAATAAGAGAAGTTTTTAAAAAAGTTATTTCAAAAAAATAACAGGACAAATTAAAAAATCAGTGAAAAAGGTGCGCTTTGTGGCGCCTCCCAGGTCTCGGCGCCCCCCCGCATTGCGGGGTCTGCAGGCGCGGTAGCTACGCCACTGGATACACCGTTAAAATATTGTATCCTATATGATGGGATACACCGTTATCGATCACTGTCAAGCAAGGATACAATTTTACCGAAAATGGTCCAAAGTATGGTCTGTCTCGTATAGGCTCCTAAACTAATCAACCGATTACGATGGAACTTTCAAGATTTGTTGTATGCATGCCCGGGAAGCATCCTGTGAAAAAAAAACGGGGGAAAACCCTCTTGATAATAATATTCGTAATTACGATTTTACCGACACGAAAGTTTGAAGCGCCATTGTGTAGTCAAGGAAAATATGTTCGTTGGTAACCACGTTACCAGTTGGTTTATGACGACACGGCGTTGAAGAGACATTAGTTGAGCTCCAACCAGCACTTGAAACGGGAACGGGAACGGGAATTGCATGCCTTATTCTGGCATTGCAACGAATGCCGGGTTCAGCTAGTTATAATTAAAATAAATAAAATAATAATCCGCAACGATATTTTATTTATCCCTTTTTTCATCATCATAACCATCATGCCAACTACTGCTGATAGAAATAAATTAAAGTAATTACAAATTTCAATCGGCTAAATGTTGATTCGGCCAAACGTCCGTCGGCCTAACGTCCGTGGGCCAAGTGTCCATTCAGCCAAAATTCCGAGAAATTCACGCTTCATAGGAGATTGCAATTTCAAAATTGTATAGAAAAACTAAACAAAAGCTTGAATACGCTCCTGACGAAATTAATTATCCCAATAAACATATTCGAATCGACCGATTCACGATTTCCCACAATGACCATCACGAAATCGATGCAGATCTCGCACGGCATTAATCTAATCTGACCTGATGTGTCATAATTGGGTTTATCGAGTGGAAGATCGACGTATTCAAATGTATGTGGTGCACTGCCAATCGGATATATCGGATAATAAATCGTTCGTAGCGTGTGCGGTTTACACGGTATCGTTTTTTTTCCCTCGTCTAATTCTTGATATGGAAGTATATCGAATCTAGCGTAACCGGAGCTGAAATCAAATAGCGGCGACTAAAAAGTTTTACAGGGAGGTCACACACGTGAAATACGATGCTAGTTTTGATCGAGAGATTAGAGAAACGATCTCAGTTTACAAATTATTCGTGAGTGCATAAAAAATGTGTCACGAAGTGTAATCTCGATTCGGGGCGAGAACAAATTGCCACTTCCGATTGATAAAAATTGTATAACTTTCTGTGAAAGTTTTTTTGTTTATGTCGGGTCGTGTTTATTTGATAAGGTCTTTGGAGCGATAAACTCGCAAGCGTATTGGCGAAATGGTTTGATGTTTTATTCATTGTTATCATTGGTTTTGAGTGTGCTACCTCCATACAAAGGTAAGGGTCTTAAAATGTTATCAATGTTTGTCTGTTTGTCTTTCACGTATGCGTTCCTATACCATTCAACCGATTGCGATGAAAACCGCGATGGTTTCTGTAAAAAAAATCGCCCAAAAACGGGAACGGAAACGGGAAAAACGGGAATGATTGGCATTTCAACGCAATAATTTCAAAGCAGTTCGCAACTTACGTTGTTAGGGTAAAATAAACAAACCAATGAATAATTTAAAAAGTGTTCGCCACCTTCTATTGTTTTTTTACTAATTAGTCAAGTCAAGTCACCTGCGTTTTTCCGACAAATGGAAACGGGAACGGGAATTGCATGCGTTAATGTGGCATTGCAACCCATGCCGGGTTCAGCTAGTATATTATAAAAAAAAATGTCATTTTTGCATACCTCTTATACAGTTCACATGGTTTTCGTTTAAGAAGTCATTTTTTTTATATCTCTTATCTCTTATCCGATCGTTTTCATACTTTTCCATATTGCTCATTTTGGTCATCAATATACGTTAATGTATCGTCTGCCATTATGTATTCAAACTCTCGAAGCTTTCAGTAAGATTTAGATTCTTTTAAATACATATGTAAGTATGTATGTATATTGTGAGTGTACTATAATACAAACTTTTGGATAAAAACCTCTTTAATACACCAATTATTTTAGACTAAATATATCTACATATCTGGCTTGACAAATTGGTTAGTTTAAATCACCTGTATTTTACTTGAATTTCTTACAACCTTTTGGGTACCAATCGAGTATGTTTTTTGTTCATCTTTCATCCGACATTTTTACTATATTTCATTTTAATCTCTCAAATCACTCAATTGTGAACATCTGATATCATTGTCAAACTTTATATCCATTTTATTCGCTTTCTGTCTCTTCTCGTTACATGCACCACTTCTCAGTACTTGTTAGAATATAACCAACTTTTTAAAGCTTAAAATTCTTAATAATAGTAGTATATTAAGATATCCAATCAATTTAAGCATAATATTTATTTATTTAATAATACAGAAAAATAAAATAAAAATCAACAAAGAAAATTTTATACACTCAAAATAGACGGAAATAAAACAAACAAGAGAAAATACAAAACATTATGTTTATTTTTAAAAAGGTTGAATTTACTACAAGTCACTACTAATTCATTGGAAAGACTATTTCAAACTTTAACCACTCTATTTGAAAAGAAGGATTCTTTAATTATTTTGTAATAAATATATGTGTATGTATATTTTTTGGAGTGTGAGATATCTCTTCACCGTTTAACTGTAATTATATCCAGAATGTAAATCATCATTAACAGATTACACAAACTTGGAGCTTTCACCAAATGAAAAAAAATACACGAGTGGTACAATGCCACCCTCGAGTCACCGTGTCGCTCTCAACATTATTTTAATCGAGTAAGCATCGCCGATTTTTGTTTCCAGCCTTACGTAGAATTGGAAAATTGCATATTTTTAAGGGTATTGAATAAACGGTCTTAATGGCGACCATTAAAATTGGCCGAGCAATCAATACTCTCGGGCGCGGATCGATCGGGTGTATTTTTAATGTAAAATCACCAAATGACCGGTCGTTATTGAAAAATACCGGGAAATTCGGGTAAGCGACCGTTTCGGACATATTTTATCGAGATCGCATCGCATGGTCACAATTATGGAGTACGTGCCTGCGCTCGCCCACGGGACATATTATACTATACTTGACAAAGTCATACCCTCATTATTGGACGAAATTGATTGGAGAGAAATTCGAATCCGGCGCTTCACATATTAAGTATATGTCAGTCAATATTTCATAACATGCGAACGAAAAATTAAAATCGTTACGTCGCGGTTGATCCGAGCTTCTGGGTAGGAGTTCCGTTCCGGCTATCGAATTAATTTATCAAAAAGTGATTGTGCGAATTTATTTTCGAACACTCGGAGGCAATTCAAATAGCGGTAATTTAACGTTTTTAATTTATGTGATCAAAGGGAAGGACATTTCGTTTTGAGAACGTGAGATAAGTTTGCGAGTTGAGTATTATTGGACGATTGGATAATCGCCGTGAAATTTCTGGGATGCGATCAAGATTTTCGTTCAAGAATTACATTCCCTATGTTTAAATTTTATTTTTCAAATATTATATGTCATATAAAAATAAATTTATGTTTTGCAAATTTACAGTATTCAATTTTGAAACGATACTAAATAGGTCTTTAGACTAAGAAAAAACCCATTTTTTTAAAACTTTTTTCCATTTTAAATATGATCTGTTATATTTTAAAGTGGCATAAGTCCATTTTTCTTCATTTCGAAAAATATTTCAAATATAAACAATATTTAAAAATAAATATAAATAATATTTAAAAATACCTGTAATGCGTTTATTCTACTTTTCCAAGATTCTGGACATATCGAATTAAAATTAGTAATAATAATTTTTGTAATTTGTAAGTCCAATATAAATTGTGATTTCAAATATTAATACATACATTGGATAAATAGTTTCATACATAAAAGACAAGAGGTTAAAATTAGGCTACGGATTCTGAAAGTCATTGCTTATGATCATGGATAATAAATTGGCGCATTTTCATAATATTTTAAAAAGCCTTAAAATATAATGTGCCTTTGTGCAGATATTCATTTCAAAATATAATTTATTTATCAACAAAAAATAACATCAATTATATTAATTTTATTCGTGATTAGTCGGTACAATTTTGTGAATCAGATGTACCTATACTACTATTTATTTATTTGAATTTGGACTATTGTGGCATAACAGGAATTCCTCATACACTACAATTGTCGAAAACGTAACAGAAAAAAATACGTATTTATACATAATATATAAAAAAAAACAATAGCAGCACAAGTTCAAACAATAATAGAAGAAGCCAAAAAATAAATAAAAAATGGTTACATACAAGGAGAAGAACTGGGGAATGTCTTGCAAATGAAAATAACCAGCCGTGAATACAAAACATCCCAATGAGGCCCGAATGGACGAGAGAAAATCGAAATTCACTCATACATCACATCTAATTATGAAAATATTGATTACCAGATAAATGGGTTAAAATAATATCTGATAATCCACTGAGGTGGAAAATATCACATTTGGATACGGCAGTAATGATTTCATTAAGAAGTAGAATGGCTCTTGAAATAGGAACCATCTACCATACTATATATATTAACCAGTGGCGTGGTCTAGTGGTGAATGTTGAATTATCTCGTAATTGATGTTACGAGTTTGATTCCCGCTAAGTCTCGCTATTGGCCAGACCTTGATTTGTCAAGGTCGATCGTTTCTTATCAGAATTTGCCCATTTTTCTGATTTTCATTGAAACGATTCCTGTAAAATTGGCGTTTCCTTCCCAATTTTCTGTTGCGAACCTTTAGTTATTGTTATATCTTAGGTTTCGCCATATTGCTCACCATAGATGTCTCTGTGGTTGTTTATCGAATATAAAATTCGTATTGTTACATGAAAGTTATTCATGGTTATTTATCGTATTAATACGATATTTGTAATATCTGACGATAGATGTCAGATATTGTTTATATTTACATGTATCTATGTAATTTATTTATTTATTTATTTAATAGTTTTGGACCATTGTGGCATTACAGGAAGAACCTAATGCGCCACAATGGCCTACAATTATGTGGACCAGGAAGGCGCATTTGGGGTTTACCTGTTAAGCCTTCCTGTTATATTTGTATATATGTATGTAAAAATATGTATGTAAATAAATAAATATATCTAAAATAGATGAATCTAAGCGTATATTTGTCATGGATACTATTTGAATTATGAATTCATTTTAATATAATTTTCGTATTAATTTAAATGTCTTAATAATGGCTATTTAAAGTGACAAAAATAAAAGCCATTAAAACAGGGAACCGCAGTTCTATTCTACTTATTTTCCTTTATTTTTGTTTCCTTAATTTTATTCTAAAAAAAAGGGAACTTATATTGTTTAAACATTGAGAAGCTAAAATTCATATGGATAATACGACTGATCATATTAAAAGATTCAACTTAATATATGTATTTATAATATCAATAATGCGAAATAAAGTCTCGACCGAGATGGAGAACGTGATTACGAAGCGTACACGAAAAATGTCCGGGGACAAACTATGAATTACCGATTCGGTCACGGTTTGTCAAGCTTTTCTTTATGCTGAAAAGCCCCAAAATTAAGTTATCTTGGACGCTAACCGCGACGGCACCGCTTAAATCTCGATTTATTAAAAAATATTTTTATTATTATTTTTCGAACGCATATTTATTTCAAAATTCCATTACAATATTCTATAATATAATAGTAGAATGTATAAGAAATATATCGGTCGTCTATTTTTCAAATACGAGGGCGTACTATGGTTCTTAAACATTGTCAACCGTATAAAAAGAGACGATTTTAACGCGGTGTCATCACTCGAGAATAGTTGATGACGGCAATTAGCCGTAATAAGAACGGAGCGGCTCAAAAGAAACGTCATCTTTTATTGAATTTATACGCTGAGACGTTCAGAGATTAAATTAAAATTATTCAATCGCCCTCTATGCGCAATAATTGCATATGTTAATGTTGTTGGAACATAAATTTCAACTGCTTTGTCGGTACACCGCATCACCTTATTTACACACGCATATACTCTGTATGTAGTATATATTTTTTCATTACCACTTTAGATATTGTTTTGATACGTGTTTACAAACGGCCTGTTTCACGAAAGCGTCTGATTGATCGATCGCTAACCATATGAAAATTAATGCAAAACACATTTAGATAACCGTGAACCAATTTTTTCATTATTACATATAATGTGCATTGTTGCTTTTTGTCTGTTTGCACAATCTGGGTGGCCGGATTTGAGAGAAAAAAAAATCGACGGATGCCTCGTTGATACACATCGACTCGTATTACAGTAACTGGCCAGTGAATGAAAACAAAATTTTGATTGATCAATAGGTTATTGCTTCTCGAAAGTTTAAAATGTCGTGTGCAATAATGTGTTAATAAAAGTCGTACGTTCTTTTTGAACGTGACAGGATTGATACGTTGCGAAAATGAAAAACGACGACTCGTTCAAGTGGCCGTATAGCACCGGTGACAATTTTATTACAGTTACAATTATGGCACACTTGCAAATTGTATTTTATTTCGTAGTATATTATCAGCGTGACAGATTTCCGTTAAATTAAAAATAATTTACCTGTTTTTGTTAGGAGTGTGGATATGACACTCGAAAACCGAGTGCTATAATACTCCATAATACTAATATTAATATATTTTTCTTCAACATGTAACTTTTTATTTATACCTACTAGCTGAACCCGGCATGCGTTGTAATGCCACGATAATGCATGCAATTCCCGTTCCCGTTCTCGTTCCCGTTCCCATTTGTCGGAAAAACGCAGGCAGCGAATATATTTGAAATTATTGCGTTGCAATGACACTCATTCCCGTTTATCCCGTTTCCGTTCCAGCTTTTGGGTGACTTTTTTTCACAGTAATCTTCCCGGACATGCATAAAACAAATCCTGAAAGTTACATCGTAATCGGTTCAGTGGTTTAGGAGCCTATACGAGACACACAGACAGAAATTCAATTTTATATATGTATATGTATAGATTTCATTACCAATAATTCAATAAATTGAGTAACATTGTTGATTATGTGCGTGATATTGTTTTCTTTCAGAGGAACGTTTTTCCATTCAATTTTTTATCATTATATTTTCAAGTAATAATTTCTCATCTATTATATTTGAAAAATATTTTTCCTTTTACCGACGTCGAAAAGCTATGAATAACTAGCACAAATTTTCTCTCGCATATTTGATTCATCCAGTTCAATGATTTTCAATAAATTGATCAAGCAATACTATTTTCTTCTCTGTGCGGTTATATGCATATTTTACTGTATGTATATTTAAATTTTTCTCCCATATGTATGATATTGGTAAAGGTACATGTGTATATGTAAATATAATACATTTCCTATTGGGCATGCTTGGGTATAATTCCCTTGAACTTCGCTAAAACTTCTCACTAATAGGTTTTGTCCTCCAGCTTCTACGCGGTCGTTGCTGGAACAGTTGCGACTTTATATCCCTAATAATTATGTGTATGGTAGACATCATCATTTGATGGTTGTACCTCCTGCCCGCACATTTCTTTATCGAATGGCTCATATTCCAAGAGATATCCGACTTCTCAATGAAATCGTTGCTGCTGAGCCTGAATGTGATATTTTCCACCTCAGTGAGAAATTATCACATTCGAAGATTATTTTAATCTATTTGTCTGGTAGCTTGCGCTCGTCATTATTTTCATAATTCAATGTGACGTATAAGTGGAATTTTGATCTTCTCTCTTCTATTTGGGCCTTGCAGGGATTTATTGTATTTGCGGCTGGTTCTCTGGTGCAAGACATTCCCTACTGTGGATTTTACTACTTGATATTTTTACTTTATCTGCTAGTAATGCAATTCTTTTTTATGGTTATGTATAAATGTATTTTTTTTCTGCGTATATATGTATATATTTTTATTCTTCTCATCGCATTAGGGAGTCCTTTAATGCCACAATGGTCCAAACTTAAACTTAAATAAATATGTATATGTATATATACATATGTATATATGTGCATATGTGTGTGTGTGTGTATGTACCTAGATGTATTAATTTATTGAATGACTATTACTGTTTACATACCTCCTTTACGTTTTTTTTTTGTAATTGGCCAGCATTGGGTTAACCTGTTACGCCTTTTTGGTATAAATATTACAATAATATACGTATAATATGTTATAAAAGTTAGATGGATGATTGTATTATATGTATGTAGTTCAGAATTAGATGGATATAGTAGAGAGATGTTTTTCTTCAACATGTAAAATCAGTTGGTTGAATATAGTTCATATTAAAAAATAATGAAAGTCGAATAAGGAGAGATTTACATCCAGAATAATGTTTAAATTTTCGCAGTCCTCTTCAGAAAATCGTCGCCATTAAGATCACATAAAATTGAATCAGGATGTTTCGACTGTCAGGGATATACTTTAAAGCAAAACAAGACAATTAATCGAATTGTACGAGCTTTCGTTGACAAGTCAGCGTTTCGTCCTACATGGGAGCGGTCTCCGCGAAAGCTCTCCGACACGCGCTTTTTTACCGGTCCGTTTTCGGTGCACAGGCACGTTATAAATCGGAGTCATTAGGGTGACCATAATGGTCTTATGGGCGATCAGCTGAAGACGTCGGCACCCATCGTAGCTCGTAAATTATCGGCCCACCGCAATGTCGACCCGTGCCGCGCATTTGTCCCCCTCGGCACGGGACCATGTTCGGATTTATCCTCGCATTCTGTCAGGAATTTGTCTGGACTACGCCCAAATAATCGGCTCGATTGCGAAAATCATGAAAAATTTGATGGATTCTGTGCTGCGATCTCAACTGGTTCGAAAACGCCTTCCGGAGTTACGTGGGTGTGCTCAAAACAGTTCGGTAAATTGTTCCACTCACTTGGTATGATTAATCACATACAAACGTTTCAAGTTTGACTTTGGATCTGGATCAAAGAATGTAAAGCTTATCAAATTATCTTTTAGATCTTATATCTATTTTAATAGCTACTGACCAACTGATCATTTTCTATATTACAATTTTAATTTAATTTTGTTAGTAATCATAGTATTATATTATTCTAATGTTAATGTACAGCATAATAGGAAAAATAGCTCAAAAACCTATTTACAATTCTTATAAATGCTCATAATACATCTAATACATAATATTAATTAAAGACTCTCTAAAGTCGACGATCTAAAGCAGATTGTGTTTAGGTAATCTGTGTTTATACCTGAAGGGTATAGACATTTTGTTGTAATCACCGAGACTCTTCACAAGTGTTAGTATGGTTATTAGTGATTCTGTCATAGAATCTACTGGTTAGGTTGTTAGTAATGTCTGTAACAAATGGAATATTTAAATTATCTTTTGAAGTAATTTGGGTGTATGAAAATGACCCGCACTATAAAGTTTTGGCTTTGATTTTGACTTGAAGATCTACATTTAATATACGTATAGGTAACAAGCTAAGGAGAGGTATGTAAAAACTTAAGAACCGGTGAAAATTGTGTGTGCGGGCGTAAATACAAAATATTTTAATGAGCTTGTGGTAAAAGTCGATGAACCGTAATTTTCTTGATTAGTTTTTAGGATATTCAGAGCTTGTATACACTTTGATGAAGAGTTTGAAGCAGCTTGTGGCAGCTTAAGATTAAAGCCAATTCCAGAAAAATTAGGTCCGTCAAAGATGCTACAGACATGTCATGCGATGACCAATGGACCACATGACATGAAAATAAATAAATTAGAGGAAGCAGTAGATAAGACGGGGCTAGCCCAAGCTTACGTGGATGGGGCAAGTCACCAACAACTTAAAAGATGCCCAGACACTAATCGAGACGATCCTGGCGATGCTGCATGTATATGAGATAAAGGTTGTTTTAAGAAGATCGAATTGAAGTAAATCAGATTAAAGTTATTGAAAGTATGCTAAAAAATTGGAGCGACAAAAGTACCACTGTTTAAGTGAGTTGTGGAAAGCCGCGATTAGATAGGTATGTAGTTGTCATCGCTGACACAAGATTCTGATGTAATTGTTAATGAGTTCGTTAATGGTTAAACTCCTCTAGTTTCATGACGGTGACATTAGCTTACTTCAATGTTAACGTATGTCGGTAAAATATTAAAGCGCTTTAAAGAGTAGAAGTGGTTCAAAATCAGATCATAAATTTTTGACAGACAGTAATGCCACTGAACTAACAAAGTGAAGCTAATATGAAGCTTGTAAACAATATAATAATTACAATACTTCGCAATAATAACCAGTCATAAATACACTTGCATACATAATATGTACGTAATTTTGCATAATGGAATTAGATATATGTACATATGTTTTATATAATATTAAATAAAATTTAGTAATACAAGATAATATCAATAATAGTATAAAATACTAAAGCGATCTATAAAGTGGAAGTGGTTCAAAATCAAATCACAAATTTTGGATAGACAGGAATGTTACTGAACTAACAAAGTGAATCTAATAAAAAGCTTGTAAGAAATATAATAATTACAATACTTCACAACAATAACCAGTCATAAACACACTGTAATGGAATTAGATATATGTACATATGTTTTATATAATATTAAATAAAATTTAGTAATACAAGATAATATCAATAATAGTATAAAATACTATGTACTATAAAATACTATATATGTACATATATACTTAAATGTCAAGAGGTAAGGAATTGACATAGTGTTCTAAATAGAGTAAATCCCCAATTCTGCATACGAAATATGCTAATACAACAATATAAGTGGTATCAATAGAAAAAATATTAAATATATATTTAGAATATAGATTTTAATACCCGTAGAATAAGAAGATATAATAATACACACACTATTCAAGGCAAATACCTATTAATAGGAATGAATTGTATTTTGCTGTCAAAATACCGTGTTATGATATTAAATTTGAGCTCTAGTCGTATATAAGTGAATAAGTACGCAAAGCTTAACAACTTAAGGTCGTTGGTTCAGATTCCGCATGAGCACGAAGTTGTCACTCGTTTGAGGGCTCATATTTTATATCTTGGAACGGTATGAATATCCTTTCGCAAAATGAAAACTATTATAAATATACAATACGATATTTTTATAGACACGAAAAAAACAATTATTAGATATTATTATTAAACAGACATTTGCCATCATTTGATCGGGTGGAGGCAGGTTATAATTCATGATTAACTTTTGAAGCATTCGTTGTAATTAATATTATCTAGCAATCTCAATTCATGTAACAATAATTATGAACGGATCTTGTCATCTCGAGCATCATAGCAACGGTGCATTGTTTCGTTGCGAAAGGGCGCGGTCCTTTGCCCTCTTGTGGGGGTCACCGTGGAGTCATCACGAGCTCGGGTCACTACTAACCATAAATACTAGACTATATTGTCTCCAGGTGCTTCGGAGCGTAAACAATACCTCTTCTGACATCCTCTGACCTCCATCTAAATTGGAGCGTACATAGAACATACACGAAAATTTTATTTCCAAAATTGAACCGATCGGCCCACGCCTATCATTGATGGATAAAAATAACAGGTTATTACATACATAGTATTACACAATATTTGCAGGATTTTATTTATAATATAATGAAGCGGTGAGTGATGTGTATTGAATAAAAATAAATACCAACAAAACAAAATGTTTCATGCAGTAATTTTAAAATACTTCAATGTTTTTGGATGACTATCCATCAATTAAATATTTCAGAGCAGATGCCAAACTTTAGATGGTACTTAATTGAAAGCTGTCAATCACGATGATTTTTACTTAAAATAGTTATTTCATAGCTACTAATGGACAGCTGATGGATTCAAACAAATGTCTTTATGCAAACAAGTTTCATGAATTCAATAAATGCTAAATCAACGTCAAAATTTAGTCTGTTTTTACGTCAAATAATTATGATAAATCTTAATCGGTTATTGGTTGCAGAAATTTGCTGGGCAACCAGTTGGACAATTTATCGTATCGACCAACTAGCAGGTAACGGCTATTTCATGAAATCGAAATATCGTATTACTTAACAACAGATGCATAGAATTATTACGACAAATTATTTTATTTTTACATAGATACATATATGTATACCAGGGAGGCCTGACAAGTAGACCCCAATGCGCCTTTCTAGACAATTAATTACAAAAATTGGAGCATTTTTTATTACATAAATCACTGTATTCGAGAGTCTGAAGAACATGAAATTAATAATTAATTAATCTTTTGACACATCTATGGATTTAGATTTGTACATATTTTTTTACATATTGTACATAAATCAAATTCAGATTTGTGATTCAGATCAAATTCAGATATTCAGATATTATCATTTAGGATGATTTTTGATAATTTTGAGGAACCGTTTCAACAATGAAAATCGGATAAATTGGCAAACTCTGGTAAGAATCGATCAACTTGGAGTCACAAATATCCAAGTCTAACCAGCAGTATTAAGGATTAGCACGGGATCGAACCCAGTAATCTCTCGGTGCTAAACATAAACGCAACCACCGAGCCATACTGCTGACCTTATAAACCTTTTGTCAACTCCAGTATAATTTTTTAAGAACGATCTAAAAATT
This sequence comes from Arctopsyche grandis, assembly GCF_051622035.1. NCBI lineage: Eukaryota > Metazoa > Arthropoda > Insecta > Trichoptera > Hydropsychidae > Arctopsyche > Arctopsyche grandis. The sequence continues at coordinate 27,680,795 of NC_135359.1, forward strand.
AAATTTTACGAAAGACTGCTTTGACAGAAACTTCTTCAAAATAAACTACCCAAACCAAAGTTGGGTGAGCAGATAAATGGCTTTGTCTGTGAACCTAATTATGATCGATTTTCCATCCCTATAGATTGATTGAGATGTTGCATAATTTATTCCATATTCCATTTCTCAAATAAGAAACCTACTATTATCCCTAAAAACTCACATACTATACAACATTCTGATCAACTTGATTTGAACGTTTTTATTGGTATTAAATAGGATATGTTCCTCTGTTTCCATTATAGATTATATATAAATAGTGGTTTTACCCGGCTTCGCAAAATTCGTAAAAATTTAAAAAAAATCGTAAAAATTTTATTAAATTTATATAAATTTATTTTAATACTCATTTGTTTTTTTTTATTAAATTGACAGTCACGAAAAAACAAACATATATACTGTCTCTTTCGAAATTATATGTATACCAGAATCCAGCGCCTGCGCTCCCGGAGCCTTCGCCCCCGGTGCCTTTGCCCCTAGGGCTTCGCCCATGGAGGCTTCGCCTCCGGGGACTTCGAATCTTTTGAATCGAAAAAAATCGAATCGGCGCCTATGAATCGAAAAAATAAATAAATCGAATGTGTCGTTTCCAACCAACCAATCAATATTACATATGTATATGCAAAATCTCTTTCGAAATTATATATTAGATTCACCACCGAATTATAAAAATAAAAATGTATATAGTAACTGAAGTGTTCTTATAAACATGACATTTAACTTGCTCGTGGGCTTTTCGTTCTAAAAGGAATTTTCCTTTAAATTTGAATTCGTGATGTCGTGAGAGGTGAAGTACATAGGTGTTAATAATGCAGGTGAAGACGATGATGTTGCGGGGTGGTTGGATTCTCACCGTGTGGTCAACAAGACCACCATTAGCAGGATAAACTGAGATAATTAAGGTGTTCAATGGTGGCATTTGTTTAAGACGACAACCACAAATGCAGTCTTTTGCGAGACGATTATGCAATACCGTGTGACCGCGATAACGTTATTGACTTTATACCTCGTGAAGATTTCATAGATATAGCTGAGATTCCAGATTGAATATTGCTGTGTGATTTACCTTTGGGATAAGAACACTCGACTGTCCATATACACACATACATATGTACATATATGACGCTATAAAAACACTGTAGAATTAAAATTGTTTAAAAACATAATTAACAGCGGAAGAACACCGTTAATGCAATTGACAAAGAAAACATACATATGTATATTTGTATATACAGATTGAATCGAAAGTTTTGTAATGTAAACATGTCATTTTTTTGTACAACTCGGTAGTTGTTAGTATTAGGGTGCTAATGTTGATTTTACTTTACATGTTTTATAAAAAAGTTATAGTAAAAAATTCAATTCAATTACATTATATTTATTTTAACATGTCTTGTTTGTATGTACGTATAAATAATAATATAACTCAATTGGCAGTTTACATATGTATATTATGATATAGAAATGGATTTTTTGAACATACTGTAATTGTCGTAGTGTACGTCTGTTGACATATAAAACTTCAAAGAAGAATCGAATAAATTTTGTTCAGAACATTTGATATTTGTTCAAAAATACACTCCTAGGTGAGGTTGTCAAATATTTGTACAGTGCGGTGCGTGAGAAAAGAATAGGATTCAATTTTAGTGTTGAAATTATCTCCAATGTCTCGTGTTGACTCATTACAATAGCCATTTTGTACTTTAATACACGTATAAAATATATAGAAATAACTGAAGATGAACAAAACAAATAAAAGGTGCACTTAACTGTTTAGATGGATACATTACATATATTATATAATACATAATAATATAATTTAAATGATAAACAAATCAGCTGCCATTACTTAGCAAATATGTATTTACATATTCTTAACATAGAAGGAAACGGGAAACCACTGCATTATCATTCCAAGAAATTCATCAACAGGACAGAGAGGAGTGAAGGCAGATCGTCCAATCGATCCCAGATGACAATAAATGACCAAGACTTTGAGCAAAACGAGAAAGAAGAATGTCCTTTAAAGGATAGAAATACACATGCAATTTTTATCATGGCCCTTATATTATTTGAAACAGTAAAAAAATAAATATACCTACATTAATAAAGGGCATACAATCCTGAAAGTTCCATCGTATTCGGTTGAGTGGTTTAGGAGCCTTTACGAGACATACAGACAGACAGACAAACAGACATTCATTTTTATATAAATAGCCAGCAGTATGGCTTAATGGTAGCGTGTATGTTTAGCACCAAGTGATCAGTGGCTTCGATCCGCCATACTGCTGGTTAGATTTGGGGATATTCGTGACTCCAAATCGATCGTTTCTTATCAGAGTTTGCCAATTTTATCTGATCATTGTTAATACGGTTCCTAAAAATTGGCAAAAAATCATCTTTCCTGTTGTCACAAATTTTCTAATTAATTAATAAATTAGTTGTTATTTCGTGTTCTTCAGCTTCAGGAAATACAGTGATTTATGTAATAATAAAATGCTGCATTGTTTGTAATTAATTGCTCAGGAAGCCGCATTGGGGTCTTCCTGTCAAGCCTTCTTGGCAAATATCAATGTAAAAATAAAATAAAATAAAAAATATAGCCACCAGTCTGGTTTAGTGGCAGCGTGTATGTTTAGCACCAAGTGATTATTGGGTTCAAGCACGATATACTGCTGGTCAGACTTGGGTATTTTTTGAGTCCAAGTCGATCGTTTCTTATCAATTTTGTCTGATTATTGTTGAAACGGTTCCTCAAAATTGGCAAAAAATGATCTTTCCTGTTGTCATAAATCTTCTGTATTTATTGTGTGTATAATTTGAAAATATTATGTACAAAATCTAAATCCATAGATGTCTCAATGGATTAATTCTGTAATTAATTAATTAATTAGTTGTTATTTCATGTTCTTCAGCTTCTAGAAATACAATGATTTATGTAATAATAAAATGCTGCATTGTTTGTAATTAATTGTTCAGGAAGGCGCATTGGGGTGTTCCTGTCAAAAATAAAATAAAACATACAGATTCAAATATGACGAGCTTTTTCCGGTTTTAGTTTGAAAACTTGCAGAAGGCACAGAGTATAGGATACGCATCATCAAAGGGCTACTTGGGAAATTTCAATGCTTTCCTTATTAGTACATAGGGTATTCAAGTGGGTAATCTCATCGATGCATTTCTAGAATTCCTTAGTATCATTTCAAGCATCGCCACTTGAAAGCTTCAACTTCAACTATGTCCGCCGCTTTCCAAATATCACTTGTTTTCGAAACGATGGTGAGGTTCGATTTGCGCGATGTTCCCTGGCATGTAATGAAATGTAAGCGTATCCCATCACAATGGTCGAGATAACCAGTGGGTGGGTGGGTGGGTGCGTGTGCTGCCGGTATTTATTCAGATGGAATCGTCTTCAGCGGCTTGTTTCTCCTCGCCATGCCACCTTATCACCACATGGACATCTGACTCCTTATTTCAGACCCTGACTGTGACCAGACCGGCCAGCTTCCACGCTCTCGATACATTCGTCGTGATGCTTTTCCGGAAACTTGAACTGCGGGACACATCAACGCATGTATGGCTGGACCACTGCTTAGTTGCTTAGTACTTGGTATCCATCCGGTCATCCCATAAATATCTACAGATAATCATACAATACCCGAGTGCTTGTTATTGTCTTACTTTGTAGCGGGTATATTTATCGCCACACATTGTAAAACCAACGACAATTATTTCATCCTGGTCGAAGTATCCGAAACCACCCAGGCAATAATAATTTTAATTATATAATCATATTTCTAAAAAAAATTTGAGCGAAGCTGTTGAAGGGTCTATGGTTTTTCCGTAACCAGCCAAACAAATAATACATAATAGGTAACTACGCATACATTTTTTAAACAAACAGAACAAAAAAGTCAAATTATTTCTTACATATGTATAAATCTATCAATATCGAGTATTTGACACATATACATATGTATATATTATTTTAAAGAATGACACTAGTATGTTTAAAATAAAGTACGGGGATATTTTATATTGGAACAAATTCACACAAACTAATTTATAGATGCTTAAATTTTTAATATACATATATATAATACAGAAAAAAACTTTGGAATTTAAACGCTCACCACACATAGTTTCTAACAAAAAAACAATTAATTAAATATTAAGACATCTATATACATATGAGCGGTTATATTTTAAACTGGTATAAGTCCACTTTTCCTCATTTGGAGAAATATTTCGCATAGCATTAAATATAATGTTTTGCGTTTATGAATATTTAAAAATATTTGTGGCTTGTAATACGTTTATTTTGCTTTTCCGAGATTCTGGACATATCGAATTAAAATAAATGATAACAATTTGTAAATTAGGTCAAATAGAAATATGGTTTTTAAAACTGAAAATTGGACAATTCTTCTATTCTTATATTACACTATTCTTACTTGAAACTTATTGTATTTAATCCTAAGTTTTTAATTTTTTTAACACTGAATATATACTTCATTATAAGGACCAGTTCTAATATAATATAAATGAAGAATATCTTTCCCACAAATTAGATTGAAATATTTCTCATTTCCACAGAGAAGATTTTCCATTTCCTGGCCCCTAAATATAAGCTGAAGCTTAGTTCAATTTCGCCAATGTTTTTGTTATATAACTATAGAATGTAATAAATTCAATGTTAGTTCCGATATATATTATTTTATCGTACGCTACGTATTTATAAAGCAATAATAATAATTTAGCAGTACTATAGCACTTTAATATGTACATATAAAATCCAGTGAACTAAAAAATTGTGTTTTTGGACTGGAAAATTGGGTTTGCGCCACTTTCAAATATTACGTCCCATACTTTATATTTTTTGTAATCACAAACATTACTACACGTAAATTTGTAAGCAAGGAATCAATTGATTGTTCAACTTGTGTATGGTGGACAAAAGGAGTTTATTAGCAAAGAAAAATCCAAGCAAACTCTGTTTTTTGAGATTATGTTGTATATATACAATGCATGTATGTAGATATGTCGTTACGAATTAGGCAATACTAATTTGCAATTATTACAAACTACCGAATATTGAAGATTATTTAAAAAAAATGTTGAAAAGTTCGTAAATCAATTGAGTAGATGAACTTGTAGTTTTGAGCAAATTATGTTCAAATATTACTACCTACATATATTTAATATATAATTTCGAAAGAGACTCGGGTAAAACCACTAGCTATTTATAATACTAAAAATTACTACATATGCACATACATATATGTTATATAATACATACCTTTTATAAAATAGCTCATTTTATTTATTTTTTACAAGGCTTTTTAAATAAAGTGATATCACAATGTAAAATGCAATTTTAAACAAATGTATGTAATTTTTTGATATAATATGAACGAACAAAGGTGTTTATGCTGAATAGTATAGTTCTTTATCAACTCAAAATAAAATAAAATTATATTGCACGCCAATATTACCACTATTAACCTATGCTTCACCTGTATGGAATAACGCCTTGAATACTAACCTTTCCAAGCTCCAAATAATCAAAAATAAATCCTTAAAAATAATTTATAACACACCCAAATATACCAACTTGAAAAACTGCACGCCATAAATAATATTCCGTTTGTTACAGATATTACTAACAAACTAGCCAGTAGATTCTATGACAGAATCACTAATAACCATACTAACACACTTGTGAAGAGTCTCGGTGATTACAACAAAATGTCTATACCCTTCAGGTATAAACACAATCTACTTTAGATCGTCGACTTTAGAGAGTGTTTAATTAATATTATGTATTAGATGTATTATGAGCATTTATAAGAATTTTAAATAGGTTTTTGAGCTCTTTTTCCTATTATGCTGTACATTAACATTATAATAATATAATACTATGATTACTAAAAAAAAAAAATTAAAATTGTAAAATAGAAAATGATCAGTAGATCAGTAGCAATTGAAATATATATAGATGTATTGTGAATATAATTTAGTAATAATAAAAAGCATTTAAAAATCAAAATACTGAATAGTATTCAACAGCCAATTCAATAAAATATATAATTTAATTGATTTTCATCGAATAGTAGCGATACAATTGAATAGCGATACAAGTATAGCGATGAAATAATTTAAAATTGAGCATGTGAAAAATTCAAAATGAATTATTCATTGTGTGTTGAATATTCTCGTTACGCGTTCTCTAGCCGCGATAGCAATCTATCTGAACCGATTCGATTGGATCGCGACGCTCGCCGGTCTAGCGGTGACATCCTGTTTATACTTCCAGATCGGATCTGATCCAGGCCAGTTTAACAAGGACCATGTTGGACGATATTTACCCGTGTGATTTGTATGGACGTCCTCGTACGTGTACCGGCCGAACAATCGCACTTGTTATCCGCTCGAATCGCCTTTGCAAATGTTAAACCACGTTCAGATTAGATAATGCGTCGTAAAGATGGGTAAACCGTAGAACTAACTTTACGTAAATCAACGATTTCGCATACGAGTGTTGTTTGCTCTCCCTCTAACCCTCTCAGTGCCGTGATATCTTGCAAAGGTAAATCAATTATTTGAAGTGAATTCTTTCGCTATAAAGCACCTCCTCGTTTCCTTTCTTCGTAAGAGTATCGAAGTATTACCATGCTTTTTACTTTATTTTATTTATGTACATATTCTATTCCTGGGCGTAAAATACCATACACGTATGTTATTCCTTTTATTGATACGCATGTGTGAAAAAGGATAAGAAATGCAATTGTTGAGTTCAATAGAACGATTTTGACAACGATTTTCAAAAATAAGTGCTAAATATCTTCAGATTTAATAACAATTAATATTGCAAGAATAGCAGTATGATATGAACAACTGAAATTCCCATTATACATATATTATATAATATAATATTTATTTATTTATTTTATTCTAAACAGACCATTGTGGCATAACAGGAATTCCTAAAGCGCCACAATGGTCAAAAACATAACACAAAAAAAACAAAATAACAAATAAACACAAATCAATACACAACGAAAATAATACACCCATCAATTATACATAAAAAAAATACATTTGAACATAAACATAAATACATCCATACATAAACATAAAAAACAGCATTTAATAATAACAGATAAAGTAAAAATATCAAATAAAAAAATATATAGCATAAGGAATGCCTTGCACCTACAGGCAGTTTCAATAAATATGTAAGAAACAACTACAAATACAAAACATCCCTGTAGGCCCAAATGGAAGAGAGTTAATCAAAATTTCACTCATAAATCACAATCAATCATGAAAACAATGATGAGCGCAGACAACCAGATAAATGGGTTAGAGTAATTTCCGACAATTTACGCTCACTAAGGTGGAAAATATCACATTCAGTCTCGGCAGCATAATAAGGACTAAATATCATATTTTTGAAATTAACTATTATTTAATATAGCCAGCAGTATGGCTATATTGGTAGCGTATATGGTAGCGTATATGTTTAGCACCAAGTGATCAGTGGTTCGATCCGCTATACTGCTGGTTAGATTTGGGGGTTTTGTGACTCCAAATCGATCGTTTCTTATCAGAGTTTGCCAATGATCATTGTTGAAACGGTTTCTCAAAATTGGCAAAAAATCATATTTCCTGTTGTCACAAAACTTCTGTATTTATTGTATGTACAATTTGTAAAAAGTATGTACAAAATTTAAATCCATAGATGTCTCAATGGATTAATTCTGTAATTAATGAATTAATTATTATTTCGTGTTCTTCAGCTTCTGGAAATACAGTGATTTGTGTAATAATAAAATGCTGCATTATTTGTAATTAATTGTCCAGGAAGGCGCATTGGGGTCTTCCTGTCAAGCTTTCCTGGTATATATCTATGTAAAAATAAATAAAATATAAATATGTATAATGAAAGGTAATTTATAGGCGCGCAAGCGCACATATTATTAATCATAAAAGGTTGAGTGTCCGCATTACACGCTCACCGATCCAACCCGTTCGAAATGATTGAATGAATTTGTCTTCCTGTCAAGCCTTCCTGGTATATATCTATGTAAAAAATAAATAAATAAATAAAATATACGTATGTACAAAATACTATATCGTCTTCATTTCAAGTGGTAGTATTTTGGTAAATGGAACAGGCCAATTATTTTATAGATATAGTAAAATTTAAAGATATAATATAATAAAGATGAAGATAAGTACGAAAGTTTGTAAAATCTGCATCTCGACCCTAAATGTGCGCAATTATTTGCTTTGTCTAAGAAAGTTTTTTTAATAACTTAAAGAAGATTTGCAGTTACTAGCAAGCCTAGATTCAAAATTTTTTGGGGAAAATAAGGACAATTCTAGTACTGAGTATACATATGTATATGAAGCTGACCATAAGATGCTCTTTTGATTGCGAAGAATACAAATAATAAATATTACAATAAAAAATTACTTAATTTCTTTAAATTGAGCGCCAACCAACCAAGTGCAGTAAATTTTCAAAATGGATATACTCATTGAGAAAATTTCTAAAATGTTCGATTCACATTTCAATGGTCTAAAGTAGAGTCTCCGATTCGAATAGTCTAGTACTCGACACTCGAGAGTATACTCTTTAATTTTTAAAGCTCTCGATAATAATCGAATATTACGAAAATTACTCGAGTAATATTCGCAAATCAAAAATTTTGAAATATTTCAAAAACAAAAATAAATTTAATAACGTTTTGCTTGCAGTTAGAGTCTCCAATTACATATTTGACATCATATCCAATTACTCGACACTCGAGTATAGAGTAGTAAAATCTTAAAATACTCGAGTATATTATATATTTTTTTGAAATATTTCAAAAATTTTGATTTGCGAGTATTACTCGAGTAATTTTCGAAATACTCCATTACCGAGAGCTTAAAAAAAGCCTTGTAAAAATAAACGAATGTACCAATACTCTCGAGTGTCGACTCGAGAGTACTCGACTACTCGAATTGGAGACTCTAGTCTAAAGGGGCCCTGGAATAATTGTTAAAACTTTCGATTAAGTATAGGGAAAAGTCATCTCAAGAAAAACGACGCGGTAATATAATAAAAAATAATAGGTAATATAAATAATACATTCTATATAAAAAATGGAGAATGTCCTGTAAGAAATCATGATTACGAAACTGATTTTAAAATGCACCACTTAGAAATTACCGCGTAATCGATATTCAATACAAAAAGTATTTCATAAATTTTTCGAACAACAACGTGTTCTTAATTCTTTGTATTAAACATTAAAGATCTTTATTGGAAAAAGTATTAATTCATTGATTTTATGAATACTATCGGTGACCTGAACGCAAAGCGAAACGCTAAACCCGTCAATACTATAATATCATAGCCATATTACAAATTGGATGATGGACATGTTAATGACAGTGGTGAATATTGTGATCAATAAAAAGTAATTAGAAATTAGAATTCAATCCAATCGAATCGCGAGAAGTGAACAGCAAAAAAGTGACACAAAAAATCATTAACATTTCACAGCAATACATTTTGTAATGTTGATACTTTATCGAAAATGGTTTGTAATTATTTCTATGTATGAATGAGAATCGATAACTAAGATCATTGATTTCTAATTTTCCAATATCAAATCTCATTATGTTTTTTGCACGCTCTACATATTTTTTTCATCGATACGGTTCATTGTTGCATTTTGACAATTTCATTTGTGATCTCGTTAAGCCTGCGAATTGGACAATGTCAATATAGTTAAACATAATTTCATCATTGCCACATAGCAATATATCATTTGTGATAGAATCACGCGTGTTTATCTCTAAACAGAATCGCGAACGACAAGGATTAATAGTACATTAATATATAATATAATGCGATTTCGAAAAAGTTAATTTATTTATTAAAGATCGAACCGCATTGATTTACACTCGGACTAAAATTGGCAATTAATTTTTAATTCGAATATACATATGTAATCAAAGCTTCAAATATCACAACTGTTTAATCAAAAATAAGTTTCAGATACTCGTGAAAAGCACACAGAGAGTTTCCCACGGTTGCAGCAACCACTAAATAAGATCACTCGAGTTGAGTAAACATTGGTTGTTTGAACATCCTCACCGGCGTTACCTGTGATACGTTCAATCAACATTTGTGAGCTTCCACATACTTAACTAAACAACAAAAATGTACGCGCTATGTTATACCCACATACGTAAGAGCAAACTGCGTTATTTTCGAACCGGTCAAAAGAGAACAGATTAAAATGTCTGCGCATTTGAAAGATCGCAATCGGAGATTATAATAAAAATAATGAAGTGTGCGTATATGGAGGTGAGTACGTATTATATTTATCTGCTTCAATTACAACGACCGTTTGCCGGTGTTCAACGGTTAATTTATTGACAAATGGGCAACGTAACAAATTATCAGATCGTAAAAACGTTCCTTCAATCGTATTTCGTTCTATCTTGTTGAATCAGTTGTACAAAATTATACAACGGCAATTACAAAACAGGTAGCTGACATTCAATACAAACTATTTAACTACTGTGCTTTCATTCAAAAGTGATAAATATTATACAATTTTATGGTGATGGGAATAAAAATTTAAAAAAATGTTAGTTGTTGGTAAAATTTAATTTCATTTAAAACTAAACAACCTTGATTACTTTTTTTCGTATAAAATTATATTTTAAATACATATTATAGTACTCCAATTAAAATAATTAAATACAATCGAAAGATAAAATATGTATACCTAATATTATACATATTTGTATGTAGTATTTACAAATATACATATACGAGATATTATATTGACCGTTCAAACAGTATTTATACTAATAGTTAAAATCACAACTTTCTATATAATAATTACTTAACAACTAGGTAGAATAATTTACGATATATCGTCGTTGATTCTGCAAAGCCCGTTATGAATATTATACGCTGAATTTGAGTTATAAGCAAATAATTATAGCTCAATTAACTTATTTGACTCTTTATGTGAAATTTTTCAAGATATTATTTAGTAATACTTATGTAACATATGTATATATGATCGAAATAAAATTTTTTGTATACTAAATGTTTCTATTTATGTTTTAAAAATATTTTAATCACTCCCGAATAATAAATTGGCTTTGCAGAATCAACGACGATATACATACATACATACAAATTATGTACATTTAAATATTTACAATATATTTTTCATATTCAAATAAATTAAACAACTGAATCAATTAATAAACTGTAAATTTTTCATATTCTGATTTTATTTATTATTATTAATTTAAATCATACTCAATTGATGTTTTGGAAGAGTTTGATTGCAAAATAGAAATTTAATTGATTGAATCTATGTATATACATATATATATATATATATATATATATATATATATATATATATATATATATATATATATATATATATATATATATATATTAATATATATATTAATATATATATATATATATATATATATATATATATATATATATATATATATATATATATATATATATATCGGAAAATATAATTAATAATTAAAAGGCTTGTTTTACATTATAACAATTAAACATAAATGGCACATATATTTAACAAATTCACTATATTTCATATTCCAATTTAAAAATTGACTTATAACTGTTACACATTTAAATTTAAAACGTTTATCAATAAATTATATTGCACAAATTCACATCATATTAGTACTCTATGTAGTCACAAACTCAAATTTATTATTTCGTATTAAAAAAAATAATAGAATAAATACCGTATAAGTAGAGATTAAAAATAATTTGTATGACGATATGCAAATTATAATCGACGCTAACGATTACTTATTTATTTATATACACGAGATTTCTTAACGTTAGCTGAAGTCCGTGAGGAATGGATCGAAAGGTGACAGCGAGTCGTCTGGAAAATCAGGCGACAATGAAAACTCCGATGACACAGAAGCCGAACAGAACGTATCCGGCAGATCTGAGGAGAAAGCCGACGATGGAGATGGAGCCACATCCTCAAGACGAACATCGAACAGATCGAAATGGCAAGATTGAGAGGGCTGCTGAGGACTGGCGAGGGCTGCCGCCAGGGTGGCTATGTACTGAGTAGCCAGACGAAGGGTAGATATCTTGGTGAGTCGCTCCGGAACTGTAGGTGCTCCAGCACCTCCTGGAACGCATCTTCTCAACGCTTCAAAAGCACTGTTGATCTCCCTCATGCGGGATCGCTCTCGCGCGTTCGCCGTACGTCTTCTGTACTTGCTGAGGGGTGCTGCTCTGACTGGTCCCACTGAAGTCCTGGATTCTCCCTTGCCAGCGCGGGGTCTCAGCTTGTATTTGTCCTTTGAGGAGTCGTCTCGGGTGTCGTCCTTGTCGTCGGCGTTGTTGTTTGGATCCGGGAAGATTCTCCCGTCCAATTGCAGCACCAGGTTAGACTTCATGTTTCGCCGCCAGATTGGCTCTGTTCAAGTTGTCCACCGTTCGAATAGTCATGTCATACGTGGGAGGACGCAGAGAGCGTCTGCGAGATGAGAGCGAGCGGTCGCCACCGGTTAACAGTCGGTTGTCGACTGATCTTGGCTGTCGACCCTCCTTGGCGGAAACCACTTGAACCCTCCCACCAGTTTTCCTCGGAGATAACAACTGCATACGCGGCTGTTTGCTCTGGCGCGAGTTGGGGTAGTAATCGGGAACCAGTTTATTCGATTGCTACACCGAAACTTCTGGAGATCGGCAGTTTAGAGATGAATCTTCCTACATAGAACTCTGTGGTGTGCTGTAGATTTAAAAATAATTATTAAACTTATCACTATATATATGTACATATTTAGATTGGGTCTACCTCACGGGACCGAAAGTGAAAAGGTCGAAAAAGCAAATATCAGAAGGCAAAGATCGAAAATCGAAAGATCAAAAAAAAAGGGTGCATGGTAAACGGTACTATGTATATATAATATCGGTCTACCTCACGGGCCGGAATGTGAAATGCCGGAAAACGCAAATATCGGAAGGCAAAGATCGAAAATCGAAAGATCTTAAGTCGAAAGATCAAAAAAAAAAAGGGTGCATGGTAAACGGTACATACTCACGTACATACTCACATAATTTGCGCGAGCAGGATACAACAGGAACAAGAGGAACAGGCTTTTCCTCCCGTATTAATGTGCGCGCGCAGAATACGGGAGGAAAAGCCTGTTCCTCTTGTTCCTGTTATATCCTGCTCGCGCAAACTAAGTGAGTATGTACCGTTTACGATGCACCCTTTTTTTTTGATCTTTCGACTTAAGATCTTTCGATTTTCGATCTTTGCCTTCCGATATTTGCGTTTTCGGTAATTTCACATTCCGGCCCGTGAGGTATATATAATATATATCAGTGGCATGCGGTGAAATTATCTCTCTTTTTGTCGTACAGCCTTGTTTAACGTGCGCGCGCAGGATACGGGGGGAAAAGCCTGTTCCTCTTGTTCCTATTGTATCCTGCTCGCGCAAATTAAGTGAGGATGTACGACGGGGGGAGAGATTGTTTTACCGCACGCCACTGATATATATACTAACCATCCTACCCACTATGTCAATATGTAAAAAATTATGTACAAGTCTAAATCCATAGATGTCTCTAATTTCGAATACTTCAGCCTCTTGAAATACAGTGCTTTATGTCATAAAAAATGCTGCAATGTTAGTATTGGAGTTTACCTGTAAACAGATAAATAAATAAAATAATATCACATCTTCAATACATCTGAAAGTTTTAGATTGTGAGCAATATTTTTAAAAAGTGAATAAATATTGAATAAATTAGTGATTATATATGTATGTACATTTAAGGCTTCTTTATACAAGGGTAAATATTTTAAACAATTTAATATACTTACATGCGATGCACTGGGGAAACTTCTAATGATACTATGATTGGATTTAAAAATAAAATAAAATATGATCGCCATAGAAACAAGCACCTTTCTCTGAAAAAGTATGTATGTAGCTGTGTTATACATACATAAATACATATGTGTGTTCGTGTGTATAACCAATATTCACCTAATAATGTAATATTACCATTAGATATGTTCAAAGCGCATTTTGAATAGGCCATTATTTACATCCATACACAAGTATGAATCAATTTCATTTCATAGTATATTGAGCCATCTATATATAAACAATAAAATGATTTAACATTAACGGTGGAAAAAATACATGCTGTAACCATTTTTGAAATTGTTGTACATATAAATAAAATTAAAATATGTAATATCGGCTTTTTTTCGTTTGTGTATTTTTGCGTGTCCGATTTTATTCAATGAGCATTTTGTGTCTTTTCGGTTTTTTTCAGTATGGGATAATCATTTCACTGCATTTCCCATATTTTTATTTTTTTGTGCAATGTTGAATGCGATCATGCAATTTATAAAAAATACTACATGAAAGCCAATTGATGACAAAACAATAATTATATTGCAATCAGTTAATAGTGAACTGCGGCACTATTAAATACAAAATACTCTCAGTAAAGTCACAAGGTTCATAGTTTTTGACTTCAAAGTCCATTTGGCCAATACACTGAGCAACAACAAAAAAAATCACGTTTTTACTAATCAATCCTTGCTAAGTTTGATCCATTGAATTCGAATATTATAATGATTTTTGATATTTACTAATCATTCCTTTATTGAGATATGAGCGTTTTAAAATAAGGCGTAATTTTTACAGATATCTGGCTTTCGCAATGATAATAATTTGTAAGTTGTAAATTTTAGTAGCAAAGGCCCATTTCGGGGCCCCCAAGATTCGGGGGCCCCGAATAAATAAAACTATTCAAATAAATTTAATAAAATGGTTACTATTAGATTACTCATGTTTAAGAGGGCTGGACACCAGCGCATTATCCATACAAACGTATTACACTTCTCCCTTCCTCAATTATGGCACTAGAGAAATTATTTTTTAATATGTTATGGATATCCACCATTGGGATGCATCTATCGTTTTATTTTTTTGATTAGTTATTTTTTATAGGAGCTAGGAGCCGCCAAACATCTATAAAATCGCCTCTTTTTTACACCCACGAAATGAATCCAGCGTGCTTATTTAACGGTCGATTTAAAAAAAAAATACGCACACAGGTACATAGAAAATATCTTTTTTATACAGATGATGATTTTTTTTTAAATTGGTCCAGTTTCGGAGAAGAAAATTGGAGAATACGAAACCTCGATTTTGTCGATTTAAAATACTTATTATCTGGTCGAAGCGCAACTGTCGCATTCACTCAATATATATATATATATATATATATATATATATATATATATATATATATATATATATATATATATATCAGTGGCGGCTCGTCCTAATGGGCTGCCGGGCTGCAGCCCCTCCTATAAAATTCTAAAATATATTAATAATACATTTAATATTTTATTTATTAATGATATATTTTTTATTAGTTGGATGGACGAACTATTGGGGCCTTCGACAGAGTAAATATTACTTACAATATCACCCATATCCAAAAGGGTAATATTGTAAGTAATGTTGACCGTTTCGAAGACCCCACTAACTTATATGGTGACAGATGAATTAAAATGTTTTTGTACTGGCTGTAAAGTTTTACAGCGCCGCCCTGAACGCCACGCAGCCCGGAGTTGCGGAACGAGAAAGAGAAAGAGCTATTTGCAACTGCAGATAGCTCTTTCTCTTTCACTCACTCTGGCGTTTTGGGCTGGATAGTCGGCAGCCTTCGCCTGTTAAACGACATTCATCTGTCAGTTTGTGTAAGATTTCGCGCGCTTGATCTTACATTTGATTAGTTGAATCGCACGATCACAGCTTTATTCGTTTTCGTTACTCTTAATTGGTTGTGTACGATCCCTCATCAAAACTTCGGTGAGTCGTTTTCATTTTGATAACAGCAAACTTTTTTCAAATCTGTTTAACTTTTTCTCGTAATTTTTATTTAAATATATTAAGATTTTTTTTCTTTTAAAAATGGAAGAAAAAAGAATTCAGTAAAATATTTACAAAATTTGCACTTTTCGCGACTAGAACTTACCGAAAAAGTCGCTATAAAAGCATTAGGCTGCCTCACGCCCAATTTAATTATTTCACAACCTGCAACTAGTAGATCTTTTAGTTACTCGCGAAAATTTAATCCAGACATTTATAAAACAGGAGTTATTGACTTAAAACATTTAAACGATAAAATTAAATAACACGAGGGAAGTGTCGAACACTTAAAAAATGTGTGTAATATCACGATTTTTGGATCGGCTAATATAAAAACCCATTTAAGCGAAGCTTGTCGGCGGGAAATAGATAAGCATAACGAAAACGTCAAAAAAAATCGGGATGTTTTATTTAAAATTATTGATTAAATTTTGCGGTAAATTTGAAATGCCAATGAGGGGACACGATGAAACAGATAATTCAAAAAATACAGGAGTTTTTCGGGGGCATCTAGAATATTCACAAAATTTCGACGATTCTTTAAAAAAACATTTTCAAACTTCTTCGGTTTTTAAAGGGACATCAAAAACTATTCAAAATGAACTTTTAGATTTTATTTTGAACGTGTGTAGGGAACAAATAAGTGCTGAAATAAAAAAAGCAACTTATCTAGCTGTTATGGCAGATGAAACAACCGATGTATCGATACATTGTCAACAGGTTAATGTTTTTCGTTACGAATTAGGGGGTAAAGTTTTTGAAAGGTTTTGGGGTTTTTTTTAATCCGGAAAATAAGAGCGCATGCATTACTGAACAATTAAAACTAGTTTTAAACGATGACAATGAAAAACTTATTGCTCAAACTTACGACGGTGCCGCTGTAATGAACGGAGAGAGGGGAGGTGTACAGAAAATTTTGAAACCAACTTATAAAAATGCACACTTCGTTCACTGTTATGCTCATCAACTTAATTTAGTTGTTGAGAAAGCCGGGTCGCGAAACCAGCAAGCGCGAATTTTTTTTAGCAATCTTACTGGAGTAGCAGCGTATTTTTCGTAATCTTCATCGCGTTTGGACGCTCCCCGTTAATGGTATTTTTCAATAGTACTTAAATCCACATGTAAGTGGTCGTACGCCAAAACTGTTATGTTATGACATGATAGAACAATTATGGTCGTACTGTTATGACATGATAGAACAATTATGGTGACATGTTTTAGACATCTTTTCAGTGCAGCCCCGCCACTAAAAATTATCACGAGCCGCCACTGATATATATATATATATATATATATATATATATATATATATATATATATATATATATATATATATATATATATATATATATATATATATATTTATATATATATATATAAATTATAAATTATATTATATAAATTATATTGTTTTATTTTAATGGAAGATATACGATTTAAAGCTATTTTGCAATTCAGTTTTTTAGAAAATTTTTGAGATTAAATGAATATTAAGACTTGAAAACGATTTTGCCGGTGTTTGTTCCCGAGTTGTCCTTTCACGGCGATTCCATTCCTTTGCTCACGATTTCTTTCGGATGGTTTTTTTTCTTGTATCTCCATCTTTGGTTTTTTCAATACTTTGATACAGATCGTCCATGATAACAGCAATTACGAAGGAAATGCGGAATGACAGTTGCACCCCAGGTAGAGAAAAAAACCGTCCGAAATGGCCGCCATCTTGCCATATGCAGTGATCTGATTGGTAGCGATAGTTGATAGATATCAAATACCACGGTAGATACCGCTAGTGTTAACGCTACCATTGGCTGTCGGCAGGTTTGCCGTTAATTCGAATAAACAGAGAGAATTTTTGCCGTTCTTTGGAACAAAACAAGATTTTAAATATATTTTTTTAGTCATTTAACTTGGTTTTAGAAAGAATTCAAGTATATAGTATTGTGTGAAAATATTCCTAGAATCGGAATACATTTTTATCTCCGTTTTGACCAAATATGCAGATACCGGGTTTTGGAACTCGACGACTCAAATATATCGAAGAAAGAAACGGTAACAAAATTAAGTTTTCGGGTGTACAGCCCTCTTAAGCGGTTTATATTACAAATACCGAGTGAATTTTATGAAAATTCAATTACAATGTAACCTAGAACATATAAGAACTAATATTACGCCCGAATAGATTAGGATTAAATGTTTATGCAAAAAATACAATTTAAGGTCTGTTCATACTTAACAGCACTGCACGGCTTCAGCACTGCACGACTCCGTTTCAAATATGTCATGTTATTACATTTCTATTCATATCTACCTACACGTCGCGGTCACGTCACGTTTACAGCAATTTGGCCGAGTGCAAGGCAAAATCGGCTTATTTATATATTAGAGGCCATGACGATACGGCGCAATATTGCTTACGTCGTATTGTCGAGTACTTGCAATATGAATGCATACACGTGCATTCATAGCTACGCGTCAGAATACAAGTCAGCAAAAATGTTTCGGCGTTTATCGAACGAAAAATGATGTATAACCGCGTTGTTGTTGGAAGAAGAAGCTCAAGAAGGCAATAAAAAAGCACGGAGGCGTTTTGATGTGCATCCCATGTTAAAAAAATAGAAAAACCGAAGGAGAGTTTTGGACACTGTATAAGGAGCTTGTGGATGATGGACAAAATTTTTAAAAATATTTCCGTAAAATATTTTTTAAATATTTGCGCTAAAACCATGTCGAAAGATTGAACAGCTGTCAACTGTCACTATCGATAATTGGTCAAAAACAGCAAAGCGGCAGACTCATGGCACGTAATTCGCGTGTATATTTCCACGATGGCCAAAAAAACGGATACGATACGTTGACGGATGTTGCTGTAAGGTATGAACAGGATATGTCGGGTACTGCTGTAAGCCTGCCGTGGCGTAAACGTGACGGTTGGTATGAATATACCCATACAAAATGTACCAAAGAATACTTTTCGTACGGCCGGATACCTGCTGAAGTCGGTACGTGCTGACTAGGTATGAACAGACCTTTAAGCGGTTTATATTACAAACACCGAGTGAATTTTATGAAAATTTAATTACAATATAACCTAGAAAATATAAAAACTACTATTACACCCAAATTTTTATTTTTTTTTTTATTTTTTTATTTTACATATATACCAGGAAGGCCTTACAGGTAAATCCCAATGCGCCTTCCTGGCCAATTACAAATACAAAGGCAGCATTTTTTTATTATAAGTCGTTGAATTGCGAGACACTGAAAAAACTCGCAAATTAACGAGACATCTATGAATTGTACATAAATTTTTATTGTACATCCATCAAATTTCAAATAGTGGTGACATAGTAGGTAGGAAGGATTTTTTAGCCAATTTTTTTTCCGGGAACCGTTTCAACAATGAAATCAGAGAAAATTGGCAAACTCTGATAGGAAACGATCAACCTGGAGTCACAAATCCAGGTCTGACCAACAGCATACTCTGAAAAATTCATTTTCATTCAGGGATAGAACCCGGCACCTTCTTGACGGTAAGCAGAAGCTTAACGTCCGAGCTATGCTGCTGGCTAATGGATTACGATTAAATGTTTTATGCAAAAAATACAATTTAATTATCATAATATTTTGACAAAATAATCACAAAACGACAATAAGCGCACCATTCGCAGCCATGCGCTCAGTTTGACAGTACGAGTTGAGCATTCGTAACATTTGGTCACTAAACGACTGTCATCATGGCAGTGTACACGGCTATGAACCGCATCAAGCGAGAACTGCTGGAGGTGGGGCGCGATGGGGCCGAAGGGGGCGCAGGAGATGGGGGCGCGGGGGGCGCAGTCGCCGTTCGCCCCCGAGCCGACACCTGGGCCCAACTCCGAGGCGACATTTCCGGACCCCCAGACACTCCATACGAAGGCGGCCGCTTCCTTCTCGACATCGACGTGCCCCCGGCATATCCCTTCGAGCCCCCGAAAGTCCGCTTCGTGACTCGTCTCTGGCATCCGAACGTATCCTCGGCCACCGGAGCCATCTGCCTGGACATCCTCAAGGACGAGTGGGCGGCCACCATGACCCTTCGCACCATGTTACTCTCTTTGCAGGCGTTGCTGTGCGCTCCGGAGCCGGACGATCCTCAAGACGCCGTCGTGGCCACGCAGTACAAGTCAGATCCGAGTCTATTCGAAGCTACGGCCCGTCTTTGGACTCATCTCTACGCTGGTGGGCCTCACGCTCATCCCGACTTGCAGAACAAGGTGACCGCTCTCACCGAAATGGGAGTGGATCACACGAGGGCAGTCATCGCTCTCTCCTCCTGCCACTGGGACATGCAGAAGGCTACCGATTATTTGTTTAGTTAATTTTCCCGTACCTGTATGTAAACGGTGGGGTAAAGAATATTTTTTTGATTCGAAATGTCTGTAGTTTTTTCCACCTATTGAATAGTTCATATATATATATATGTATGTAATAATGTGTGAATTTACTTTTCTAGGTTTATTTTAATATATATAAAAATATTCCATGATCTAATATGGCCGACCATTCCGAAAAGTGAAGAAATTCTATATGAAGTTATTAGAAATCAGCATTGTGAAGTTGTGAAAGATAATTACTTTGTCTATTTAGGTCTATATTGATTCAATTTGTTCGGGAATTCACCAGGGAATTGAACTTTGAATGATATAATGGACATAGTTTTGGGTAATAAAGGCAACTCTCAATAGTAATATTTTGAAATGTACAATTTTCTCTATCGTTTTTACATGCAATATAAAAGAAGACTTATAAATTTAATTATTATTGAGTTATTGTATATTATTGTTAAATTTTATTGGTTCTACTCGTTCCACCAACTTGCAATATCTCAAGACTCATTTTCTCAATTTTTTCGGTGTATTTCACAGACGAGTTTGTACATATATATAAAAAACACATATATAAATATTTTACGCAATGAAATACTTATTTTGCGAGATAATTAAAAAAATGTGGTAAGAATTAATTTTTAAACGTTTTAATTAAATGTTTTGAAGCTTATAAATCTATGAATGATCACAGTATGTTTCGTATATTAAATACATGTATACAAAAAAAAATGTAGAAATTCATTTTTAAACGATTTAATTAAATGTTTTGAAGCTTATAAATCTATGAATGATCACAATATGTCTCGTATATTAAATACATGTATACAAAAAAAAATGTAGGAATTCATTTTTAAACGATTTAATTAAATATTTTGAAGTTTATAAATCTATGAATGATCACAATATGTCTCGTATATTAAATACATGTATACAAGAAATATTTTTCTATACAATATACAAACTCCTGCTTAAGCAGATGAAAAGTTGAGAAAACGAGTGTCGAGAAATTGCAAATTGGTACAACGAAGCCGAACCGAATTTTATTTATAAAGTTGTTTCCAACTTGCATACGTCTGAGCAATTCGACTAGTGTCTTATAAAATAAGTTTATGAAGTTGCAAATTACTCACGAGGGTTAGTCTCATTACGCAAAACTATACACATACAGACATTTCAAATCATAAGTCGCCCGACTGTGTGTAAATCCGTGTTACTTGCCAAATTTCTTTCATTACAACGATTCCAATTTGGTTTATCATTTAGTTTATATTCCGAGTACTTGTTCTTCGATGCTCTCACTATTTGATACATTCTATTATATATATATTTTTATTGTTGATTAGTTGGATCTGATGCACGTTGGTGTTCGTCATAATTGTAATATCAGCGTCATGATTGTATTATCAGTATAATAACATCCGTCTTTTTGATGAATATGCAGTTGATTTGCTGGGAAAGGCTATCTACATATGAATGTATATCTAACGTATGCACAATTAAGACGAACTTTAGTGTGTGTTAGTTTTTATCGAATTTCCTGTTGTTATCGACGACAAATTATGTATGTAATTGTAAAGGCTACATTTGTTTGAGGTGTCTTTTCTATTAAAGTGACGCACGTTGACCTTTTAAGTCATTCCAAATTGTACTTTAAATATGATTTTCTTTTATAATGCAAATCTTCCAAACGTTTTCAAATTTTTTTAAAATATTGCTTCAAAATTTCTATGTAATATGCATTTTGTATTTATCATTGAATTGTGTCACCTTTTTATTTGGATCGTTTTTTTGTATGCCGATAGTATTGACACAATTTTCGATAGTGCTTTATCAGAATTATCTTTAATATTTCTTCGTAATGTGGCCGATAAAAAAATATTAATTCTAAATACGGATTGTGAACGTTTCAGATCCCCACACTATATAGTACATAATGTTAGCACAATTTTTTTATACGAAAATGTAAATAGCCGAAAAAGAATTTAAATTCGTTATAGATCTACATACATACATATACATATTTATATGTATGTATTATATAGTTTTTTATTTTATATATATTTATAAATACGTAACATATTTCTACACAAAAAAAAATGTTAACACAAACTTAATGTAAATTTTATTTTTAGTCTATACAAAGGATTCCGTTTTATTACAGCAAAAAAAAAATTGTCCCAAATAACTGGCTGGTCCTAATAAGCTAATGCGAAGGATTACTATTGTTTTCTTTGTTTGGGATTTGTCCCGAATAGCTGGTTGACTTAATGAATCGGCGTTCCAATTTAAGCGGAATCCTCTGTATATTTACTTATATAGTTATCAATTAGAAGTGGTTTAATAGATAATTTGAAATTGCAATTTCATTGTCTGTTACGGCTACACTGGCGTGCATACATACATATGTTTTGTATGCCTACACGTTTTTGATGCATTTATTCCAGCCGATAGTCGATGCGAAGCTTTAAATTTTGAACTCGAAAATTTTTCAATCAAATGTTAGTTTTTCAATTCGTATGTCTGTTTAGAAGCTAGTTTAATCACATGTATGCGTGTGTGTATATTTTTTCCTAACTAAAATAAATGATATTTGATGTCTACGATTATGAGATAGAAAATCATGTATTGTATTTGAAGTTGTGATCACATTTATAAAATAGGTTGTAAAATTATTCGATTATAAAATAATTTTTAGTATTCGATGAGTTTCATTATTTTTTCAGTGACGTACAAAAACCATATTTGCAGATTGCTCATTGCTATTTTTTTTATTTGTCCGAAGTGATTAATCTCAAATATAAACATACATATATACGACAAGATAGTGTGATAGTATTGTTCAAATAAAACACCATTAATTTATATCAATATTTTAATCATATTTTTTACATAATGGCAAAAAGAACACATTCATTTTAAAATGATTTTCTTTTTCTTTGTATGTATAGTATATTTATAAAACTATTTTTTTTTTCAATAGAAGCGATGCAACTTAGAATTTGTTTCGTGAAATTAATTATTGTTTACAATTTCAACGTACTGTTAAAACTTAAAATTAGTTTTGATATAATATAAAAATATTTACAATATGCACAGTATTTTAGTTACCTCAAATTTTAAGTTCTATAGACTCTATTCATAAAAATGTATACATACGTACGTACGAGAGTTAGTTGTAATTTTTCTTTGGAGCAGAATATTAACGTTTTTTTTTTTTTTAATTAATTAAGGATTGGACCGATCAATGGTTACTTCAAAATCACATAATATACGTCAAAACAAAGTATACAACTTATATAGGAGTCCTCGTGTTACATTTATCGTATCTAGCTAGGTATATAGTAACATTCGGAATACAGTCTGCAAATTATATTATACAGAAAAGTAAAATTATTCTACTTTCGCTCGATAAGAAATACAAAATTATTTATCTATTTAACATTTTATTCAAAATCTATTCAAATTAAGCCTCTGAATGGAGAATTACAGTAGTATCTTGTTATTAAATATTCAAAGTTGAAAAAATCGTACCAATTACCGACAAATATCACGTGCCAGCGCTGTCTCGAAAATCTATACCATTAAAAAAAAATAACATCTTTTATATATATATTTTTTCCAACAATATGTACGTTTAATACAATACAACGAATTCTCATCCTTTGAATAAAATTTCACTTTACATAAAATATAATGCGTCATAGATTATCTTCTTAACATAATAATATACATATATATTCAAAACAAATACGAGATATAAAGTAGAAAATCTATATATTGTATTTTATTTTTTTGATAGATTAAATTATATGTATTTATTATATCAATAATTACACGATAAACGGCAATATTGCTAAGTAATAAAATAATTTCCTAGCTAGTATTTGTATATACACAATCCAGTCTTATAGTCTTATGTGATTTATACATATTTACACAGTTTACACACGTTGAAATATCTGGTCAAAATATAAAGAGAACTAAATTAAAACAAGTTGCTTAGGAGCATAGCGACGGGTCCGACAACAAATTTATATATTTGGCACATTTCATTTGAATCGACTCATCTTTGATGCATCAAAGGATGAATACGTATATGTGTAAAGCGATAGAAATTAAATCATCCAACAGTTCATGCATGTCTAATACTTTAAAATATTCCGAGTACAGTGTTACTGGAAAGGTTTGATTACGAAAATGATAGTGGAAGACAAATAACTCTGCAATTCTATAATATAATACTATATTCGTCAGGCAATGGAAGCGAAAGGCGTAGAATGATTGTTTTAAATGAAAAAAAGGCATTAGATCTTTTTTAAGTGGTATATGTACATATATAGTATATTGAAAAGCTACAAATTGGTTATAAAAATTAATCGATAACATGAATTAACAGTGATTATCATGCAAAAGCGCCACTTTACACGAAACGCTGTATCAATAAGTCATTACAGCATTTTCATAGAGTTCATATGGTGTTGGTATATATATTGAATACCAAACAACTGCTTTAAATTAGCATTTTCGTTATCTACGATACCTACCATTGCCAGATACTCGTACATACGAATAAAAATCAAAAGAAATAATACTAAAAATGATAAGGAAAATAATATTAAAAAAAGTATATTTTAATCATATCAATAGCAATACACACAGTCAATGTTTATTTATAAAAACAAGCTTTCTTATACATGTATTAAATATAATATATATATGTATATATAAATCGACCAAATAAATGCAATGGAAAGAATGATGCTCCTATGTACATACATTTCAATGTTTGAATTAATAAAACATGCAGTAATGTTACAAATTGAATAATATATAAATATTGTAGTTCGAATGGTCAATAAATACTTTTATTAAAACGTATTAGAGAATGTACACTTCGGGAATTGTCACAATGGAAAAAGTACAATCAACTTTTGATGTATACACTATGTATGTACAAATCCGTAATTGCTACACGATCAACGTTTTTAATTTGAATATATCACCCAATACAATCCGTCGGCACACAGGTTCACGTTTAAAACTATCTGACAAAAATATTTTTAGGTTCCGTTCATCACTTGCAGTATTTATGTACACTGTTTGATTGTTTTATAGTCATTTCAAACTAGCTTACGACATAAAAGCACCAATTTTGATACCGTTAAAGTATATTATGAGTGTACCAGTATAGCCTGCATGACGAGCTTCAGCAAGTCTCAGACTTCCGTACCGTCCTCACCCTCGTCCTCGAACAGTGGTCCGTTCGGGTCGGATGGACTCTTCTTTTTAGGCTTTGGTGGAGGTCTAGGGGGGATTTTGCCACTTCTAGACGAAGGCAGGGTATCGTATGTTGATTCGTTCATCGATGCGTCGTACGCCGATCCGTTGGACATGTACGATTGATTCTTATCGGCCAGTGCAAACCTCTTCATGGCTGCCAAGTCTGAAGTTTCTTTTAAACGATTAGGTCTCTGCTCTAAATCGTGTAGAGATGGTGACAGTTGGAAATGCATCGAGTTGTTACCTATTCTGGGCAACGTTGAACTATAAGGGGTGCTCGGTGCGGGGGACGGTGCCTGTTCTTGTTCTTCAATAGGAGCATACATCACAGCTACTGGCGCTTGATAGCTTCCAGGTGTTGAAGGTAATGGACGGCCTCTCATACTTCCAGGAGAGAGCGGTTGTTCCAAGCCTGCCTTGTTTAGTGACAGCACTGAGCTACCGTCTGCCGTTGTTCTCAGCCCTAAGTTATCGTATACTGGTTCCACTCCTTCAACTGGTGCTACCACTGTCATGTAACTTGCCGTGCTTGCCCAGCTAGGTATCCTTGGTCTTCTTGGAATGGTAACATATCCCATGCGAGGTGCCGGAGCTGGGGCACACGGTGAAGTGAACGGAGATTGAGACCTAGAGTGAGAGATGGTTTTGTAATGGTTTGGATTTGTTCCGTATATGGGCGATTGCATAGGACTTTGTTGCTGAATCTGTTGGGGTAAGCGGGTGCTGTCTGGTGCCGTAGACGCAGAGCTGGCAGCAGGAGAGGCTTGTTCGCCTCTAGGTGGGAAAGAGAGTAGATCTGGTGGATAAGTTCTCTGGTCACTTCGGCCGATAGTGTTGACGCTGATTGGATCCCGGGAGCGTTTGGCATGGTGATCAGCAAAATCCATTGATCTACTTTCATCTTCATTGGGTGCTGAAAAAAATAAAAATAAAACAAGTTATAGTACCTCATTGTCATCTAAGTCTAAGGCAAGGAATCAAATATTAAATTTAAATAAAATGAAAATTAAACAATAAGGATAATTACCAAAGACTGAATCATTATCCAAGAGGGTCTTATTCAGTTCAGACATTTCAGTTCCTCCACTACCTGTGGAAATAGGAGCGTCGTAACGTCTAGGTGGTTTCGTCAATGGATTTACTGTAGTAATTAAGCTTTTCTCCATTTCTGTAATTACTGACCCTTCGATTAAAGCTTCGCCATTCGAGGAATGCATGTCTGATTTGATGTGCCTTTTTACGTCTTTCTTTTTGCAGAAGCAATAGCACAACAGAACAATGACGACTAGCAAAATAACAGCGCCCACAGATAGACCAACTATGAGGAACAAACTTTCGTTTGCACCCACTCCAGCTCCCACGATACCTTGGACGCGGTTGACGGTCAAAGAAATACTGCTGGTTACCGATCCGCCAGGATTTTTAGCAACACAAGTGTAGTCACCTCTATCCTGATATCTAACATTGATAATAGTCAAATTTACCCAGACAGTCAAATCGAGATCACTACGTCTGATCACCAGCCTATTATCAGCGTACTTTCTGGACATTCCATCAATTGTGACGGTATTTTGAGCCCAAGTGACGTCTGGTTTGGGATTTCCCATTACTTTGCACGTCATAGTGATATTTTCGCCAGTTGCTTGCATGGCAGTACCATGCACGGGTTCTATGATTCTGGGTTTACAGGCGAAATCGTCAGATGCCAAGTCATTCCAGTTTCTGTTATGTAGTCTTGGAGGCTCTGCACAAGATGTCGGGTGGGTGTACAGGTTTTTTTCGGATATCCAATTCCGGAAGGATTGAAGGTTACAATCGCAATTCCAGGGATTGTTTCGAAGCACCAGGCTCGTTAGTGAAGATACATTCTTGTGGAAAGTATCGAAATTCATGTGAGTCAAATTGTTGTAGCTCAAGTTCACCGTTATCAACTTTGGCAAGTTTGTGAATGTGTCAGTTCCTATTGTGTGAATATGGTTGTTGATCAAATCAACATTTTGCAAGAAGCGCAATTCCTTGAATAAGCCATTGTGCAACTTTTCCAACTGATTGTCGCCCAGGTTGATGATCCGAATCTTTTCGAGGTCGCTGAATGTATCAGCGTGTAGAATTTGAATATTATTTCTGGACAAGTCGATTTCAATGAGGATTCTCAAGTTTTTGAAGCCGTCTTTATGTATGGTGATAATTTGGCAACTTCTCAGATAGAGTTTCTTTAAGTTGACCAGTCCCACCTCCTCGAAAGCGTTTTGAGTGATTTCGTGCAACTTGTTGTGTGATACGTTCAAGTTTTGGATATCACTACTTAATTTGTTTGGGATGGTTGTAAGATCCACGCAGGTGGCTGCTTTGTTGCCGGACAACCATTTGCATTCACATGGTGCCGGACACTCCGAAGTGAAGTCAGTGTGTGCCATTGCGGCGCTGAATATCATCGCTAACCACACGAAGGCTATCTTCGTTGATTCGTCCATATTTGAAACGCTCTGATCTCATCCAATCAATTATTTAATCGGCGATAAGACCTGCAACAAATACATCATTTTAGAACAACATCCAAATAGAAATCCATCCATTATAGAAATCATAATCTTGAAATTGAAACAGGTGGGAGGAAATGAATTTCAGAAACTTTCAAACCAAACTTTCAAGTGTAAAGAAAAACTTGTGTCAATCATTAATAGTATTCAGAAGTATAAAATAAATTTGTGATGAAAGTTAATATTACCAATTTGTTGATAGTACACATAATTTTCAACGAAAAAAATATCATAGAACTACACACACACACATGTATTTATATAATATATGAATATCTAGAAATGAACATGGTTAAAAACGTCAAGCAGATCTCATTGATTACCTACCATGCATCCCTTAAATCAGGTTATTTTAAGTAGTTTTGTAAAGTAGCATACATATTTATAATGTGGGTCTACCTAACGGGACCGAAAGTGAAAAGACCGAAAAAGCAAATATCGGAAGGCAAATATCGAAAATCGAAAGATCTTAAGTAGAAAGATAAAAAAAAGGGTACATGGTAAACAGTACTATGTATATATAATATACTAGCTGTATTACCCGGCTTCGCTCAGTGTTTATAATATAAACCGCTTAAACATGACTAAGCTAATTTAATTAAAAAAAAAAAAAAAAATTAAAAATTAAAAAAAAAAAATTAAAAAAAAAATTAAAAAAAAAATAAAAAAAAAAAATAAAAAAAAAAAATCAAAAAAAAAAATTTAAAAAAATCAAAAAAAAAAAAATCAAAATTTTTTTTTTTGCCTTCTAGGGCTTCGCCCTCGGCACCCCCCTGAGCCTTTGCCTTCTAGGGCTTCACCCCACCACGCCCCATGAGCAATTGCCGTTTAGGGCTTCGCCCCCATGATCAGTTGCCTTTTAGGGCTTCGCCCCTCCGCGCCCCCATGATTCAAAGCCGTCTAGGGCTTCGCCCCCCCTAGTTAATGCCTTTCAGGGCTTCGCCCCCCGCGCCCCCAAGATTAATTGCCGTTTAGGGCTTCGCCCCCCTTAGCTAATGCCTTTTAGGGCTTCGCCCCTCCGCGCCCCCATGATTAACTGCCGTTTAGGGCTTCGCCCCCCTTAACTAATGCCTTTTGGAGCTTCGCCCCTCCGCACCCTCATGATTAAATGCCGTCTAGGGCTTCGCCCCCATGATCAGTTGCCGATAAGGGCTTCGCCCCTCCACGTCCCCATGGTTAAATGCCGTCTAGGGCTTCGCCCCCATGATCAGTTGCCTTTTAGGGCTTCGCCCCTCCACGTCCCCATGGTTAATTGCCGTCTAGGGCTTCGCACCCATGATCAGTTATTTATTTTTATTTATTTATATATATTTAGCTATCAAGCTAATTTAAAAAAAAATACATCTTAATTATTATACTTAACTCTAAAATTTATAATTAACTTATATGTACTGTCCCTCACAGAGGTGTCTCTTCGCACCTCGCAGGAATGCATCCATGTTTTTAGCAGACCTGACGCACTCAGGGAGGGCATTATACATGAGCACACCCCTGTGAAAAACACCCCCAGCCGTCTTATTCTTTCTTACTCTACTTACAACTAGTTTGTCCTTATTTCTAGTATAAAAACTATGTTTATCTCTATTCCTTATTATATAATCATCAAAATACTTAGGTAATAACTTATGATCTAACTTATAAACAAAAGACAATGTACTAATATTTAGACTAATTCTAATACTCATCCATCCTAATTCATCTAACATACTTCCAATACTCTTAAATCTACTCACATTCAAAATAGCTCTCATAGCTTTATTCTGTATTTTTTGCATTTTTTCTAAATCTTGGCCACTAAACAAATTAAGCACAGTGGCACAATAAACCACATGTGGCAAGACAATTGAATTAAACACTAAAATTTTACTTTTTTTACTTAAAATATTTCTTAATCTACATAATACACCAACTTTTCTAGCCATTTTTTTTATTATATAGTCAGCGTGCATTTTAAAATTTAGTCCTGAATCTATGTATACACCTAAGTATTTTATATTTTCAACTTTTTCAATTAACTTATCATTAATTCTAATTTCATTCAATATATTTTTATTTTTACCATTCAACCACATCATTTTTGTTTTATTCACATTCAACTTTAATTTATTTTCACACAACCAGTCATTCACATAATTTAATTCTATATTTAAAATCTCAGACATTACATCAACATTCTTTCCAATTATATATATCAATGTATCATCTGCAAACAAATGTATTTTACACATCTTAATTACCTTAACAATATCGTTTATATATAATATAAATAATAAGGGTCCCAATTTGGACCCTTGCGGCACTCCATGAGGTGTTACATATTCAGAGGATAACACCTTATCAATTTTTACTCTTTGCCTTCTATTATTTAAGTATGATTGAAGCCACTTTAATACTATACCATTTATTCCTAACTTATATAATTTTTGTAATAAAATATTCCTATCTACTGTCTCGAACGCTCGCTTAAAATCTAGAAAAACTGCTCCAACAACCATGCTAGATTCATCCATCGTCTCCATCCAATCAGAAACCACCAATTGGATAGCGGTTTCTGTTGAATGTTTCACTCTAAATCCAGACTGTTCCACAACCAAACAATCATTTATACTAATGAACTCTTTCAATTGAATCATAACGATTTCCTCCAGCATCTTCTCAACAATCGGTAACATATTGATGGGCCTCATTTCACTGGCTTTATGTGTGCCCGTAACCTTTGGTACCGGTACAATAGTAGACACCTTCCATGCATCCGGGACGGATCCCACTTCTAACGATTCATTTATTAATTTCAGTAACTGAGGTCCAACCATATCCCAAGTGTTGATTAAAATATCTAGAGTCAATCCATCCATACTAGAAACTGATTTCATGCCCTTCAATACACCATTTAATCCCTCCATTTCCACTAATTTAAACCTTTCAAACTTATTTAAACCCAAGTTAATATCATCATTCACACTATTATGCCTTGTTTGTATTGAATTAACTATATCATTCACACTATTGATGTAAAACTCATTCAATCTTTCAACCATATCCTCTTTATCATTATATACTACTCCCTCGACTTCTAATTCATTCAAAGAAACATTTTTTCCCCCGGAAATCAAAGTTTTAATTATTCGCCACATTTTTGTGGGATCTTTTTTTGCACCATCAATATTTCTTTCATGCCAATCCCTCTTCGCATTACGTAAAACATTCACACATTTATTCCTCTTTCTTTTATACTCTAACCAAGCCTTTTCTAATTGGATTCCATCCATAGCCTTAATAATTTTATATCTTTTATAACTAACATTCTTATCAACTAAGCTTTCCTTTACTTCCTTGGTAAACCAAGGTTTCAGCTTATGCTTATGCATGATTCTTGTGGTTTTTACGCATTTACTTTTAGAATATGTTATATTACGATACATTATCTCCCACATTTCATTCACACTATCACCATCCTTTCCCCATACACACTCCTTTAACAATTCATTCATCAATTGATAATCAATGTTTTCTCTTTCAGTCACCTGCATATTTTTAAGTCCTCCGTTACTAAACCGCTGTCCCAAAAACATGTTGACAATAGAATGGTCTCCTATTTTCGGTACATCTTTCACCTCACACCGCAGATCCATTATATTCGTTATAACCAAATCAATGAGAGAGCTTGATAAATTATTCACTCTCGTTGCTTCCGTCACTTTTTGTTTAAAACCCAATTCATTTACCCAATTTCTCAACTTTTTTACATAAAATTCTTCTGTCTGTAACCAATTAAAATTCCAGTCCCCAAACATAATTATATTTTTACTCACATCTATACTTCTTTCACTCAATTCTTCTAAAAATTTAAGAAATCTTCCACTTCTACCATTCGGAGAGCGGTAAATTACTAGCAAAAACACAGTAACTCCATTCACAAGCAGATCCACACCAATTGTCCAAAACTCACCATCAACCTTATTAACTATTACATTACCGTAACTTAAATCATCCCTTAAATACAATAGTACCCCACCCGTATGTCTAGAATTAGAGTCACATCTCAAAACACAATATCCATCTATATTCAGCTCAAAATCTTCAAAATCACTAGTTACATGCGTTTCACTTAAACCTATAAATAATGGTTTTTGACTTACAGTTAAACTCCAAACCTCATCCTTGTGAGCAAAAAAACTTTGTACATTTATACCGATACCTTTTGGTGGTTGCTATATATTATTATACTTAATTCTATTTCTCATTAATTCTATATTTCTTTTATATACACTGCACTTAGTGTCCAACGGTCCGTGATTTGTGTTCAAATTTAATTTTAATTTATTATTACTTTTAAAGCAATTATTACATTTTATTATTTTATTGTTACATCCCTCGCTTTTGTGCCCTTCTTCTCCACATTTCGCACATGTCACCTTGTTTCTACAATCCACCGCTTTGTGATTAAATCCGTAACAATTTAGACATCTTAGAATATTAATTTCTTCAAAAACCCTACATCTATCCCAATTTATATTTACTTTTCCATCTTCAATAAATCTTTTAAATGTATTGCAATCTACTTCCACTATCGCATTATATTTATTATTTTTTCTACTTTTCCATATTTTTAACACCTTCAGTTCACCATCATTTATAACTTCTTGATTTTGATTCATCAAACACTCAGCCAACTGTTCACTTGTAAGTTCCTCCGACATATCTACAATTTTAATTTTGGGATTTTTTAATTCCCCTCTTTTAACATTATAATTCTCCCCTAATTTATTTTCTACTTCTTTTATTAATTTAATACTATCCTGTGCACTGTTACACGTTACAGCAATGCCCCCTTTACCGATTTTTTTAACCCCTTGTATTCCTATTTTTAGTTCCTTAGGGTTTATTAAACTTTTACATTCTTCCTTTGTCTTGTCCGTTTCTTGGATTTTTTTCGGAACAATTATTGTTATGTCTTTATTATTCTTCTTAAGTGCATTTGCATAACTAAAACTATTTTCACTCTTATTTACACTTTTTAAAATGTTTAATTCACTGTTGGTTTTTATTATATTTATGTCTTTTTGTATATTGTTTTTCAAATTTTTAAATTCACTTCTTAATTCACATATTACATCCAAAAATTGTTCCTTATCATTATTTTCATTTTTACAAATATATTCAACTAATTTTTTTACTGATGTAATTAAAAATGTCTTATTGTCATTTGATATACTGTTAGTTTTTGTGGTCAAAATGTCCATAATTTTTTTTTCAATTGTTATTACTTCACTTATGCGTTCTGATGCCATTATTATACACTTAGGACGTACACATAATTATATATTACAAATTTATTTTTAATTTTTTAATTGTTACAATTTCGTTGTCCAAATCGCCACACACGTAATCAACGTCTGTACACGATCACGACACGAACAATAGTTGCCGATAAGGGCTTCGCCCCTCCACGTCCCCATGGTTAAATGCCGTCTAGGGCTTCGCCCCCATGATCAGTTGCCTTTTAGGGCTTCGCCCCTCCGCGCCCCCATGATTAACTGCCGTTTAGGGCTTCGCCGCCCTTAACTAATGCCTTTTGGGGCTTCGCCCCTCCGCACCCTCATGATTAAATGCCGTCTAGGGCTTCGCCCCCATGATCAGTTGCCGATAAGGGCTTCGCCCCTCCACGTCCCCATGGTTAATTGCCGTCTAGGGCTTCGCCCCCATTATCAGTTGCTTTTTAGGGCTTCGCCCCTCCGCGCCCCCATTATTAAATGCCGTTTAGGGCTTCGCCCCCCTTAGTTAATGCCTTTTAGGGCTTCGCCCCTCCGCGCCCCCATTATTAAATGCCATTTAGGGCGTCGCCCCCCTTAACTAATGCCTTTTGGGGCTTCGCCCCTCCGCACCCTCATGATTAAATGCCGCCTAGGGCTTCGCCCCCCTTAGTTAATGCCTATTAGGGCTTCGCCCCTCCGCGCCCCCATGATTAAATGCCGTCAAGGGCTTCGCCCCCATGATCAGTTGCCGTTTAGGGCTTCGCCTCATAAGGCTGCGCCCCATGGGGCTTCGCCCCATGAGGCTGCGCCCCCTTCGGGACCCCATGGGGCTGCGCCCCAGGAGGCTGCGCCCCCTTGCGCCCCCTTCGGGGCCCCATGCGGCTAAGCTCCATAAGGCGGCGCCCCATAAGGCGGCGCCCCATAAGGCGGCGCCCCATAAGGCAGCGCCCCATAAGGCGGCGCCCCATATGGCGGCGCCCCATAAGGCTGCGCCCCATAAGACAGCGCCCCATAAGGCTGCGCCCCATAAGGCGGTGCCCCATAAGGCAGCGCCCCATAAGGCGGCGCCCCATGAGGCTGCGCCCCATGAGGCTGCGCCCCCTTTGGGGCCCAATGAGGCTGCACCCCCTTCGGGGCCCCATGAGGCTGCGCCCCCATGGGGCTGCGCCCCATGAGGCTGCGCCCCCTTCGGGGCCGCATGCGGCTAAACTCCATAAGGCGGCGCCCCATAAGACTGCGCCCCATAAGACAGCGCCCCATAAGGCTACGCCCCATGAGGCTGCGCCCCCCTGCGCCCCCTTCGGGGCCCCATGAGACTCCGCCCCCCTGCGCCCCCTTCGGGGCCCCATGTGGCTAAGCTCCATAAGGCGGCGCCCCATAAGGCAGCGCCCCATAAGGCTGCGCCCCTAAGGCTGCGCCCCATAAGACAGCGCCCCATAAGGTTGCGCCCCATAAGGCTGCGGCCGATAAGGCTGTGCCCCATAAAGCTGCGCCCCCTTTTGAGCCCCATGAGGCTGGGCCCCCCGGGCCCCATTCGGGGACCCACGGGGTTGCGCCCCTTGTGGCGCCCCTGGCGGGGCCCCATGAAACTACTCGCCTTGCGCCCCCGCGGGGGTGAATCCATTGAATCGAAAAAAACAAATCGGCGCCCATGGATCGAAAAAAAAAAAATCGAATCACGTGTTCGATGACGTCACCGATCTACGGACGACGACGACGACGACGACGACCAAGGATATTTACATACAAAGTCTCTTTCCAAATTATAGATTAGACTAGCTGTATTACCCGGCTTCGCTCAGTGTTTATAATATAAACCGCTTAAACATGACTAAGCTAATTTAAATTAAAAAAAAAAAAAATTTTAAAAAAAAATTTAAAAAAAAAATAAAAAAAAAATAAAAAAAAAATCAAAAAAAAAATCAAAAAAAAATTTTTAAAAGATCAAAAAAAAAATCAATTTTTTTTTTGCCTTCTAGGGCTTCGCCCTCGGCACCCCCCTGAGCCTTTGCCTTCTAGGGCTTCGCCCCTCCACGCCCCATGAGCAATTGCCGTTTAGGGCTTCGCCCCCATGATCAGTTGCCTTTTAGGGCTTCGCCCCTCCGCGCCCCCATGATTCAAAGCCGTCTAGGGCTTCGCCCCCCTTAGTTAATGCCTTTTAGGGCTTCGCCCCCCGCGCCCCCAAGATTAATTGCCGTTTAGGGCTTCGCCCCCCTTAGTTAATGCCTTTTAGGGCTTCGCCCCTCCGCACCCCCATGATTAAATGCCGTCTAGGGCTTCGCCCCCCCCTAGTTAATGCCTTTCAGGGCTTCGCCCCCCGCGCCCCCAAGATTAATTGCCGTTTAGGGCTTCGCCCCCCTTAGCTAATGCCTTTTAGGGCTTCGCCCCTCCGCACCCTCATGATTAAATGCCGTCTAGGGCTTCGCCCCCATGATCAGTTGCCGATAAGGGCTTCGCCCCTCCACGTCCCCATGGTTAATTGCCGTCTAGGGCTTCGCCCCCCTTAGTTAATGCCTATTAGGGCTTGCGTCCCATGAGGCTGGGCCCCCCGGGCCCCCTTCGGGGCCCCACGGGCCCCCTTCGGGGCCCCACGGGGCTGCGCCCCTTGTGGCGCCCCCTTTTGAGCCCCATGGGGCTGCGCCCCATGAGGCTGGGCCCCCCGGGCCCCCATTCGGGGCCCCACGGGGCTGCGCCCCTCCACGCCCCATGAGCAATTGCCGTTTAGGGCTTCACCCCCATGATCAGTTGCCTTTTAGGGCTTCGCCCCTCCGCGCCCCCATGATTAAAAGCCGTCTAGGGCTTCGCCCCCCTAAGTTAATGCCTTTTAGGGCTTCGCCCCCCGCGCCCCAAAGATTAATTGCCGTTTAGGGCTTCGCCCCCCTTAGTTAATGCCTTTTAGGGCTTCGCCCCTCCGCACCCCCATGATTAAATGCCGTCTAGGGCTTCGCCCCCCTTAGTTAATGCCTTTTAGGGCTTCGCCCCCCGCGCCCCAAAGATTAATTGCCGTTTAGGGCTTCGCCCCCCTTAGTTAATGCCTTTTAGGGCTTCGCCCCTCCGCACCCCCATGATTAAATGCCGTCTAGGGCTTCGCCCCCCTTAGTTAATGCCTTTTAGGGCTTCGCCCCCCGCGCCCCAAAGATTAATTGCCGTTTAGGGCTTCGCCCCCCTTAGTTAATGCCTTTTAGGGCTTCGCCCCTCCGCACCCCCATGATTAAATGCCGTCTAGGGCTTCGCCCCCCTTAGTTAATGCCTTTTAGGGCTTCGCCCCCCGCGCCCCAAAGATTAATTGCCGTTTCGGGCTTCGCCCCCCTTAGTTAATGCCTTTTAGGGCTTCGCCCCTCCGCACCCCCATGATTAAATGCCGTCTAGGGCTTCGCCCCCCCTAGTTAATGCCTTTTAGGGCTTCGCCCCCCGCGCCCCCAAGATTAATTGCCGTTTAGGGCTTCGCCCCCCTTAGTTAATGCCTTTTAGGGCTTCGCCCCTCCGCGCCCCCATGATTAAATGCCGTCTAAGGCTTCGCCCCCATGATCAGTTGCCTTTTAGGGCTTCGCCCCTCCGCGCCCCCATGATTAATTGCCGTCTAGGGCTTCGCCCCCCTTAGTTAATGCCTATTAGGGCTTGCGCCCCATGAGGCTGGGCCCCCCGGGCCCCCTTCGGGGCCCCACGGGGCTGCGCCCCTTGTGGCGCCCCCTTTTGAGCCCCATGGGGCTGCGCCCCATGAGGCTGGGCCCCCCGGGCCCCCATTCGGGGCCCCACGGGGCTGCGCCCCTTGTGGCGCCCCCTTTTGAGCCCCATGGGGCTGCGCCCCATGAGGCTGCGCCCCCCTGCGACCCCTTCGGGGCCCCACGGGGCTGCGCCCCTTGTGGCGCCCCTGGCGGGGCCCCATGAAGCTACTCGCCTTGCGCCCCCGCGGGGGTGAATCCATTGAATCGAAAAAAACAAATCGGCGCCCATGGATCGAAAAAAAAAAAAAAATCGAATCACGTGTTCGATGACGTCACCGATCTACGGACGATGACGACGACGACGACGACGACCAAGGATATTTACATACATACAAAGTCTCTTTCCAAATTATAGATTAGACTAGCTGTATTACCCGGCTTCGCTCAGTGTTTATAATATAAACCGCTTAAACATGACTAAGCTAATTTAATTAAAAAAAAAAAAAAATTAAAAAAAAATTTAAAAATTAAAAAAAAAAATAAAAAAAAAATAAAAAAAAAATAAAAAAAAAAAATTAAAAAAAAAATAAAAAAAAAATAAAAAAAAAATTAAAAAAAAAAATTTTAAAAAATCAAAAAAAAAATCAAAATTTTTTTTTGCCTTCTAGGGCTTCGCCCTCGGCGCCCCCCTGAGCCTTTGCCTTCTAGGGCTTCGCCCCTCCACGCCCCATGAGCAATTGCCGTTTAGGGCTTCGCCCCCCTTAGTTAATGCCTTTTAGGGCTTCGCCCCCCGCGCCCCCCTTAGTTAATGCCTTTTAGGGCTTCGCCCCCCACGCCCCCAAGATTAATTGCCGTTTAGGGCTTCGCCCCCCTTAGTTAATGCCTTTTAGGGCTTCGCCCCTCCGCGCCCCCATGATTAAATGCCGTCTAAGGCTTCGCCCCCATGATCAGTTGCCTTTTAGGGCTTCGCCCCCCGCGCCCCCAAGATAAATTGCCGTTTAGGGCTTCGCCCCCCTTAGTTAATGCCTTTTAGGGCTTCGCCCCTCCGCGCCCCCATGATTAAATGCCGTCTAAGGCTTCGCCCCCATGATCAGTTGCCTTTTAGGGCTTCGCCCCCCGCGCCCCCAAGATTAATTGCCGTTTAGGGCTTCGCCCCCCTTAGTTAATGCCTTTTAGGGCTTCGCCCCTCCGCGCCCCCATGATTAAATGCCGTCTAAGGCTTCGCCCCCATGATCAGTTGCCTTTTAGGGCTTCGCCCCTCCGCGCCCCCATGATTAATTGCCGTCTAGGGCTTCGCCCCCCTTAGTTAATGCCTATTAGGGCTTGCGCCCCATGAGGCTGGGCCCCCCGGGCCCCCTTCGGGGCCCCACGGGGCTGCGCCCCTTGTGGCGCCCCCTTTTGAGCCCCATGGGGCTGCGCCCCATGAGGCTGGGCCCCCGGGCCCCCTTCGGGGCCCCACGGGGCTGCGCCCCATGAGGCTGGGCCCCCGGGCCCCCTTCGGGGCCCCACGGGGCTGCGCCCCTTGTGGCGCCCCCTTTTGAGCCTCATGGGGCTGCGCCCCATGAGGCTGGGCCCCCCGGGCCCCCTTCGGGGCCCCACGGGGCTGCGCCCCTTGTGGCGCCCCCTTTTGAGCCCCATGGGGCTGCGCCCCATGAGGCTGGGCCCCCCGCGCCCCCTTCGGGGCTTCACGGGGCTGCGCCCCTTGTGGCGCCCCCTTTTGAGCCCCATGGGGCTGCGCCCCATGAGGCTGGGCCCCCCGGGCCCCCTTCGGGGCCCCACGGGGCTGCGCCCCTTGTGGCGCCCCCTTTTGAGCCCCACGGGGCTGCGCCCCTTGTGGCGCCCCCTTTTGAGCCCCACGGGGCTGCGCCCCTTGTGGCGCCCCTGGCGGGGCCCCATGAAACTACTCGCCTTGCGCCCCCGCGGGGGTGAATCCATTGAAACGAAAAAAAAAATCGGCGCCCATGGATCGAAAAAAAAAAAAAAATCGAATCACGTGTTCGATGACGTCACCGATCTACGGACGACGACGACGACGACGAAGACGACGAAGACGACGACCAAGGATATTTACATACATACAAAGTCTCTTTCCAAATTATAGATTAGATATGAGTGGCATGCGGTGAAATTATCTCTTTTTTAGTCACACAGCCTTGTTTAATGCGCGCGCGCAGGATGCGGGAGGAAAAGCCTGTTCCTCTTGTTCCTGCTCGCGCAAATTAAGTGAGGATGTACGACGGAGGGAGAGAGACTTTTACCGCACGCCACTGTTATATATATGTATATGTATATATATACTAACTATTTTTCATATGTATGCATGGTAAACGAACATTTTCGACATTTTAATATTCGGAGCGGTGACGGTCACCCGTATAATTTATATGTAAGTAGCACTGTACACATGTAAAACGAGCGATACTAATAAAATGATAAATTTTAGCGTGCCTCATTTTCATGAAATAGAAAAATGATTAAATTATGAGATATAGTGTAAGAAAAAGTTATAGGCGTTTAAAAAATTAAAATCTGACAAAGCGAGAGGGTGGCGGAAAGGAAAATATATAAGGCTACTGACCACTAAACGTCAAGATAGTCAAAATTTTTGCATTTTCAAACGTGTCTATTACGATTATTTTTCACCATCGTACTGACGGAATTGATTTAAATATTTATCGTTGACCAAAACGCCCAAAATGGCAAAGTTTTAAAACGATCGGAAGAATGTAGGATATAGTATAATATGTTGTCAGACCAATGAGCGAAGTGAAATACAGAAGAGTCTTGTAATAACAATGAGCGAAGTGATATATAGAAGAGGAGCATTGTAAAAAAAAAGATATTTTATTTTCTAGTTAAATTATATGAGTCGACCGTATTAGTAATATTGTGAAGAGATTTTTAATCTACAGTTATCAGATAAAATATCATTGGTTCCACGTCTTCTATTGTTCATATTCTAGACAGTACTATTATATTATAATCACAATCACTTACTTGACGGAAGATAGTAGTGGCATTGTAGAAAAAGCATGTAAATACATCTCTGCTTTTTTAATTCGTTAGATATGGTGCAAAAAATGGCGTTTTTAGCAAATTTGTGCAAAAAAGGTAAAAGCGTTAGGCTATCAAGCGTCTCTACTATATGAATCATAGATACAAAATGCAACGTTATCATAACTGTTTTTCATTATCGGTTGTAACGGTCTTTCAGATCAATCGATATGACAATTTTTATGACGGCCCAGATATGTACATAGGTAAATATTGTATACCGTATGTTGACTTTTTGAACAAATAAGATATGGCTGATTTTTTTAATCCAATGCTACACAATATTTTATGCTATATTTTATATATATATATATATATATATATATATATATATATATATATATATATTTTGAAATCATCGTTATAGTCAATATTGTTTTATCGATCGATGGCTCATCTGACTTCCTCATCTGAGTGATTCATATCCTGACTGTATTAACTGCATGCATATATATATATATATATATATATATATATATATATATATTTATTTATAAAAATTATAAAATTTTTTAAAAAACAATTTTTCAATTCTTGGAAAATGTTATTAATTGCAATAATTTCAATTTCAGCTCAGAAAGTGATGTGGAAATGATGAGCGTTCGCTCGGCATCGCCAACAAAAATGTAAGTTGTTTCAATGTACAGAACAGTACAAGGATGATTATTTATCAATGATTTACAATATTCATAATTACAATCACTTTTCTTTCAGGTCCATCTCCGAGGCGGGATCTTCGTCAAACGAGTAAGTCACATACATATACATATATTGTTTCTGTATTACTATCA
This sequence comes from Arctopsyche grandis, assembly GCF_051622035.1. Taxonomy (NCBI): domain Eukaryota; kingdom Metazoa; phylum Arthropoda; class Insecta; order Trichoptera; family Hydropsychidae; genus Arctopsyche; species Arctopsyche grandis. The sequence goes on from NC_135359.1 coordinate 27,721,794, forward strand.
ATTCTTGGATTTATTAATAATCGCATTCGCTTTTAAATTTCAGACTCAGCGATGTTGAGATGAGGAGCCGGAGCTCAGTGTCGCCTACCAAATTGTAAGTTGTTTCTAATATTATATAATTGTATGTTTTTTTTAATTTATAAAATTTATAAATTTATAAATTTTTATTTATAAAATCGAATACTAATACTACTTCTATGTCTGCCACTGACGTTGTTTCATCATTAGAGCTGCGCCCAAGTGTTTCATTTGCTGATGTTTGTACGGGAGCTGCTAGATGTTTGAAGCCTGATATTAAAACTACGTCTGCAAGTATTAGTGAATCTTCTATGGAAACGGTGGCAGTGACGTCGATGTTTGCCTCTTCTCCTACATCTGCCTGCTCAAATGGTCCTGATAGTCGTGATTCTGTTGTGACTGTGTTGGCTTCTTCTTCTGCTTCCTCTTCCGTTTCGTCTCCATTGGCTCAACCTCCGTTGGCTCAATCAAAACTGCCATTTCTTGTCTCAAAGAAAGTCACGCGCCAAACTGGGAGACCGAAAATTGGTAATTTATTACCAAAATGCACGAGGTCTCAGGACAAAGCTGGCTGCGTTTAATTCAGCCGTTTCTACTACATATTTGTGATGATATGGTAGCACTAACGGAAACATGGTTGACTTTCAAAGTTCAGCATCATTTTTTAAAGCTGAACTTTTTGATTCTTCCTGGAGGCTGCATCGTCGCGATAGAGTAGATCGACGTGGTGGTGGTGTATTATTTGCTTGTCGTGATTGGTTTCGGTCAGTCCGGATGACAAACTCTATCTGGTGAGGACTTATGGAATTCATAACTTGAAAATCATAATCGAGAAAGAATATTACGAAATACAAAAACCTTGTAAACATAGAATGAATTCAAGACGATAAACGATATATATAATAATAATAATTATTATTTTTAGTTGTTTGATTAAATGTTTAATTAAAGTTTGAATCAAATTAATTTTATTATTTGTTTATTTTAAAAACAGAAACAGACAGAATTTCAATGTTTTTAATAACATTAGTAACAATTAGTAATAATGAAAAAAATAGTAATAATGAAAAAAATAGTAATAAAGAAGAAAAGCATTTAATAATGGTAGATATGGTATATATGTATCATACATACATACATATTTACAATGTACATATGTGATAATAAGAAAAATGATCAAACAATATAAATTTAAAGCAAGAAAAGGAAAAACAAAAAGGATCAATATGTAATATTAATTAAATTAAACAGATAATTGTAATACTTAAAGTAACGTAATACTTAAATAATAATACTGAAAGTAACTTTAATTTTCAGACGAATTCCAAATTGAATAGTGACATCTATGAATATTACGAAAAATATTAAAGCTATTAAGTACACAAACCATTTTATTATTGAAAAAACTTTTAAATAATGACTACCAAAATTAAAATTAATACATATATCATATTAAATTAATATCGGTAAATTAATATGAAAATATTTTATAAAACGCTCTCAAAATGAACATATTTCATAAAATTAATTATGATTTCTATATGTATTATATGTATGTTGACAATTAAATGAAAATCATCATCATCATCATCTACAGCCATTCACTATCCACTCTGGATTAAGGCTTCTCCAATACGCTTTCACTTGTCTCTGTTTTGCGCAACTATTATCGATCTCACCCCACACATTTTCCTAATTTCGTCTACCTATCTTCCCGGTCTTCGTCTACTGGTTTTCTTGTACCCCTTTGCATTCTATCGGGTACCATTCTAGTGCTTCTTTTGTCAACCTTTCGTCCATTCTTCTAGCCATTTCAATCTCTTCACTCTATCCACTACTCTTGTCATACTTCTCTTCTCACCCACTGTCTTTCCTCGTTATGCCTAGCATACAACGTTCCATACTTCTTTGAGTGCATTGGACTTTGTGTAGCAACTTGGTGTTCAATGTCCAAGTTTCACATCCATACGTCATCACTGGCAAAACACATTGATCGAAGATCTTTTTTTTCAGACAAAGTGGCATTTTTGATTTAAAAACCGCATTCGTTCGTCCAAATGCACTTCATTCTAATTCCACACGTCTCTTTATTTCTTCTTCTTTACTACCGGACATGTCTATTATTGAATCAAAATATACAATTTTATTTAAAATAATTAATATATACGTATGTAGTTTTAGGACATGCAAAGAACTATATTATTATATTGAATACATATACATATGTAAATGCAAAAAATACTACCGAATCTGAGATGATTTTAAGAATGCATAACATTTACATTATGGTCTCAACAACAAAACAGTTTAGAATCTACAAGAAATGATTATTATAGATAAAGCTAAAAATAGCACGCCTCTGATGAAGTCTGTCAATCAATATAATATAATGTGTAATTAATTAAATTTTTATAAATAGAAAATCGTGTATTATCAATACGAAAACATATATTAATAATTAAATAGCGTAAAACCCCATGATCAACGAAATATCATACGATATCTGGAGATTAATTAAATAGATAATTTTTTGAAATTGATATTTTAAGAGCTTCGATAAAAAACACTTCAGATACTAAAAAAATAAATTGACAAATAGTAGTAAGCCACATGTAATAAAAAGATTAAAATAAAAATGAGATCAAACTACAAATCGGAGACATTAAGGAGGTAAAATGATGTTGAATTTAAGGTAAATTCTGTCGTTGCAAGATACAGAGTCTGGATAGGAATGGCCAGAATTACGTATGTGTATTATTATATACAAAAAATACAAAATATGTATGTAGTAAGAAGTTTATAAAATCATTCGTCAAGTTAAGATGAGATAAAATTGATCAATAGCTTTTGTTATCTGTTTTGAATTAAGCTAAAGAGAGATAGCGAATGTATATAAGACGAGTGTTTTGGAATCTAAACTTTAATGCGCCATGATGAAGGTACTAGCGCTCTTGTTCTTCGTGGCCTTTGCCTTCGTGCAAGCCAACAATGACTACTTGGAAGGGTAAGTTTTTCATATAAAAAAATCAATTTAAAATCATTCCAAAAATCTCCAACGATACGATTATTATAATAGGAGCAAGGTCTATACTGTGAGGCCCATGACCAAGAAAGACCAACTGATCGTCGCTGGTTTGGACAACATCCCCGGTGTTGACGTATGGCAACATGCTTCCATCTTCGGAAGAGAGGCAAGGATCCTTGTACCCAAAGATTCGCTTACCACCTTCGAATCCGTGCTCAGATCTTCCAGCGTTCAGTATGAAGTGATCATGGAAGATCCCAAGAGGTAAGCTACCAAATTCTTCAATGAAATGTTTAACTTTTATAATCAAGCAATATATTAATGTTGTATTCCATTACAGTGTGATTGAAGAGGAAATCAAGCAACAAGAATTGGCAAGGATGAAGAGGGTTCCTGGAAGAATCAGTTTCACCAGTTACAACAGACATGCTGAGGTAAAGTTTTAACATAGATGCACATCAAATAGTTTGTTAGAAGTAATTCTAGAATATAATATCGAACATATTATAGTCACTTATTTTATCTGTATATATTTTTTCTGTAGTCGTCAAATTGAATGATAGTATAACTTTTTTTTTTTAAATGTATCTAAATAAGCAAAAAATCTTAAAAAGATTTTTAAATACAAATTTACACAATTGCAAACTATATCATTTTCATACAATATGTTTTGATATTGAGTTTATTTTATTTTCATGCAAAATATAAAAATTATTTTGTTTGACAAATTATACTATGGAATACTTAGAGAATAAATTTTAATTTGAAAATAGATGTCGCAAAAAAAAAAAAACAAACGAAATAAAGAAATTAAATATGTATGGCTTCAGCAATTTAATCATGAAGTTTTTATGTTAATTTTCGGTTTAATTTTGCGTTTCGGAATAATAAAATATTTATATTTTGAATTAACGAGAATGATGAATGTGTTTGTAATCAATTGATGCATAATTCGAACGGATTTGTCACACGGCGATAACAATAAATCGAGGCTATCAGTTTGACAAATGCGATTGGTAAATAGGAAAATTTACGATTTTATTAAACGTAATCACTATTGTATTTTTGATATTGAATCACACTGATTGATTGTCGACTCGTTGTACGTATCATTATGCATTTTATGTAATTCGATGATATTTTTAGATCAACTCATACTTGGACGACTTGGCAAGACAGTATCCAACCAGAGTGAAGGTTGAAACTTTGGGCAGAACCGTCAATGGCCGAGACATTAAAGTGATCAAGATCTCATCGGACGGAGGAAACAACCCCAACAAACCAATCATCGTTTCCGATGCTGGAATCCACGCTAGGGAATGGATTGCCCCAGCCAATGCTTTGTACATGATCAGAAAATTGGTAGAAGACATCACCGAAAGCGACGTAGCTAACAACATCGACTGGTTCATCATTCCTTTGATCAACCCTGACGGATATGAATACAGTCACACAAATGTAAGTAAAATCAAAATGCATATCAGATCCAAAATCAAAAATAGTGTTTTAACTTGATTGTGATTTTAGACGAGATTATGGAGGAAGACCAGAAGCACAGCTTCGAGCACTACCTGCCCAGGAGTTGACGGAAACAGGAACTTCGACTTCAAATGGATGCAATCCGGATCTAGTTCATCACCTTGCTCAGACATTTTCGCCGGACCAACCCCCTTCTCCGAAATTGAAACTAGGGTCCTTAGGGATTTGATCAACGCTAACAAGGCTCGTGTCAAGGCTTACCTTGCCATCCACAGTTACGGTAGCTACTTCCTGTATCCATATGGATATGACGGTTCCAACCCATCCAATGTAGCTGAGCTCAGAAGTTTGGGAGTTCAAGTTGGAAATGCCATTGATGCTTTGGCTGCTTCAGGCTCTACCAAATACTTGGTCGGAAACTCAGCTGTCGCTCTTAACTATGCTGCTGCTGGAGCCAGCGATGACTGGGCTATGGGTGTTGGTGGAGTGAGCTTGTCTTACACTTTGGAATTGCCCGGAGGTGGTAGTGCAGGATTCGATCTTCCACCATCAAGGATCAACCAGGTGGTGAGGGAAACTTGGGGTGGTATTTTAGTACTGGCTAGGTACGTTATCAACAAGGCAGCTTAGGATGCATGTCTGCTTACGGAGTATAAATATTTTGAAATGTAATATAAAAGTGATATTAAAATAAACATACGTACATATTTACAATTAAAAACGTTGTATCATTTCATTCAATCACTACAGTCATATTATTAAGATCATTCGATAGTACATAAAACGTATCAGTGAATTTGTTATTGTATTGGATGAATTAAAATCAAATAATTTCCCAAGTAAAATCTAGTTTTAAGATAATAAGAACAATGCTTTTTTGATTCACTTACTATTATTGTGAGTATGAATACTTTTTAAGTACAATAGCCGATTCATGCATTTAATTCGACGTCATAAAATGAATTATTTGATTGTCTATTGTCATCATAAACTTATCAGTTCATAGTTGGCACACTGTAATTTCTTAACCTTTTATCAGTCATAAGCATATCTAAAATATAACAGAAGTCTTTTATAAGAAGTCAACAATAAACAGATATACTCATAGGAGAATAACAGAATAAGAGTTTAAGTCGTTGTGTCGTATTCGAGGAATTTTAATTTCGTGATATGCATATTTGATTATATTAAAAAAAGGCGCTCATGGTGTCATTTACAGAATTATTTATTATGACTGCAAAACACGTTTGGGAGAGAGGCAAAAAAGGGTCCACGGTGTGTATGTATGTGTGTGTGTGGTAGTTTTATTCCCTCTTTGGCAATATGAATATTTTAGTCAGAGGCCTCGCTTTTGCGCCCTCAGGACACACAGGGATAATTCCGCTTCCGAAAGATAACCGGAATCATTGCGCTTTTTTTCGCACTTGAACAAACAGATAAAGATTTTGGCAAAGAAAATTTTGTTCCCATAAAAAACCAGCTCAGATAAAATTATTATAATAAATTATTTTATAAGATACGGTATCGCATTTTTTAAAACTAAGACCAAATTTGAAAGATTTATTCATTTAGTAATTTAACCCATACATATATAATAATTCAAGCAGATTATAGTAGATCCAAACTACATTATAATAATGTAAGCAGGTCTATTACTGAATTCCATAAATACAAAAGGACTTAATAATCTACTAGTGAATGACAAAAAAAATATAAATTATATATGATAAGGTGTAAAAGCATAATATTAAGTTGATATCTGAGATAGTGTAAAAAAGTAACTTTTATTTTATTTTTACATTTTATACCAGGAAGGCCTTACAGGTAAACCCCAATGCGTCTTCTTGGCCAATTACAAACAATAGAGCATTTTTATTTATTATACAAGTCGCTGAATTACGAGACACTGACTCGCAATTTAACGAAAAATCTATGAATTGTACATACATTTTATTGTACATTAATCATACTCAAATAGTGGTGACATAGTAGGTAGGAAGGCCCAATTTTTAATCGGGAACCGTTTCAACAATGAGATCGGAGAAAACTGGCAAACTCTAATATGAAACGATCGACCAGGAGCACAAATATCCAGGTCTGACCAGCAGCATTACAGATATACTCAGAAAAATTCTTTTCAATCGAGGTCAGCTCATGGGATCGAACCCGGTGCATCTCGGTGTTAAGCAGAAGCTTAACGACCGAGCTATGCTGCTGGCTATAACCAAAGATCGGCTTTGGGACGATGCTTTTCGCAGAAAAAATGGTTCACTACCATGTATTTTTGCTCTCTTGCTTTGTTAAATAACATTGTTATATGAAAAGCACCAAGCAAACGTCAAAGTCTAGTTATAACTAGAGGTAGGATAGTCACAGTGCTATCCATTATTCCATTGTTGTAAATCTTTTGTAAAAAAGGTTCAGCTAACCTTTAACAATGCATTTACCTTTGAACAATACGCGGCACCTTCTGGGTCCGGTGACTAGTTACAACTATTTAACTTGTTAGTTACGGAGGGGCGGCAGAAAGGCACGTATAGATAGCCAGCTGTCATCGCGTCGATCTGACAGAAGATTCCGATATAATTTTTAATGATTTAATTCTTATAGCGTAATTTCAGACACGTTTGCCTCTCATATTGACATCTGATCTCCGATGTCGGTTAAGTATCAAATCTACTGGAAAAGTGGAAGTGGTTCAGTGGTTCAGTTCTGACTAAGTGAAACTAATAAAAATACTATATGTAGAGATTTCCTTTATGATTCTGTGGTTCAGAATTTTTTACGTAAATCAACTGTCGGTATTTTCAAAGCAACCGGTATACATACTTCAAGGAAGTTTTAATCCAGTAATAGATTACCTAAACACAATCTGCTTTAGGTCATCGACTTTAGTCTTTAGTTGATTTTATGCATTAATATATTAGAATTGTAAATAGGTTTTTGAGCTATTTTTCCTATTATGCTGTACATTAACATTAGACTAATATAATACTATGATTACTAACAAAATTAAATTAAAATTGTAAAATAGAAAACGATCAGTAGATCAGTAGCTATTAAAATAGATATAAGATGTAATGTGAACATAATTTGGTAATAATAAAAAGCATTTAAAAATCAAAATCAATCCAGGAATAATACAAAGTAATACCGATTTCGGATTTATCTAACATAAAAATATACAAATATTTTGGGTGCTTTACCAATAAGTCATACAGAAGCTTAAAAAACATTTTATGTAAACAAATTAGAAACTTCATATATATTAGTACGTACATAACGCAATCAGGTCATTGTTATTATAGCTTACTTGAATTGATTTCCATGTAAAACATACATATACAATGTATATGATTTGTAACAATACAAAAGTCAAAAAGAAATAGTTCAATGGATTCACCTTGAATGCAAGGCTTTAGCGTTTATTAAGCTATTATAACATTGCGAATCGGATATGTACATATTTGCTGGTAGAGGCGTATGTTACGCCCGGTTATTAATGTTGCGGAAAGAGATTGAGTTTTGATAGCGAAAACGAATCCACTGTGTAATATGAACATAGAAAACATTTACACGATGGACGTGGAAAGGGAATACGGCAAAATCGGAAGTCGAGGGATAATATTAAAAGTCATGAATAAAACATGAACGCGCGCATGCGCTCATATTGCGTGGCATGGGCTTGAAAATCGAGCCGATGAAGTTGACAAATGAAATTCGCGCACATGACACATGCATCCGCATTGACATGATAAATGTGAAAATTTTGCCTATCAAAGTCGGCGGACTATTATTATTATTTTACTTGTACGCGCCGCCAATGGAAAAATATCATATTTCAACGTTAAACGGGGAAATTTACCGAACGAGAATTATCATTCTGGTGGAGTTTCATTGCGGCGAAAAGAAAATGCCGAATTTTTCCGGTGATTTGTGGCGTGAGATAACGAGTTGATCACGAGCTTTCTGGATATCGTATTGCATATAAATTGGAAAGTTCGCATTTTTTCCAGAGTAACTTGATGCTCTAACAAGCGTCATTACGTTGCGGATGATGACGAAAAATTGGTAGACACCAATGTGATTTCTTCCGTATTAAATCATCTTCTTTCATATAATGGTGTGCTTACGCATGTACATACATACATATAATTGACTAATTGAATCAACCCACACAAGCACTAATTATTTCATTTTCATATTTTACAAAAATGTATGATAAAGTTGCAGACGTCAAAAACATGTTGCGGATATTTTATTTTATTTAATACTTGGGAAAGACGGCATAACCGATGGACCCTAATTTTATATTTTTCCATTATGCCATTGTCCGGCTGCCCCTGAGCGACATCTATGGTATTAAACTTGTACATATATGAATAAATTTATAGGTTATACATTTGAAATCATATACAAATACAGCCAACAGTATGGCTCAGTGGTTGCCTTTATGTTTAGCACCAAGAGATTATTGGGTTCGTTCCCGGGCTAATCTTTAACACTGCTGGTTAGACTTGGATATTTGTGACTCCAATTCGATTGTTTCTTACACTGTTCGACACGAAAAATGGTTCAGAGACAAGATATGACTTTTCTTATAGATCTATGCCCAGTGAACACGAATCTGGTAATGAAAAATGTTGATTGGCTCGAGATTCGGAGATATGTATATGTGTTTTTTAAATCGCGTGATTTTTCTATATCTTGGTGTTGTTTGGTCGATATCTCAAAATCTGTAAATTTCCTGTTCAAAATGAAAATTGAAATCTATAGTCGGGTATTTTATCTTTCATTTGTAATACTTTTTAGCTTTCAAATCTCTCTAAGTAGTAGTTCAGTTTAAATCAAAAGTCAAAAGTACGTATTTTCACTTGGGATTTTTTTCCTCTGTTAATACTATATTATATTGAGTATTTTCTATTGAAAAACGTTTATTGAGATAGTGTTCTGACCACACTATTTTTTGTTTTCGTTTAAAAGTGTTAATTGGAAGTGTGCTGAATTTTAAATCGGTAAAATTTCCAACTAAAAACTCGTACTATTATTTACTTGTATTTACACGAATCTGAATTCAATTAATAGTGATAATATATTAAATTGTCTTTATATGAGAATTAAATAAAATTCCACTTAGAAAAATAGTCGAAGTATGATATTGATTTATGTAATAAAAATTCTGCATTGTTTGTAATTAATTGTCTAGGAAGACGCATTGGGGTCTTCCTGTCAAGCGTTCCTAGTATATATCTATGTAAAATAAAATAGTGGGTAGGATAGTTTTGCCAATTGTATGAGGAACCGTTTCAACAATGAAATCAGATAAGTTGGAAAACTCTGTTAGGAAATGATCGACTTGGAATCACAAATATCAAAGTCTGACCAGCAGTACTACAGAAATATTCGAAATCGAACCCGGCCACCTTTCGGTGGTTAGCATTAACTAAACTACCAAGCTATGCTGCTAGCTGATATGCGGATTTTAATATACGTAAATATTCTAAATAGTATTTGAATATATAAGTCATCTTCTATTAAGGATCTTGGTGTAATACTCAATAATAAACTAGATTTCTCTGAACATATTTCTTTTATTACCAACAAAGCATTTAAATCTCTTGGATTCCTACTCCGCTCAACAAAACCCTTTAATGATCCTTAAGTACTAAAATTACTTTATTTTTCCTTTGTAAGGTCTCACCTTGAATTTGCCTCAATTATCTGGTCACCTTTTTATTTATCCCATATTAATTGTATTGAGAAAGTTCAACTTAAATTTATTAAATCCTTACGCTACCTTTTTCCTACCTATACCCATTCTACTGTTTCCGACATTTTAAAAATCCTTTCTTTTAACAATCTTTCTGTCAGGCGACGACATTCTGATGCTATATTCTTCTTTAAGCTCATAAATGGTTTCCTTGATTGTTCTGATTTACTGAATAAGGTTAATTTCAGAATCCCAGTTCGATACCCTAGACGCGTTACACTCTTTTCACTTGATCCTTTCAATACTAATTCCCAAAAATATTTTTATCTGCAGCGCGTTTATCGTATGTTTAACGGAGAGCTGAATGAGGTTGATCTGTTTGGTATTTCCCTACATCAATTCAGGTCTAACATCAAGAGAATCTTGACCGATTGATTCATTTTTTCTTCTATTCTATTTTTCCAATATTTCCATTATTTTTATACTTTAGTTTAGTTATGTAATGTGCTATTTAATCATATTATAGCTTTCATTCCTTTCCATTTCATTTGTTTATTTTGTATTTACCTTTTTCATTTGTTTTTTATATTTGTAAATTTCAATTTCTTCTTATATTCTATCTTATAACCTTTTCCAAATATTTTAATACTATAGTTTAATTATGCAATGTACTACATATTTTGTCATGCCTTTATTCTTTACTTTTTAATTTGTTTTCCTTATATTTATCTTTTTCATTTTTGTAAAAATCTATTATTGGACTCGGGTGTTACATATATTATTTATTTACTTTTTGTGTTTTTTATACCTATCTCTGTACATCCTGTCTGTTGATTTTTCAATTAATAAAATAAAAAAAATAAATAAAATAATAAAATAAATACATATAACTTTACAAAGTCCCTCAGAAATTACATCGTTATCGTAATTATAAAAATAAACTTTCAAGATCAAACTTTCGTACAATATTAAACAAGTACGGCATTGAAACGAGCTATCATAAAACCGATTAAACTTTTTTTAATGACTCATGAAGTAACTTTTTAATTTTTAAGCTCCCAAGCTGAAGTTCAGTGTCCTGTAAACGGAGTCTTCTCAATACACTCGATTTTGTCGAAAATATTTCTATACATTTTAAGGCAAATACCTGAATATTTATAAGTAATTAACGAAGATTTTAAAAGTTAATTATTATATGATATAAAACAGTAATACAAATATGATAATAGAGTACAATATGTGTATACGTATATTTGTAATAAATGTAGCTTTGTTTTTAAATTAGGAATTATTACATTAATTACATATTTACATTAATATTCTTATTGCTTTGATAGCGAAAACAAATTTAGCTTATTATGTATGGGAACTAGTTATTTATTAGGAATTTGACTCTCATTTAAATTTGCACGTTATATTTGAATTGGAACTGAGCGGAACACAATTATAAAGTCGATGCACTACGGCAAGTGGCGTCTGTCGAATTTAACGCTATATTATAGTGTTTCAAAAGTCATGGCAGTTAGACAGGCTGTCACATTTCAAATATAGTAATGGAAGTGGAACGTGAAACGTGAGAGAAGAGGATGGGATATCAAGTTCATCGAAGCATTTGTCGAGATGTTTGAATAATAGCGGACAGCAGCATAAACTCCTCAAAGGCCAAACAGTTGTCACGGAACTGGAGTCAAAGGCCAACACTGTAGAACATTCAGAAACTGGGGTTTGGAGACGTCGAGCGAAGAAACCCGAAGCCGCAAACGCAAGGTGTTCAATAGCTGGAAAGTTTTAATTAACGCGACGTCCGATTGAGTTAAATTGATAGATAGATGGCTTTTGTCAATTACATCGAAGTCGAATGTATATAAAAGACAGACAATTTTAGTCAGACAGATAAACGTTTAGTTTGTCAGAATGAAGGTACTCAACTTCTTGTTCTTGGTGGCGATCGCATCGGTGCAAGCCTGTAATGATTATTTGGAAGGGTAAAATCGTGTTTTTATCTTAAAAAATTATTTCAAAAGCTACTCGAATTAAAATATACATTTTAATAGGAGTAAGGTCTACACTGTCATGCCCATCAATATGACGGATCATTTGGTTGTCTCGAGTTTGGACAAAATTCCAGGAGTGGATGTATGGCAACACGCTTCCGTTCTAGGAAGAGATGCTAGGATTCTAGTGCTTAAATATTCGTTAGAGGTTTTTGAATCAACACTCAAAACCGCTAATGTGCAGTTTAAAGTGTTAATGGAAGATCCCAAAAGGTACGTACGACTAAATTAAGTAGTAATTTGAAGTTTCCATATAAAAGTAATGAAAATATAATTCAATGGCAACGTAATCGAAGACGAGATGAAGCAACAAGAATTGGAAAGGATGAAGAGAGTTAATGGAAGGATCAGCTTCACCAGTTACAATAGACATGCTGAGGTGAAGTTATAAATACATACGTCAATATAGGAATCACACTAATGTATCTACATTTCGAACTTATGATATTTCAGATTAATACATATTTGGACGATTTAGCGGAACGGTACCCAAGCAGAGTGTAGGTCGAAACTTTGGGCAGAACCGTCAATGGCCGAGACATTAAAGTGATCAAGATCTCTTCGAACGGAGGAAACGACCCCAACAAACCGATCATCGTTTCCGATGCTGGAATCCACGCTAGGGAATGGATTGCTCCAGCCAATGCTTTGTACATGATCACAAAATTGGTAGAAGACATCACCGAGAGTGACGTAGCTAACAACATAGACTGGTTCATCATTCCTTTGATAAACCCTGACGGATATGAATACAGTCACACAAATGTAAGTTGAATCACAATGATTATCAGATTCAAAATCACAAATAGTGGTTTAGCTTGATTGTGATTTTAGGCGAGATTATGGAGAAAGAACCGAAGTACAGCTTCGAGCACTACCTGCCCAGGAGTTGACGGAAACAGGAACTTCGACTTCAAATGGATGGAATCCGGATCTAGTTCATCACCTTGCTCAGACGCTTTCGCTGGACCAAGCCCTTTTTCCGAAATTGAATCTAGGGTCCTCAGAGATTTGATTAATGCTAACAAGGCTCGTGTCAAGGCTTACCTTGCCATTCATAGTTTCGGTAGCAACTTCCTGTATCCATATGGATATGACGGTTCCAACCCATCCAATGTAGCTGAGCTCAGAAGTTTGGGAACTCAAGTTGGAAATGCCATTGATGCTCTGGCTGCTCCTGGCTCTCCCAAATACTTGGTCGGAAACTCGGCAGTTATTATCAACTATGCTTCTGGAGTCAGCGATGACTGGGCTATGGGTGTTGGTGGAGTGAGCTTGGCTTATACTTAGGAATTGCCTGCAGGTGGTAGTGGCGGATTTGATCTTCCACCATCAAAGATCAATCATGTCGTCAAGGAAACTTGGGGTGGAATTTTGGTACTCGCTAGGTATGTCATAAAACAGACAGTCAAGGATGAAGTAAATTCTCAAATATATATTGAATTTTGACTTATAATATTCCTAGTTTAATTTTGACATATATTTTCCTAGTTTCATACCCGATATGTTGGAAGCGAAAGCGGTTAAAATTTTGGGAACAAACGAGTTGATATTTCATGCATTTGCCCACATAAATCTGTGTCTTTTGTGCCTAATGGTAGACAAAAGCTCTTTTTATCACGAGGCCAATCGGAAGCTTTCATCTTAATAGGCACGGAAAGTTACTCTCAACTAAAATACTTTTCATATGATTGATATCCTATGGTGTCGTATACAAAATAAATTAGCGTCTACAGCCTATTTTTAAATCTGTATCGTTTCCCCGGGAAGCTGGAGAAGTATGATACTATCTCCCACCTGGATAATAGTAGTCATACAACAGATGTGGGGTTCATAATGCACCGCCACAACTGGTGGTGTTGCTTGTTAGCGGTCACAAGACAAATTTGCAGTATCGCGTAACCCACAAACAACCCCGACACGCTTTACAGCCCTTCAGGGGTTGTTCTGGGTAGTTTGGTAGCACCGAGTGCATTCTAACAGGTTAGAAACTGCTAGTTGCCCGAAGTTTTCACTGCACGCCCGTTCGTTTAAACAGCGTTTCTTCTGGCAGCTCGTGTTGTCTAGATTTTATTTCTGAATAGGTTATCTTCGTTTATGTAATATTATATAATAGAGCGTTCAAGTAATAACTAATAAAATCAAGCTCTCATCTACGGCGAACCATGCAGTTTTTCGCAATCCTTTGAAGAGCGCTAGAATACTCCTTTTGCATATAAATTGCTCTCAATCTCTCCGCGTTTGTTCTCACAAGTCACATTTTCGTTTCTATTTTCCACCTTGAGAATATTCCGAGAACGTTCTCATCTAATAGTCTGTATTTAATATTTTACGTTACTTTCATTTTCAGCCTTTCATACTTTTTGCATAATGAAAAATATATATTTGACACGATTTAAAAAATGATTATCGCGCAATAGTTTTTGACAAACGTAATTAAAAATTCAACCAATTAGACTGACAGTTATTTGGCATAATTATTCTAGAAATTTATTTCATGCAAAAATAATTAGTTGAAAATTTGACGCACAGTTGAATTAATTTTAAATAAACATAGCTTACTTTTCTAATACGAATACAGCTTGACGTGTTGAAAGCAGCCTTGGAAATATTCCGATCTGTAACAAAAATATATAATAATTACTAAAATGTCAGTGAAAATTATTTTATAATTTAAGGTCCTTTAATTTGAGATTTATTCTCAAAAATTACGTCTATCTATAATAAGTATCTATAGTATTATTATTAATTATTTTATTAACTAGTAATGAATATGCAAATATGTATACGTAGTAAGAATACTTCGGTGGTCATTTTTTCTAACAAAAACGAAAAACTTTATTAATAAATAAAAAATATTATTTTCCAATACAAGAAAGTTGTTTGAAATCATTATCATATTTATTTATAGCCATTCGTCATCCACTGTTAGATTAAGGCCTTCCCAAAACTCTCCCATTTGTCTCTGTTTTGTGCAACTCTCATCCATCTCATTGCACACATTCTTTTAATTTCATCCACTCATCTCCCATGCACTTCTTTGCACACTTTATATTCTCTCGGGCACCATTCGATCACTTCTTTCGTTCGTTCTTCTAGTTAGGTGATTCGCCCATTACCATTTAAATCTCTTAATTCTCTCCATTATATCCACTACCATTGTCATACTTCTCACCCACGTATTCCGTTTCCTGTCTTTCCTCGTTATTCCAAGCATACAAGGTTCCAAACTTATTTGAGTGCATTGGAATTTGTGTAGCAACTTGGCGTTCAATATCCAAGTTATGTATGTATATTTACATTAATATGTACGTCATCACTGGTAAAACACATTGATCGAAGATCTTTTTTTTCAGGCAAAGTGGCATTTTTGATTTAAAAACCGCATTCATTCGTCCAAATGCACTCTATCCTAATTTCATATGTCTTTTTATTTCTTATTCGACATATAATATTATTATCTATATACATATATATAAAATTGAATGACAGTTTGTCCGTCGGTCTGTCTAGTATAGGTTCCTTAACTGCTCAACCGATTACGATGGAACTTTCAGGATTTGTTGTATGCATTTCCGGGAAGCTTAATGTGAAAAAAAATGGGGGAAATCCTCTTAATAATAATATTTGTAATTACGATTTTACTGACGCGAAAGTTTGAAGCGCCATTGTGTAGTCAAGGAAATGTGTTCGTTGATAACCACGTCAGCAGTTGGTTTATGACGACACGGCTTTGAAGAGTCGTTAGTTGAGCTCCAACCATCACTTGAAAGATCATAAATAAATTTTAAAACCACTCTAAGATATGTATGATTTGAGATGAACGTCGTATAAACAAAATTAAATTATTGCATAAAAAAATCATCGCGACGAAAAGTAACGTACGCATACAATATATTTTTTATTATGGGCATAATAAAAAAATGTTATTTTTGGCGAGAAAATTGAAAAAGATAACCATTGGTGCTGCAAGCATTTTTACAACACGTCGGGGGACCATCCGTCAACGTTTTAATGGGAAATTAGCGACAGCCCACGGGCGCTCAGAGGCACTAGCGCCATAATTTTACAAATCATAATTGGGCACGATCGGATCGAGAGACTCTAACGACACCTAGCGGATTCGAGACAAAATTTACACGAACCAGAATCGTCTGCTACTCGTGTTTCATGCTAATCGAAAATACACATACCATTTAATTTGAAATCATGGAACATCACATGGATATATGTTCATATACTTACATAGTTCACCCCAAATGGATCGTGGCTGAAATAACAAAACGATAATTATTAAGGTGCCCATTCAAATAGAGATATTTCTCCAGACCGGTCTTAAGTAATTCATCTGTCGCAGCGGTTTCTCGAAATTCAGCAATTTGTCTGTATATTGACAGATAAGGCTGTTCTCACAATAGAATAAGTATAACAGTCAGATGATATTAGTTGTATTTACTAAATAATAATAAAAGACGACTTAGTTATTTCTTCTCAAGCTACGGTTCGTGTGTCCAAAAGTCGTTAACCACAAGAATCAAAATACAATAAACATGAACTTCTACAATGTTTAAAAAAAATCAAGGATCTGTCACAGCTTGGTTCTCCCAGTACTATATGTATGTATGTCGCTCTTGCTCTAAAAAGTTCTATATATTTTAAGATTATCAGAAATTGATTCTAAATAATCTATTAGTGAATTAAAAAAACGAATACGAGAAAGATTAAAAGCGTCTAATATTAGGTTTATATGTGAAAATTGGAGTGAAAAAAAAAAACTTTAACATAATTGCAAAGGGGTGGTATAAAACCGTTTATGAATAGCTAGCTGTCGTCGCTCCGATCTAAAAGAAAATCCGATATAATTTTCAATGACTTCGTTAATGATTAGATTGATTTAGTTTCATGTCAAAGATATAAGCTTACTTCAATGTAAGCTAGCCCCCCTATGTCGGTAAGATATCAAAGCGACCTGAAGAGTGGAAGTGGTTCAAAACTATCCGACCGCTGAACTCTGTGAGGTGGATAATAACGCTAGCCACGTTACGAATATCTACACAACGAATTATATTGCAATTATCGCTCGAATTAGTACGTTTAGATAAAAAAAAAAAATTTCAGATAGAAAACCAATCCTTATAAACGTGGTGAAATAAAAAAACTGTCCAAATAAGCGCAACATAGCACGGAGAAAAAATCCGTAAAAAAATATATATTTTTGACTTTTAAAATTCGCTAGACAATTAATTATAAGTATTTTAAAGCAAAGAAATATCAAAATCACTAAGAAAAACATCTGACTATTGATTCCAATAATACAAGAGCACAGTAATACTAGATTTTGAGTTAAAGACCACAAAAGCCAAAAAACTGAGAAAATCGCACATTTATTTAATTTTTACCTTTTTAACATTTATTCTAGTCTAGAAATTTAAAGAAATCGATTTTTTTTCTTTCATATTTTCAAAGCATAAACCTTTAAGAATATATCCTTAAGAGGATTTTCAAATTCAAATTATTTTCGGAGATATAGCTGCTTTAGTGACGTGGCATCTGACCGACACGTAAGTTAACCCGAAACTTTTTTTTTCGAGACGGTTGACATGATATCTCAAGTTCTACTAGACCAATTTACTTGAAATTTGGTGTGAGCCTTTGCTATACATTCCTCTATCGCATGAACTAGAACTATGACAAAATTCCAATTTTTAATATTTTTGAAAAATTCGGAAAAGTAAAAAAAACTGGTAAAAAATATACTTTTTATTTCAAACAACCGCTATTTTGCGAAAAAAAATGTGTTTGACTTTTCCGTAGTTCATGCCATAGCAGCATTTGTTTGGATTAAGAATTAATTTGCTTTTTTGATTTTGGAATACTAGGAGGGTTGGAATCGTGTCAACCAGGGCGCACCATTTTTTTGAGACCCCTCACTTCATCAGCCTGTAACTTTTTGAATTTTGAATTTTTTCCTTTGATTTTTTTTTCTATGTATTTTTCGAACATAATGGCTACTAAAAATATTTTTTGTTTTTTTTATTGCACTTGAAAAAATACCTAAAATTTATGCCTCTAGACTAGAATACCCCCTTAAACGCTCATATCTCTTAAACGATCACTAACCAACAAAAATCATTATCATATTAGAATTTAGTGGGTCAAACTTAGTAAAGGTTGGTTAGTCTCCGCTCTGGTAACTCAAAAACGTGATTTTTTGTTGCTCAGTGTAATTAATGATTTGAATTTGACTTATGGTACTTAAATTTTTGCTAAGGATTGGATTTGGATTTGAAAATGAAGTTTGACCTGATAAATTAAAAGCAGACAAACAGGTGACAGAAGAGTATTCAAGGCGAGGGAGGAGGGTGTTGGTCAATATTTATCCCGTCAATTTTGACGGTCAATACGCGCTAGTGGGACGATATTGAAAACTCGGTCATTATGACGGATGTTCACGTCGCGTGACGTGATTTATGCGTGTTGCCGTGTTCTGGAGTGGAATGGTGTATGGTGTGAGGTCCTTGGGGGACTCCCTTTCGGACCCAACACGTCGTGGCGAACGTGGTTATGGCGTTTCGGTGCCGAAATTGTTTAATTGCCGCATGTAGCACCTAGTGCTACTTTCGTCACCACTGTGTTTTCGGCCACGAATTTAAATTTCGGCGCCTTGTTTCGCCAATGTCACTTTAATTCGCCGAAGCGGAAATGACCGTGTATAATATTTGACAAATGCTTCGCGCACCACTTTAGGTAAATTCGGATGAAAACTTTAACCGGAAAATTGGAACAATCCATTTACATATTTCCGTCTGAACTTAAATCTTGAACTTACATATGTATATGTATATACAAAAAAAAATATTACTAAGGTTGAAAGTTGACGTACGGAATACAATGACTTGATATACGGTCTGCTTAGTATGATAAACTATGACTGTGTATTAATGGTTCAAGCTAGCTCAAATCAATCTTCTGTCATATTAGTCATACGTTATCCATCGTCTCTGCTGACTTTGAGATTGTAAATAGGTTTTTGAGCTCTTTTTCCTATTATGCTTTAGATTAACATTAGAATAATATAATACTGTGATTACTAACCAAATTAAATTAAAATTGTAAAATAGAAAATGATCAGTAGATCAGTAGCTATTAAAATAGATATAAGATGTATTGTGAACATAATTTCGTAATAATAAAAAGCATTTAAAAATCAAAAAATCTGCTGACTTTGAACGGGATGAAGTTATTCAATTCGTCCGCATTTCGAGTACCTCTGTAATAAATGGTGAACCAGATATTAAAATGTCTGTTTATTTTCTGTGCCATAACAGGTCACTCTGAATCGATAATATGGCTAAATGTGTATATGAATTTGTGCAATGTAACATAGGTATAAAGATATTATTATTATAAACCGCAAGCATGTTTATTACTTGCAACAATCAAAAAATTTGGACTAGCCACACGCCAGGGGGAAAGGGGATATTGCTAATTTTAACGTATGCGTCACAAAAATTAATTTAGATAAATTAGCAAATTCCAAACTGGTTAACTTGACTTTCCGCCACCCACTCGTCTTGTTAGATTTTAATTGTTTAAACGCCTTTAACCTTTTCTATACATTATAACATTTGCATTAGTAAGTAATTTCAAAGCTTAAGAAACATTCCTGTAGATAAACATTTTAATAAAAGATTTTGCAGTAGTTTCTTGGTCTACTCGTAAAAAATATATATGTATGTATAAGTTAATATAAAAAAATTGTAACAATTTGATTATGCAAAATTTTTGATTTATTTATTATATTTCGTCCACAAAATGTCTATTTGTTCAAAGGGGAAGAAAATGCAAGAATATTTAAAAAAAGCTTTACTACAGTGAAGTACACTGGTAGATCTATTGCATACCAGTAGAGAGGTCATGACTTCAAGTACCAGCGAAATACGGAGCTGGCGAGATCTTGTGGTTATTAAAATACAGATTGAACATCTCCTTTTAAAATTTTCCGATTTTTCCAGCCTAATTATTTTGACAGATCCAATAAATCATTATCTTCCTCCTTAGTTTCTCGCAAATTTGAGTAATTAGCATCTCGAAGTCTTATAAAATGCTACCTACATAATGTATTTCTCGCAAATTTGCGGTGCATAGAAGATTTTGTTAATTATTCATAGATGTCTCTATTGCATTATATGTAGTGTTATGTTTGAAAAATTTTCCATAGATGTCTTTATTGTATTATATATACAGAAAGCAATAACGTTTTACAATTTTGTCGAGTAATACTATTTTTCTTCAGAAACAATAATTGAAACGAATCGAACTCCTGCTACGTAAGAAATCCCTTATAAATGTGTTTCATACGACTGGAGTATAAGTTTGATTGATTGCGAAACCCATACACGCACAAGCCGAAAGTAAAACTATTGAATTTCCTCAAGAACGGAATACAAACGAAAAACTCAAAAGCAATACGGATATATGTACATACGTATGTATGTATAAAAATACACAAACCAAGAGCAGAATAAATATCGCAGCCAACATTGATTACATCCACACATACAGAGAACATGACGTATCAAAAGCGTACATATTATATTACGAAATCCAACGCAGTCAATATATCGAACCAAATTTACGCCAAAACTTAATACGGTCTACAAATTAAAACCGGCTTATATTCATATCATTAAATTCAGCACACCTACATACGAAAACGGCCATCAGATTAGGGCAGGCCGCTTACCCGAGACCTGCGTTCGCATTTCTACGCCCTTTGTACACACAAAATCCCACCCTTTGGGATTCGCAACATCTACCTGTACAAGACTATCCTATTTGAATAATTAGGCGAAACCGTATTTTCGCTACGCACTCCTACGCAGCCGTTCGTCGTATCCATTATGGCTGAAAAAAGTATTTAATATCACAAGTTAACCCTCGGTTGCCGCTGTGGAGTCTGTCGGATATTTAACATCGATTATTTTTGGGGATTTTTCCGGCGAAATCAACACATGTGGTTTTCTATTTTCAATTTTGGCAATTTGGTAAATGATAATAAATTAAGAGGGTTTCACGGTTCTTTGCCGTTTGTCATGAAATTTAATTTATGTTCGAGTCGGGGTCCGATGGACCCGTCGCATTCTGATAATAAATTGACTATTTCGGTATGAATTTATTGTCTATTAGCACAATTTAATTGTTTTCTTCACAAATCTATAAATTAAAATTAAGCTTCATATAATTGAAAACCACTTTTCTAATTTTATATCGAATTTTCTTATTATGTATTAAAGTTAAGCATTAAAACTTTGTGTATATGTACAGTAAAATTAAAATAATTATATAATAATAAAGATAATATTGATATGTAAATAATAACAAAATTAACTAATAACAAAGTGAATATGAGAGTTCTTAAAATAAGCCAAAATTTCAGTTCAAATACATATACTGTTGATTGAATGAAATTCTGTTTAATATCTTGAGCAGTTATAAAACGATTGGCTAAACTTGCAAGATCCGATCTTCCAGTGGAGTGTTTTTTTTCCAACCGGGCTTTTTAACCGAAGGTTCACACATCCTGTTTCTTTACAATGTTTCAGAATATGGTTTACCCTTGAGAAGTGATAATGAATATCCCAACTATGCTCCAATTAGGTGCATATAATCCATTGGATGATAGCGAAATTTTCTTCCAAAACAATTTTTTTTGTAAAATGCAGTTACTCAAACGAAACAACTTGATACGAGGATTGTAAAAATAATAAGTACTGAATAGTCTTAACATATTTGTAAAAATGCCTTTTTTAATAAAAAAAACGTAAAAATAGTTTAAACGTAATAAAGTTTGGAACCTTTCTGTTGAGAAATTCCAAGAAAACGACAAAATTGAGAGTTGCGATTGTCGTGATCGGCACTGTATGTACTGATTATGAAAAAAATCTTAGAATTTTTAAATAAAACACAAGCTTTCCTACTTGGAAATCGTCGGTTGCCCGATGACCTACTCTGTATTGTACTTTTGATTTACATATTATGTATATATATTACGACAAATATAATATGATTTTGTACTAAAAAGTTTTGGTTTGGTTTTGCGAGTGTATATACACATAAGAGTAGACAGAATATATGTATCTACTAGAGTTTCCAATTATTCAACTTCATCAACTATTCGAATATCGAATAGTAAAATTCAAAATATTTGAATAGTTTTAAACAATAGAAAACAGCGTGAAATATTAATTCAAAATTATTAAAATAAACAATATAAGTGAAACGAAATATTTCTGCTTATCCATAAAAATTGCGTTCCCGCTTCGGACTGTATTTTCGTTTCCGTTTTAAATAAACGCTGCAATAAGTTCGCTTACGTAAAATACATACGTTCAATTTCTAAAGCGAGAAATTACAATGTCAAGTTCCACGAATCCATAGCTACGAGGCGAGACTAATACGTCATTCACACAATACACTGTTGCGTTACATAATTGCTCAAATATTCGAATAACGAATAGTTCAAAATAGGCCGAATATACTCGAGTATTCGAATTGTAAACTCTAATATTTTTTCAGAACAATTCTTGTCTCAAATATTCAAAATGGTTACCTGACAACTCGTTCACAGATTTTCCGTAAACCGAGGATGCACTCCAGGCATTACGTATACGGCCATCTCTTTCTCACCCCGTCTGTTCACCTAGATCTCGTTTACTATGCCATTACGTATGCAGCCAACTATTTCACAGACCGTCTGTTATCGGTGAACAGACGGTCTGTGAAAGAGATGGCTGCATACGTAATGGCAGAGTAAACGAGATCATGGTGAACAGACGGGGTGAGAACAAGATGGCCGTATACGCAATGCCTGGAGCGCATCCTCGGTTTACGGAAAATCTGTGAACTAGTTGTCGTGTCACCATTCCAAATACGTCATAGCAATGATTGCTAAGTACCGAAGAGATATACATATTTACATAATTCCGGCAGATTAATTTCAAGACGCCTTACAAGCGTCCACTTTGCATTTTCTTAGAAGAAGTGCAATCGTATGACTTTTGTGGAGCAATGCGACTTATTTAGAGTTTCAGGATGTCAGAATGCATAGTGCACATGCACTACATTCTATATACACATACAAAGAAGGTTTGGTTTTATTTGTAACCGGTGATTTACAGCCGCGAAATCTCGTTTCATATACGAGAGACGAATGGCGGGGTTTTAGTGTGCATGGCCGCAACCGCCAAGAGCTTTTTCGTCTGGAGACTTGAGTCTCTTTTGAGTAACTCGACCGCAAACCGAGAGTACTCTAGCTGCAAATTTTGATATACTTTCACCGCCATACAGAATTCATGGCAGCAATCGTGTTAGAAGCTGTGCGCTCTCTCCGGCCGTAAATCTCTCCACTGTCGCTTTTGAGCTGTATCACGTAGCATTCCGCGGAAGCCCTTAACGTTCAGTTTAATATAATTTAAGTGTCAAAATAAAAATGTGAATACCTGTAGTATTGCTCACATACGAAAAATCTGGGGCAAACATAAATTGAATACATTTTTGTATTCGTTAGAAATATTTGGACTACATATCAGATACACGAGATTAAGCTCAAATAGTTTTTATGCAACTTTTGAAATCCGACATGTTTTATTTTATTTTTATTTTCAATTAATCATGCACACTCGCCTAACAGATTGCTCCAAAGCGGCGAGAGTGCTAAACAGATTAAGACTCGAGAAATTATATTACATACATATATTAAATACATAATTACATACACACACATGTAAATCGAAACAATACCTGACATCAATGGTCAGACATTACAAACATCAATACAATTACATTTTTCATGTAACAATACGATTTTTTACAATCAATAAACATCCACAGAAACATCTATGGAGAGAAATCTGGCGAACCTGAGATATAATAATAACTCAAGGTTTGTAATAGAACATTGGAGAGGAAAAGCCAATTTTACAGGAACTGTTTCAATGAAAATCAGAAAAATTGCAAAATTCTGATAAGAAACGATTGACCTCAACAAACCAAGTTCTGGCCAACAATGAAACTCTAGTGGGAATTGAACCCGTGAAGCACATTGGGGTTTGCCTGTTAGGTCTTCCTGGTATATGTATATTTATTTAAAAATAAAATAAAATAAAATAAACCCAAGCCTATAAAAGTAACCAAATATAATGGTCCAATGGCCCAGATTTGCAAAGTCAACAAATAACTGAAAGGATTTGTGCAAAAAAAAGCGGTGCTAGTTCAAATCTGTACCATCACGTCTCTTCACAAATCCAGCCCCAGAGTGTTCGGTATTGACAGGTTTGACAGCGATCGTTGATGATTTCCATATTTGATGAAATGTATCAGAAACTTCTAAATTAATAAAATCGTCGAATTAGCATGGACAGAGGACACACCTATCAGAGCAAAAGTTCACCTAAGTAGGTGTGCCGTGCCGTACTTTTAAGTTGTGTTCCTACCATTAATTATAGCAGTGGAAGAATGTAAGTAAGATAGTCAATATTAGATAAAGTGATCCCATAGTAAATACAATTGTAAATAAAAGTTTTTAAATTTGCAGAATCAGTTATTGTTTGGAGCCAAGTCTAGAAATCTTTCTATAATTTTGAATCTGGAGAATTAAGGTTAAGTAAGGGTTAGGGTTTTGATTAATAGGAAACATTCCGCTATCACGCGACGTTCTGAAACACGGTTGACCGATAAGCTTCCATTTTAAAATGTCACACGGTGTTTATGTAGTAAATATGTGTGTGTGGGTGTTTATTTTTTAATCTGGCTAAGCGCCACCGCCCTGCGATTACGATGCATATTTTTGTTTATTTATTAAATACGTTTACGTGTAATTTATGCATTCATTAATTATGTGCCGGCCGTGCCCCGAGCGGGTGTGACCGCACCTTTACATTTTAAGGTAAAACCTTCATCTCACACTCTCCCTTTATCTATATCATCTACTTTCGTTGTGCGTAGCGAAAAGGGATTTGCGGTTTTCTCGTGACGATAACATCTCCTTCGTTTGATTATCTCGAAATATCCTTTCACTGTGTACATAAGTACAAACATACAAGGATCATGCATAGATTTTATATGTACATATTAAGGTGGTATAGTACTGCTAAATTATTATTATTGCTTTATAAATACGTAGCGTACGATATAATAATATATATCGGAACTAACATTGAATTCGTTACATTCTACATATCGTATGTATAACAAAAACGTTGGCGAAATTGAACTAAGCTTCAGCTTATATTTAGGGGCCAGGAAATGGAAAATCTTCTATGTGGAAATGAGAAATATTTCAGTTTAATTTGTGGGATAGATATTCCTCATTTATATTATATTAGAATGAAGTATATATTCAGTGCTAAAAAAAATGAAAAAACTTAGGATTAAATACAATAAGTTTCAAATACAGTGTAATATCAAATATTTGAACCGTTATATTTGAAAGTCCAATTTTCAGTTTCAAAAACACTATTTCTGTTTGACTTAATTGACAAATTGTCATCACTTATTTTCATTTAATATGTCTAGAATCTTGGAAAAGCTGGAAAAACGTATTTCAGTATCTTGAAATATTGTTAAACGCGAAAAATTATGTATTTAATGTTTTAGGAGATATCTATTTATTAGAAAAATAGACTTAAGCCAGTTTCAAAAATAATGGCTCATTTATAGATGACTTGGTTTCATTGAAAATGTATATTATATCAATATAAATTAAATTTGCCTTTTATTGAGAACAATAAGACTTTTTCAGGTCTACATATGTATATGATGACGTAATTTACACCCTAGACGGTTTATATTCAGAACGTTGTGATTCGGTTAAGTTGACGTTTTGACGTGAGTTTTACCAACTACTTACTATGGAAGTTAATTGCACGTTGTAAATATATAGATATTTTACGAAATAACCAATTAGTGAACTGTATACTAAAGATAGCCACGAGAACGAAATATGATTGCAGTTAGGTAAGGTTAATATTTTATAACTTCACTGAAGTGAGGTTATAAATATTGTTCATGCAAACCAGCACAACTTTCTTAGCACGCTCCGTATAATACAAACGGAAGAAAAACTTTAAACGGGATAAGTTCGTTTAATCATTTCAATTTTCGCTTAAAATACACGCTGCATTTATTTTGTCGCGGGATTATTATGGCGAGTGCGCTTTTGTTTTTCGCATTTGCGTAGAGGGTGTAATATACAATGCAATAAAAAGCAAACGGCTTGTTCGCGCGATAATAACGCACTAATGCCGCGACATAATTTTATGCTAAACGCGTTGATTCGACCAATCTTGACGTTTTTACGCGGGCGAAATTCGGTCGGCCATTACGAGACGCGCGCCATTTTGTGTGTGAGCGCGCGCGCGCGTGCTAACCGCTCGAAATACGGCCATTTCCCCACTTCGCAACGTATGCGCCCCTAATTAAATTTCAACAAACGCAAATTTCGCACGGGAATTTCAATTTTCATAATTGAGTATTTTTCCGTTTTTTCCCCTTCTTGTTAATTTCAAATAAATTTTACACATATACAGTGTACGTAGCTACGAACACACATTTGTAGGTAAACGAATAAGTTCTCATACAAACCGCATCGCTTACGAACTGTTGTAGTAATTTAATCACTCGTGTAACTCGCGTTACAACAAAATGCTTTCAACGAAAACTGATAAATTAATACAATTGCAGGAAAATTAGCCTAGTGTAATATAAATGGAACGAAACAGTGCGACTATAAACTATGCACGTGTAAAAATGAAATATGCGTGCAATTTAATTCGAATAAGATAAGGTGTGTTGCGTCATACTATTATATATTATATAATATACGCATATTTTAAAATATTCAAAAGGATGAAAAGCGGTGATTTTGTACGTACATAATGTTAAAGTTCATATTTAAGCCGAATTTTACGCTGTTGCTATGGGGTAAGTGAAAAGTTGGAATAAAAAATTAAACTTAAAAATTGTAAGTGAGACACACAGCATAATTAAGCAATTGTTTATCATAAGAGAGATCTTGGTTTCAAATACCGGCTGGAATTGATAAAATTATTCGATTTTCTCGATGATTACGCGTACATACTCGTATGTATGTAAGTCCATCAATCCTGGCAAGATCAGGATGATTATTAAAATTTAGATCGACCGTTTTTAGAACTGTCACAATGATTAATTTATATAAATTAATCATTGTGACAGTTCCAATAAAATCGGCACTCTCTGTTTCTCACAAATTCAGCTAGTCCAAATGTATTGCTTGTTGCAAGCATATGCTTGCGATTTGTAATTAATATACATATATTTGTTTATATGTTGCGTGGATGTGTAGAGGGGTTTCCAAGATCGGTATGAAAGACGCAGCAAGTTGTAGAGGTAGTTGATTCTTCGGCCTGCGAGCTTCAAATGAAGCACGGACCAAAACTGACTAATATTTATACCAATCGAGTACTCTCCATACAGAGAGATCATTGGTCGACGAGTCGCGAGACCTTATTGGCTGTTGTTGACTTTTTGGCGGGAATGTGAAATCAGGTGATCAGTGTGGGCAAGCCAGTCAATGAGCGCCAATCTCCGAATCTCGACGTCATATATGTAAACCCATTTTTACATTACAAACATTACAAATACAAAAATATTTTTACGATATCATAGAGAAATATTTGGAAGAATTCGATATACAGTAAATTTTTGCTAGGTTTCCAATTTGATGGAATCGTTTCAACAATGAAATCAGATAAATTGGCAAAATCTGATCGACTGATATATCCAAGGTCTGACCAGTAATACCGGGCCAGGGAATGAACGCATGATCCCCCAGTTGAAAGCCATTATACCTACATATGTATGTATGGTGCTGGTAAATATGTATTCTTATAATGTTTAATGTGTTTGGATATATATGTACATAATTAGCCATAGTGTCTAACTAGCGTTATATGAACTATCATAGGATAGTATACCAAATTTGGTGGTTCTAAGTTGTAGATTTTCATAGTTTATAAGCAAACACTAACGTATGTATATATACATATATTAAAATAAAAACCATGGAATCGTGCTCGGTGACCC
This sequence comes from Arctopsyche grandis, assembly GCF_051622035.1. Taxonomy (NCBI): domain Eukaryota; kingdom Metazoa; phylum Arthropoda; class Insecta; order Trichoptera; family Hydropsychidae; genus Arctopsyche; species Arctopsyche grandis. The sequence continues at coordinate 27,750,205 of NC_135359.1, forward strand.
ATTATGATTTCAAATCAGTCAAAATCTCGAGAATCACAAAACTTTATGTATTGATAAAGTAAATGTGTAGAAGTGAGATTGTGACATTCATATGTATGTATGATAACAAGGTATTAATTTGTAATATAATTTTTTGCATTATAAATTCATTCGAAAAATCAAAACACGCAGAAGCGGTCAGCGTTTTTGAATATTAAGTGTAAAATAAAAACAAAATAAAAAACACACGTGTCAGATTTTAAAGCGCTTTCGTAGCGAGTGCGGAGAGATAAATTGACAAAATTTTCACGGTTATTCATATAATATTTTTTTCGTCGACGGACCGTATATTTTTAATGTGCACGCAACGTTTCAGTATTTATTCACCGGGAAGGGAGTAAGTTGCGTATGGGAGGGAAAAAAGAAGGGAATGAGAGGGTGAAGGGGGAGGTTTGTCCCATTGAAATTTGACTGTGAAAAGGCGTTCCGTGTTACACACGCAAGTGGTCCTAAATAGAGTTCACATCCCTGGGACCTGAGCGTGGCGTGAACATTACAAATGGCTTTAATTTGAACAAATTTTGCAAGAGCCAAATTTATTTACGCACGCTTTCTTCGATTGGAATTAGAGCTGAACACTATGAAGTGCGTTGACTTTTTTACAAGGTCACCAAAAAGAAAAACTAAACCTTTCAAAACATCTATACGTATATGCAAACTTTAACTAATAGTTTAAGGTAAGGATATTCAATGTTTATTAAAGCGAACTAATTATATGGTGGGTTTAAATAACTATAATGATCAGTTAAAAATTAAGATTAGTGATTAGTAATTTATTAAATCAGTTAAATTATATAAATGATAAGTAAAACCAAATAAATTATAATTTTTGACAGTTGGATGATAGCGCGTCGCCCATATTAGACCTTAGTAGCCAACACTTATTTATTTAAGGGTCAGGTTAGGTAAGGTTAAATTAGGGTTGGCGCTATTCATTTAAGATGTGACGCTTTGGGGTAACCTGTCAGGTCACACTGGTCATTTTATTGTTGTTATTATTTTAAAATTATAAATTAAATAAATAAATAAAATAAATAAATAAAGATTAGGTTAGGGTCGGTATTTTATTTAAGGGTACGCATATCCGAGAAAAAGTCAGTCCATGGGAAAAAAAGAAAATCAGGAAGCCAGTAAAATCAGCAAGTGAAAGAAAGCCAGTTGAAAAACGAAGATGTTGCTAGTGACAATATTTCTTTAAACTTCATCTGTCAGAATGCGTAAAACTGATCGTTTCATTTAATAATTGATCATTTATTTTAAAATCTTATGATTTCGTTTATATACTGATCATTTTGGTTTAATTACTGCTCATATTTTTAAATACTTAATCCACTGATCGCATAGCAACTGATGAATACAAACTGATCATTTATTATATTCACTGATCAATCCATTATTTTCACCTACCAAATGTTTTTTTTACTGATTAAAATGTGAATTTTTTAATTATCGGTTAAATAGAGGCCTTTATCAAATTCAGAAAAAAAAGTTATCAGCTGTCTAAAATATGTATGTATGTACACATGTGCTCAAATACGAGTCATTCAGATTTATCAATGGATGTCTGACACGTAAAATTTTCTGTTATCTGAGAATTTTTTGCGTCTGATAAAGTATGATGAATAGGTGTTATCATGTTTTTGTTTCGAATCATTTTCACAATTAGGTCAGATAGAATCGGAAAATTTCGATATGAGATCTAGAATATTATAAAAAGTTTTATTGATTTATATTTAAGTACTTTCATGTAAAGTTCTATCACTTCATATATGAACCGTTATATTTGAAAGTGGCAGAAGCTAAATTTTCAGTTCCAAAAACACTATTTCTGTTTGACTTAATTCACAAATTGTTTTAATCACTTATTTTAATTCAATACGTCGAGAATCTTGGAAAAGCAGGATAAACGTATTACAGACCGCCACTATATGAAGAAAAGTAGACTTTCCAAATATTTCTTGGAATTTTCACTTTCAAATGTAATGGCTAATTTATAAATCCTTAATCATAGAATTTTTGGTTATATGATGATACAATATTAATTAATTATCCCTTTTATTGATAACAGTAAGACTACTTTTCAGATCTACGTGTATGATGACTTTAAATTCATATTCTAGATGGTTTATCCTCAGAACGCTGTGATTCGGTTTGTTTAGGTCAAGTTGACGTTTGATCGAAGAAAAATAGTTTTATGCCACTTTCAACCATAACAGTTCATATATAATATAATATCTACATATATTTGAATATACATATTATATATATTTAGATAGTATGTAATAGATTCATGTTCGAAATGGAATTCTAGATAACATATTGAAAATATTTCAAAAACTGTAGCCAAGTTTTCCCGATAAAACAAAATCATGTGTCGTTGATGGAAAAATGTTCATCCATCGTGGGAAAATTTTCCCGTCGCGTTTAACAACACAAAGAAAAGATATCAACGGAAGAAAAAATGGACAAGACAAGATGCCTGGTAGGGGGATGGGATGGGATAGAGGGTGTTACCACGCAGAAGCCGTGTATGATTTAGGTATTGCACAAAATGCAATTTCTCCGGTGGAATTCATTGCCGCGGAATTTTCTTCTGTGGAAAATTCCGCGAGATAGAAAACGTCTGGCTTTCGCGCGCTCACGTTTAATCTTCGCTACACTCAAAGCGGTGGAAAATTTCTCAGACACTTCATAAGTCCCACGTGCGCATTAAATAAAAGTGCGGATAGTGTCTTGAACCACTACCTGTAGTTTTTTAATCATACATAACTACACCTGACAAATGAACATACATATATATAAAGAAGTTTTTTTTTAATTAAGAATATACAGATCAAAAACATGTATTTTATATTCTGTGCTTGGGAATGCATATGTAGTTTTATTTTCAATTCAATTCGCTGTTAAGAGTTAAGTCGTGATTTATCCATCGGGAATCGTGACCTGAAATTTCACCGGAGATTTCAATTTCGAGTCACGATTCTTCTATTGCCGAATTGTTCGTTCAAATTTGGTAGAATAGAATGAGAAATAAAGCAAAAAAAGAAACCTATTCACTTCGACACTAAATTATGCTGTTGTATTCAAAAGGGTGTTAGCAGTATAAATAATACGGATATAGTATAAATTGAACTTAGATATTTACTAACCATATTGATCACTATAACAGGGAATGGAGGTTCAAAATAGAATAAATATAATGAAAATTTTGATAGAATATATTAAATTAAGCCAGCAGAATGGCTCGGTGGTTGCGTTTGTATTAAGCAACGAGAGGTTACCGGATTCAATCCCGTGCTAATCTTTAATGTTGTTGGTCAGACTAGGATATTTGTGATTCCAAGTCGATTGTTTCCTATCAGAGTTTGCCAATTTATCGAATTTCATTGTTGAAACGTTCCTCCATCAAATTGGCAAAAACCTTCCTACCCACTATGTCACCAATATCTGAATTTGACATAGATGTCTCTATGGATTTAGACTTGATATCCAAAGATGTCTCTATGGATTAATTAATATTTAATTTCGTGTTCTTCAGCAACTCGAAATTCATTGATTTACATATGTTTGTAATTTGCTAGTAAGGCGCATTGGGGTTTACTTGTTAGGATTTCCTGGTATACATACATATGTCTATGTAAATAAAATAAAATATATAGAAAGATAAGAAAATAATACAATATTATATTTAATTTCATTTTACATATTATTTACATATAATTTTAGATATATACCAGGAAGGCTTGAAAGGAAGACCCAATGCGCCTTCCTGGACAATGAATTACAAACAATGCAGCATTTTTATTACATAAATCACTGTACATATTTCGAGAAGCTGAAGAACACGAAATTAACAATTAATTAAATTAATTAAAGAATTAATCCATTGAGCCATCTATGGATTTTAGACTTTTACATACATTTTTACAAATTGTACATACATAATACAGAAGATTTGTGACAACAGGTAGGAAGATTTTTTTGCCAATTTTAAGGAACAAAATTGGTAAACTCTGATAAGAAACGATCGAGTTGGACTCAAAAAACACCCAAGTCTGACCAGTAGTATAGCGGGCTCGAACCCAATAATCACTTGCTGCTAAACATACACGCTACCACAGGATTGTTTTAGGGTTCCAGAATGCTGAAATGAAAAGCTTGCTCCTCTCTTTGTCTTACATTTATTTGTTATTTAAAAGTACACTTTCCTTTATTGCTCCATAAAGTGCGTGCCGACGACTGTTGTGTGTATGAGTGGGTCTCCACTACTTTCACGTGTCTGTCTGACTGTGCGTGAGCATTGCACCTTATAGAGCATTACACTGAATGGAGGGGATAATAGGTTTTAACAGCCATGAATGCAAGTTTGTCCAACCACTGAGCCATACTGCTGGCTATATGAAAGTAGGTGAGAAAATTTACTCAAAGCAGGTCAAAACTTGAAAATCAAATATTTGTTTGCTTATTCTGAAAGAGCTGTAAATAAAATTTCTGTATGAATAATTTGTAATACACTGGCTCTACTATTCTTGTGCATTTTCAACTTCAAATGTTTGCCGTGCGCCAATCTAAAACAGTCGCCATTTATAAATACGATTACTAGCAGCGAATCGATTAAACGTACCAACATTGGATTGGTCCATTTGAAAATTGACGATTTTTCCAGCGACGTGTGTGTAATACTCGAAGATGAGCCTATTTGTATCGTTCGCGGGTGACACGGTGTGTTTAGGGGTCGATAGGGTTATTTCCCGACGTGTCGTTATCGGAGCGACACGCCGCGTCATCGCGTTAGGGCGACCATAAAGATTGATGGCGTCAGATTTCACACTTCCTTCGCCATCATCGCCACAGGGTTCATTTAGATAACATATACACACCCACACATGGCAGAAACTACACCTAGCCCGACCTCACCGTATCGGTTTCAATCAGACAACCTCAGTTTGCTAATCAACGCCAGACGCCCGACGGTAATAAATCTAGTATTTTCATCTCCAAAAGTTCACGTATCTTCCATATATGTACATATGTATGTAAATATTACTACTTACTTTATTTATTCATTTTTTACACATATATAACATTTAACCAGCAGAATAGACCAGCGGTTAGCATATAATGCTTTGAACAGAGTGGTCACAGGTTCAAATCCCTCTGGTTTCTGCTGGCCAGACCTTGGTTTGTGACTCCAGGTCGATCGTTTCCTATCAGAGTTTGCCAATTTATCTGATTTTCATTGAAACGGTTCCAACAAATTGGCAACCTTAACCATTTTCTCACAAAATCTCGAGTTTTCAGCAATCTCAAATTTCGCTGAAGTATATAAAATGCTGCAAATATACATAAAATGTGGATGTTAGTTGATATGCATTTACTGAATTTCTCTGAATTGTTTAAATTCCTGAAAATTTACAAATTTGACCATATGTAGATGCTCTGTGGATATTAATTGATATGTATTTATATACCTTGTATAATACTAATAATATTTGTATCGTATGTACAATATGTCTGGCCAGGAAGGCGCATTGGGGTTACCTGTTACGCCTTCCTGGTATAAATTAAAGATAAAATAAAAAGAAAATATACCAGGAAGGCCTTACAGGTAACCCCAATGCGCCTTTTGGGCCAATTACAAACTTTGCAGCATTTTTTTTTATTATACAAGTCGCTGAGTGACGAGAAATTAACGAGACATCAATGCAATGTACATACATTTTATTGTACATTAATCAATCTCAAATAGTGGTGACATAGTAGGTAGGAAGGATATTTAGCCAATTTTACCGGGAACCGTTTCAACAATGAAATCAGAGAAAATTGGTAAACTCTGATAGGAAACGATCGACCTGGAGTCACAAATATCCAGGTCTATAGATATACTCAGAAAAATTCTTTTCAATAGAGGTCAGCTCATGGGATCGAACCTGGCGCCTCTCGACGCTAAGCAGAAGCTTAACGCCCGAGCTATGCTGCTGGCTGGCATACATATGATGGGCTGAAAACCAGACTGGTAGCATTTCATGTATGCTATTATTTTAGCACTTAAACCAGATTTTTTTTTTAAATGTCACTTGTACCAGTCTGGTTTTCAGCCCGTCATATAAACGTATAAAAAAGTGTTGCTAGAACATTCCACAATGACGTAATAATATGATAGGGTTGTCAGGCGCCCCGATTAATCAGAATTGTCACCAGTTTTAAGTATCGTATCCCAGTGTCCCGTACAAACCTCTCGGGACCTCTCCCAAATGTCCCGGTTTACTACTTTTTAAATTCCTACAGAAGTTTTTAACTCAGAATTAACATAAACTGTAAACAAAAAGTCGATATCTCGACCAGACAGTCTGGTAAACACTGCAGCAATATTCGACAATGAACTATTTGTCTCTGTCTTATACTTTCTGGAGAACTATGTGTAGAAGGGAGACCAAAAATGTGTATCAGGCATCAATCAATTTATCTTGAATCGATAATTTTCTCACACTCAGAATGATTCATCACACGCAGAGGCGGAATAGACACCGTCAGAACAGAAAGACTAAAAGATTTCTGTGATTTTGCTAATATTTAATGTAAAAATCTACTCTCACATTCAAAAACTAGGTGGCTATCACTATTACCTGCAATAGAAAGCACTCTAAAGCTATTTGAAGTATATAGAAAAGCTATAATTGAAAAATGAAATTCATAAATTATCAAAAATATAATTTTTTTTATGATACGTCGAAGTGATTTCCGAATTTTTTTTTTGATTTTTAAATGCTTTTTATTATTACGAAATTAGGTTCACAATACATCTTATATCTATTTTAATAGCTACTGATCTACTGATCATTTTCTATTTTACCATTTAATTTAATTTGGTTAGTAATCATAGTATTATATTATTCTAATGTTAATCTACAGCATAATAGGAAAAATAGCTTAAAAACCTGATGAATCTATTTCTAGAGAGTTTTAAATAATTTCGATACACGTATTGATAAGACATTGAATATTTTACAGAAATATGATTATATCGTATAAGTTTAAAGATTTAATGGAACGTTATATCCGTAACATAAAAAAATAATATTGAAAAAGTAATCACAATTTTTTGAAAGAGTAAAAAGGCCGGTTACATAAATGTATATGTACATATGTATATCGCGCGTATTTTTACACTTAAATTGAAATAGCTTAAAAATGAACAGTTGAATTTTTCATACGTTTGCACAAAAAGTGAGATAAGGTATGTGTCTGTCTATACGTGTGAAAAATATAATCGTTACCAAACGGTGTTTTTAATATCATTTTTTCCCGCAACAATAGATGTCGCGTGATAATGCAGAAGCGTTCGCCAAAAGGCATAAAGTGGGTCAGAATCCGAAAAGGACGAAACGTTCAGATAGGAATTTTAAATGTGAACAAGAGCGAAACTTTTGTATTATTTCTAGATCCTATCTGGGAAATATTATACCGAACGGGAATTATTTTATTTATTTTTTTGGTTACGACCCTTTCGGTGCCGCATTCTGTAAAGGCGAGGGTACGAAAATCATGAATAACTTAAACGTTGTTGAAATTTGTTGGGATTTCGTGGAATGGAAAACAACGTCTGGACAATGTCGATTTTTAATACATTCCGGCCGGTAAACGCTTGTCGTTTATTCAACGTGGTACACACACCTGCCAACGAGCATTCCTCTGCCAAATCCCGCGAGATTTGAGACACACATAACAGGGATTTCTATGGAAATTACACCGAAATCCGAATAATCCTAATGTGCGGTTATTTCCACAAGATCTTTCGTGGGACACTTATTTTAAATTTTATTTCTTATATTATTTTATAATATAAACTGTGCAGATTGCGCATATTAAATCTTATTAAAGCAATCGAGGGAATTGATGTAGGGAAGCGTTGAAGTAGAGGGTGAATGAATGGAAAGCGCTTCAGTACTTACTGAATAGTTGGGGCGTAATTGAGCGAAGTGTCTAAATTGTAATAATGTACGTAGATTTCGAGTGAAAGTGGTGAAAATTGCAACGCAGTCTTCAGTGGAAAATTCAGCACTAAAGAAGTGGAATGGAAGCACCAGACTTGTTGCTTAGCAATTCAAATGTACTATCGTACCGCACTTCCTTCCTCTTCGGCAAAATGCTGTGCAATTATTTTAATGGTACGCTAGCAGTCACAATATTTTTTCCTATATATTTATTTCGAAAGCGAAAAAATGATGTTGCTTTTTCGACACGCATTTTGTGGAATATTCCAGCTGTGCGATTTTGAAAAACTGTTTATAAAAAAGTGGTACGGATTTTTATATGTAAAATTGATTGTCAAAATGTTATAGGTATATATGTACATATATGTATGTTAGAGTGAAACTGTTATTGTCAGTGAAATTATAATTTCACTAATGAGTTTATAATTTCACTGACTCAAGCAGTGAGTATGGATATAACAATAGAATTATAAATTCACTTATCAAAGTCAGTAAATTTGTAATTCGATATATAACGTACGAATTCAAATTAAAAAGTACTATCAATCCTAACAACCTAACATTAAATAAAAAAAACCAACCCTAACTTAACCAAATCTAACGTAACCTTCAATAAATAAGTGTTGGCTGCTAAGATATCATGATGTGTTTTCTTCCGCATCCAGTCCCACAAATGCGGAATCAAAAAAAGTCAAATCGAAACAGATAGTGGACAATAAGGAGAGTGGGAATGGACAGGAGCAGGGTTGCGGGGAGGGCGTGTGAGCGCTAATTCGGAATCGGAGTGGGGATGGAGAGGAGTGGGCTTGTGACGTGGGGTGGCGCGATTCTTACCGGCGACGCACTATCACCCAACTGTCAAAAATCATAATTTCACTGATAGGAGCCAGTGAATGTGTAATTGGATATTATCTCACTGAATTATACCCAGTGTAAATGTAACTGGTTATGATTTCACTTTTTATATGTATCTGTTATGTATAAAACAGAAAATTAAAAAAGTTAAAAGCTAGGACCACATAATTTCGAGAGGAGATTCTTATCTTCAAGTCTTTATTGAAAATAAAAAAAAATAGTATCACGTTTCTTGTGGTATCTGGATCATTTCTAAAGAATTTGTTAAATAAAATCCTAATTCTTTCGACAACATTACGTCTCAAGGCAATTTTGAAAAAATATTGCTTTGTTTTTGTTTACGTTTCTCTTCCAATAAGAGTCGTCGAGTTCGTTACTGAACCTACGGTCTTTTTTGAGGATATATATGTATATATTTTTCACAGCTGCCCACCCTTCGTCGAAAGGTAAATAAATGAGGGGCGCAAAATTCAGGTGAGCAAAGTGGGATTTTTCATTTTTTTTCCAGCATTCGCCCCTTAGCCTTCTAGGAGAGGCGGGAATGTAAATGACACCCGGAGGAGAGTGAAAATAAACGATGGGGACGGGTGACCCCATTTTCTCTACAAACCAGTGCGAATTAGTGTGGAAACGATACTGACAATTTTCAGCACTGAAATCCAGATATAAATGATCTAAAATAGCACGAAGAAAGTTTTCACATGCAATACATATCTTTGCTAATTATTATAGGCCGGTGCGACCCTGCGCACCGTTGTTCATTTTTATGGTGAAAATTTTTTTTGCTTTGTAGTTTGCCCTGGTTTGTTGGAAAATATCCCCAAAACGCCCTCTTTCCTGGAAAAAGCACGCTCCACCAACGAAGATTACTAATTATTTATAATTAAATCAGGTAAATTATAAAAAATAGTCGAACGGTTTGAAGTATTTAAAAATGCAATTTGATTATGTTGAAATTTTAGTAGTTAACTCATTAAGCTAGAGTACCATGAAATAGTATACTAAATTCACCATTCAAGCAAGCACATATACAAGCACCCTTGTATAGAGAAGCATTAAATGTACATACATATACATGTGTATAATCACTAATGTATTCAATTATTTTTAATAAAATTATTGCTGACAATCTAAACCTTTCAGATGCATTAAATATGCGATATTATTTTATTTATTTATTTATTTACATAGGTATACCAGGAAGCCTAACAGGTAAACTCCAATACAAACATTGCAGCATTTTTTATTTCATAAATCACTGTATTTCAAGAGGCTGAAGAACACGAAATTAACAATTAATTAATTAATCCATAGAGACATCTATGGATTTAGACTTGTACATATTTTTTTACATAATTGAACATCAATCAAATTCAGATATTTATGAGAGAGCGGATAGTATGGTTTTTGACAATTTGATGGAGGAACCGTTTCAAGAATAAAATCAGATAAATTGGCAAACTCTGATCGACTTGGAGCCACAAATATCCAAGTCTGACTAGCAGCATTAAGGATTAGCATGGGATCAAACCCGGAAACTTCTCGGTGTTAACTGATATTGATATAAATTTAAATGTGATAAATTACTAATATTATATTTAGAAATTGACAAATTTAAAAGCCAAATTACATTTGAGTATTTTTCAACCTTCCAGATGGAGGATACTAGGGATGATTTTACAATATAAAACCTTACTCATACAATACCTTTATGTAATTCTAAAAAAGGTCAATACGCCCCTTAAGATCAGTCAACCTAAAAGGCAGGTTTTTTTCCGCTAGATTGTATTACTTTCCCTTATTATTATATATTATATTAAATATTATACGTACGAAGTAAAAAAAAAATAGACGTTAAATTAAGAGCATAATGAAGAGAGTGTGTGTAGATATATTATATGTATTTCTAGGGTCCCGTGGGTGCTATATCCCCGGTGACCACGGTAAAAAAGGACCAGACCCAGAGCTGAAATATCGATCGTATATTTTCTCATCGGCCGAACAAATGTTTACCTTGTCCATAAGAGGCTTTCACGGACCCTTCGCCGGGAACATTTTCTTTATTTCGGCCGTGAAAACGATACGGCTCTTTATTCATAAAGGCCCTGGAAAAAGGGCTCTCGCTGCGAGAGCGTTTCATTTCATTCCGGGCTCGGAAAAGTAAATTGAAATGTCACCCACACCGCTAATATAATCATTAGTTTATGATATGTACTTATACACGAAGGGGAACGTCTCAGAACGGTACTACGAAAATATTTGCTCGTTTAAAAAAAAGACAAGTAGACTTGTATTTTTTATAATATATAATAGACAAAATAATAATTGAATGTACGAATGTACATACATATATACATATGTATTGTAGTAACGTAATTTTTTACTTTATACTATAATATATAAAAATGAATATTTGTAAAAATTACAAAGTATAATTTTTAATTTAATTTAAATTAATTATAAAATTTTCATAAAGAAGTCATCTAGAATTTGCTAGTAGGTACTGTTTATAATCCTTTCTATTAAGTATAAATAAAATATTCCATTCCTACTTAAATTCCAGATTTCTTAACAATGATGGTTTTGTTTAATCTACATAGGCGAAAATTTATGATTTATGTTTTTTATTTAGGCTTTTGAATTATATAATTGACAGTCCTTATTTATTAGGTAAGATCCTATTCCAATGTAAAATCAGATCCCTACGTAATCTTTCATTATTTTATATTAATCCTTTTTCTATCTATTCCTGTAATTCTTTTAATAAAGATCTTGATTTTATTTTGACAATATTCCCCCTCATATTGATCCTTTTCGTTGTTTCTTTTCTTGATTTAAATTTCTATTGATTGATCATTATTCTTTATATCACATAATATGTACACATGTTTATTCGTATCTACCACTATTCAATGCTTTTCTTCTTTGTTTTTATTTTATTATAATATTGTATATATGTATAAAGGTATTTTATATTTTAAGAAACCTTTTTGGTATCAATGTTTTGTACGTTGTAATACTGTCTGTTTCTGTTTTTTTTTTAATATAAATACCAACAAAAAGTAAGAATTGATGAAGCTGATTTTCTAATAGATTAGAAAAGTAAGATTCATGGACCTGCTTTATATTTAAAAGAGGTGAATTGCTCAGCGTTACTTGGTCTAGTGAAAGTTGGAAAAAAACTTTTTTAAAATCTAAATCTACCAAAATACTACAGTTTTTGGAAGATTTTTACAAATATTGAATATTTTGTATGTTTGTATATATACAACGTATTAGGATAAAGTGTTACGAATTGATCCAGTGAATTCGAAACGTAGATTTGGAGAATTTGACACAATCGAATGCGGTCCTAATGGATCACGTTTGCATAGTGGACATGGGACAACTATACTGAATATTGACAGGCGAATGTGCAAATATTGCATCGAACACGTCCTGGGAATATTTGCAGGTTGCGATTTTCATTGCCTTGTCGTAACTTCGAACGGGACAAAGTAGGGTTGAGTCGAAAGTTAGGAATGCAGTTATTTCAACTGTCGCGTTAGATAAAAACTAGGACGACCAAAAAAGGTGACAAGAGGATTCTGCGTAGGTAGCTTTCCCAAGCATTTTCCATTATCCATAGCATGACCGGAATTTACGACGTTTAAGCTAAATTAAACGTACGAATCGTGGTCGGTAAACAACAAACGAGCACACATAAACCGGACGAGGCAAATGCGACGATAAAATCGATAGGATGAGTGCGGAGTTTCAGCGGTCAATCAAGTCGCTTTAGCTTTGAATTGTAGTACAATCTATTTGATTATTGCAATTGGAGTGTGCAACAATTGCGCATGTATGTATGTCAAGATGTAACAAACAGAAACGTCAACCGACAATTAGGGAAGGAAGCATTCAAGTAATTGTATGCCTCGCCGCGATGGAAAGGCAGATCAAAGGCCGTCTCGGGTAATTAGGTATGCAAATTGAAGTGAGTGCAATTTGAGTGCAAACCTGCCGCAATCGATTCAGTTTGCAATTAAAGATTCCTCAAGTCACTTGACCGAACGGATATGGAAAAGTTTCGGAATTTCAACTTCAAGTGAGATTATAATAGATTAAAAATTATCATAAGTAAATATATACATAAGTGCATGTAAAAATGTTTTGATCAATAAAAACACTTATATGAGAAGGTAATTACAAAGCTTTTCGACAAATAAGAATCAAGATATGGGCCGTTATACATATTTGAAAGTGGCATAAGAAATACATATTTAGCAAAACATTAAATATAATGTTTTGGGTTGAGCAATATTCAATAAAAATACCAATAATTTTATTTTACTATCGTCATCTATGTTTAAAACTAAAAACTGGATAAACGTCAAGCATTTTTCAGAAATTCAAATGTCAATCGCTTTTAAAACGATTTTTCTTCTCCATCGTAATGGCGGAGGATACATTTACTTATATTGATGACCAAAATGAGCAATATGGAAAAGTATGAAAACGATCGGAAAAGAGGCAAATTTTTTCCTGAATTGTAATCGTAAGTGAACCTAAAAGAAGGTATGTAAAAATACTGGTGGCTTGTAATACGTTTATTCGTTTTTAGCGAGACTCTTGACATGTCAAATTGAAAGAAGTGATAGCAATTTGTGAATATAGTCCAACAGAAATAGTGTTTTTGGAACTGAAAATTGGACTTCTATCACTTTCCAATATAACGACTCAATATAGAGTTTGCTGAAAGTAAACACTACTGAAATGAAACACGTAGTATTATCGAAAGAATGATTCAATTTAAATACGTATGTTGATACATAGGTTAAAATAATTATAAATTGGCTTTCGATTCTGAAAGCAATTATTTGTGCCAAGTATAAATTTTTGAAATTATTTTATACAATCATTTTGACAAATCCCAATCGATATTTTGGGTTTCATTATTATTTTCATACATTATCAAAATTTAACCTTTAGCTTTTATTATTATTAAATAGTAAAAGTATATTTTAAATAGTAAAATAAATGTATATCTACTTTAATATATGTATATATTCATTGAAAAATATTAAATATGTCTATTACTCGAATATACAAATTTAGCGAGTGTTAAATTCGTGTAATAATATGTGTGTATAGTCGAATTTCCGATATCGCACTTTGCTGCGAATTCGCTAATATTGGCAAAAGTCAATATAGTGCACTCGTGGTGCCACTTTACAGCTTCGATACGGCCACTATAATAATTAAACACAACACCCCCTGTAAACGTACTCATATGAATGTTTAACCCCTGTTAGTTTGGGTATATTATAGCGATACCTAGTAATAAGCATTACTGCTGAATTTAGTAGAGGCTAGCTTTCAAATTACAATATGCAATATTTACAAAATAAACATTTGAACATATCTTCATCACATTAGCAAATATGAAGCGAAAGTTTCATACGTATACATAAAAGTTGACTGAGCGAGCTTTCCAGTTGCGAGAATAACCTTATTCAAACAAAGTCAGCTTTTCTTAATCAAACTCGCCGAATTTAATGTGCAGTGAATAAATATGAGAACGTGAACGGTTTCGAGATTAGTTTCGAGCGCGGTGAAGGATAGGAATAATAAATGGATAATAACTCACAATTTATTTTTAGTATCGGTCGAGGATTTTTCCACTGCTTGCAGGAAAACTTCGTCAGTATGATGAGCCTGAAATCAAGAAGGAGAAAATTTAATTAAGCTCCGGAAGCGGAAGGGCCAGTCCATCGTTTCTTAACGACCGCTATTTATTACCATTAAGGAAACCTCTCGTCTCGTGGAATGTCTGAGAAAAATGGTCAAATTTGTAGGTGTAATCGCGATAAGGGGAATCGCGGACTGGAGGGCTTTCGCTCTCGCGCAGCATCTCAAAATGTCGCCGATTTCGACTTCCACTCAATTAAAACCACTCACCCCACCCTATTTTCAACAATTAAAACGCTTTTCTGATAATGGCATAATTGAAAATACTTTCGAGGAGTTGAACGAACCCGGCAAAAGTTAAATTCGTTTGACTCGTTAATAAGTCATTCCGAACCTTCTTAGCTATTGGAAATATTCAAGCATGACTTTCATTAAGCTATTAGAAATATAGATTTTCAAATGAAAAAGACATAAGTGTAGGTAAATAAAATAATTTTTAATTTATTTAAATATATAAAAGGCAGCTTAGAAATACTAATTTCTAATAACTAATTTGAACTACACACGTATGCAGAGATATTATTATTTTGTTTTATTTTATTTGATCATATAATTTTGATATAATCATTCATGATGAAATCATTTTGAGTACGCATCAAAGGAAAAAGGACGGGGCAGCAATCTATGGTTAATAACTTTTCATTGGACTTACATATTTCTAGATGATGAGTATTATTTTTATCTGCCCAAAATTTTATATTTTTTATACGGTTAGGACTGTTGCTGAGCGATATGACCATAAAGATTATTTTTATTTATTTATTTTATGACTCTCAAGAATTTATCAATAGTACAAAATATGTACATACTTCAATATACTCGTAAGCATGTTATAGCACGGAAAAAATATTTTTATTTCTAATATAATACAGGCCTACGTTGTAATATACATATGATAAACTTTGTTACTTTATAAACCAATTGAAATTTATTCATATAAAATTGTTATATATATACAAATGTAAGTATAGTAGCTTTATTTACTATATGTATTTGCATACACACGTACATACGTACTTTCATACATATGTACTTTCATACATATGTACTTTCATACATATGCATGTACATACGTATAAACATAGATTAAGTAAAAAAACTACACTACCACATTAAAATATGTACATATCGAGAGTAGACTTTTAGTTCAACTTGAAAAATATTGTAATTTTATGTTTTTTTTACAGTTTTGCGAAAAATTTTTGTGCGAAAAATCGATGGATATTTTCCCACGTTGAAAGTTTAAGCTCTTAAAAGCTATTTTCGCGGTATTACATGAATAAAACCAGCGGGTAGGGGGGCATAAATGCAAAACGTTACCGCCAAAATGGGGCCCATACCATACCGAGTAATATTACCCGCGAATGAAAAATCTCACCAGATAACTTTCACGCGTTGCTATTTTTCTGGGTTTTTTCCAAACCCCCAGCATACTAGCTCTAAAAACGAGACCATAAAAAGTTTTCTTTTCACACAGGTAAGTCTTAGAACGGACCTAAGGACGGACGTGAGAGGAGGAGGGACGTCTCTTTAGGGTTTCGGAAATTTCGCTCGCCTATAAATCCAGTTACGGTGAGCAAACCAGATGCGACCCGATCCCTTCGACTACACGAAACCGGAACCGGAGCGAAGTGGGGGGGGGGGGAGGAGGCTGGGGGTGTATCCGGTTACGGTTTAAGTTTCCTCGCACTGATAGTGAAGGTCGAGGTTAAAGCCATTGACTGCGTAATGGGGTTGTATATTGAAAAACAGGGTTGCCGATAAGGCGCGTCGGTTTCACGAAAAGGTTTGGCAAAGACGATTTAATAAACTGGACTAATTCCACGGTAGGGTTCAAATCGGGAAAAGGTTAGGCAATATCCGCGAATACGCGAATCGCATGAATAAGGAGTGAAAATAGGTTTAAACTCAAACGGAATTGTATTCTCCCCCTCTGCCCCCAGTCCGAGGTGTGTAGATTGGTGTGCAAAAATGTACCGAACGGCAGTGAAAGGGTTTCCTTTGTCGTTTGTTCCGCTGTTTGAAGGATTCCTGAGATGACGCAATTAAGGGTTCGGCCGTATTCATTATTCAATTCGGTGGCCGATTCGAATTTGCAATATTAAAATCCCTTCTCTATCGAGAGGTGTTCGTTTGAGGGTTGTGATTGAAAGGGAGACAATTATACTCGATATATATAGGTACATATATACAAACATATTTTAAAACTATATTAATATATTGCATGTACATATTGTAAATACGTAGATGTATAGAAATATTCAGAATATATGTACATACATTGTTTCATATTATTTTATGCATATGCATCCATTTACATATGTAGACAGCGTAGTACACTGGTAGACTAACAGTAAAGAGGTCGTGGGTTCAAGTCCCTGCCAAATACGCTGCTGGCAAGATCTTGTGCTAATTAAAGTACAGATCGACTGTCTCCCTTTGGAATTTTTAGATTTTTCTAGCTTAATTGTTGTGACGGATCCAATATATCGATATCCTTCCCCTCAGTTTCTGGCAAATTCAAATTATTAGCATCTCTAACTTGTTGAATCTTCTAAATGTCACCTACATAATTGTTTAAAAATTGTTATTAGTTATGTATAAAAATAATCTAATCATGTGTGTCGCCTTGGGGTAATTCCTGTCATGGTACATATTATGTATGCATAAAATATGTATATAAATTAGAAAATGTCAAATTAAAACTGTAGTTATGAGAAAAAAATGACTGAAATGAATTTGTAAAGTCTTTTGCTTTAGCTCTGTACAAAGTAATTACCATATTATGTAAATTTGTATGGGAATAAACACAACGATTTAAAATGGTGGATGCACTCAAATTGTTATTAAAAGAATAAATATTCCAATAGTGTACCTTCTGAAGGATTGGGGGCAGATATAATAATTATTTTAAATATAGTTGCTGACAGAAGTACATATGTATATTAAATGTATGTAATGGTTGTTTCATATAAATGGCAACGTAGCACGGATTTGGACATATTTTAAATATGTATGTATGTACTTCAAATAAGAAGTTCATTAAAGTACAAGTGCAATTTCAATATAAGAATACTCGTACTATTTACATAGAATGAACAGGAATGGCCAAATGAAAGTCTACTTGCAGTACGAGACTCCTTTGCGATGAATTGTCAATTGAGATCACAAGTAATTTTAATAATGGTCCTGGAGAAAAATCCAATCAAATCTTCACTATGGACGTTAATGAAAGCAATATTAACCTTTTGGTGAAAAGTTTCCAATATAATTTAACCAGTAGAATGGACTAGGGGTAAGCATATAATGCTTTGAACAGAGTGGTCACGGGTTTAAGTCCCACTGATTTCTGCTGGCCAGAACTTGGATTTGTGACTCCAGGTCGATCGTTTCCTACCAATTTATGAGATTTTCATTGAAACAGTTTCCAAAAATTGGCAACTTTATCCATTTTCTCGCAAAATCTCGAACTTTCAGCAATCTCGAATTTCACTCAATTGTATAAAATGCTGCAAATTTACAACTTTGACCATAAATGTCTATGCATGTAAATGTTAATAAATGCTGAATTTCGCTGAATTATTTAAAACGTTGCAAATTAACAAATTTAACTATAGATGTACATATCTGTGGATATAAATTGATATGTATTTATGTACTTTGTATAACACTAACAATATTTGACCAGAAAGGCGTCTTGGGGCTACCTGTTAAGCTTTCCTGGAAAAAAAAATAGAAATTTGCAATTTAAGCATGTTCATCATCACCAAAAGGCTTATTGGGAAATAAAATTATTAACACTATGAGTGAACTAAAAATATATATGAGAGATAATAAGAGAACCTATAAAAAAAATTATAAAATATAGATTGAAAAAAGAAAAAGTTATAGGCGTTTAAACAATTCAAATCTGCCATAGCGAGAGGGTGGTGAAAAGGAAAAATACGATTGGAATAGTGTGAATAAATCCGGCAATGTGGACAATAGACGTCACCGAGAAAGAGAATGGAGTATTTTCAAACATGTCTATTACGATTATTTTTCACCTTCGTAATGGCGGACTTGATTTCCAGATATATTGATGACCAAACCAAACAAAATGGCAAAGTTAGAAAACGATCGGATAAGAACCCAAGTTTCATCTGATGAAATCAGACGTAAAAATCGAAAGCGAAGTAAGAAGAGGTTAGTAAAATAAGTAATATCATATTGTACATATATTAGACCTCCGTTAGTTAAGTTCTTTAACACGATTTCAACTCCGGAATACATTGCCGTGATCGTTTATTCTAATATAAGCCAGTCACAGGGAATGGAGCACAGGTTGAATTTTCAAATCCAGCAAAAAGCTTCAGGGAAAATTGTAATACATTAAGAAAATCTTACTCGGTGGCGCTCTCCATATCTCCCGTCACGGTGAAGTAACGCGGCGAAGGGGTTAAACGAGGAGGGTTTTGTTCTGCGATTGTGCGAGTTCACGGTTCGTTAGACAGCCAATGGGTCACAATAATCCAATAATGTTCGCTCAGGTGTGCCTGATGCGTGGCCCTTAAACGCGGCGACCCCGGACCCGCATTTGTCACCCGACCCATATTTCCGGCGCGAACCTCGAATCAATTCGATGCACCATTTCCCGGAAAATTCCCCTCGACGTTGGTGTCAGCGGTGGGATACTCGACGTTGGCACGACGAATATTCACATTAAAGTCTCGGAAAATCGACTTCAGAAGGAGTGGATGCAGTGCGATTCGACGAGCTTCGTGTATGTGGTTTCATTGCTTTATTTCAAACATTCAAAATTATATACATACATCTACAGGTATGTATATAAAGTTGAATGTCTGTTTGTATGTCTGTCTCGTATAGGTTCCTAAGCCACTCAACCGATTACGATGGAACTTGCAGGATTTGTTGTATGCATATCCGGGAAGCTAATTGTGAAAAAAAATCGCCCAAAAACGGGAATGGAAACGGGAATGAGTGGCATTGCAACACAATAATTTCAAATATTTTCGCGTCGCGACCTGCGTTGTTAGGGTAAAATAAACAAACAATTGAATAATTTAAAATGTGTTCGCTGCCTGCATTTTTCCGACAAATGGGAACAGGAACGAGAACGGCAATTGCATGCATTATTGTAGCATTACAACGCATGCCGGATTCAGCTAGTACATTGTACATGAAAGTACGATATGTACTATCTTGCACAAGTATATAAATAATAAATCGATTGTTAAATATGACACGGAATATAGGAGGACAACGTAACACGTCGCAAAGTGGTATTAATATATATTACATTATATTCGAATTGCAAACGGCAACGGTTAAATAATGCAAGTGTACCATTCAGAGCGACCCTACTACCTACATATGTACTACCTACTACCTAACCCCTAGCGCGTGATATGCAATTTTCCGCATGCGAGGTTTTTAACGACCGTTGCTTCTACCACTGCCCAGTTAATTATTGAGTGCAGTGCTTCTCAAGTGGTCTTTTGGCCGCAACTATAAAGGACACCCGACACAGATCGAAAAAATCTAACTATAATATATGTATAGTAAGCCAAAGTTTACAATGTACAAACAAGAATATTTTTTGAAAAATTGTAATTTTCATGAAACATTATAGAAATAAGTTTTAAAAAAGTAATGGTTTCATTTTTAAAATTCCAAAAGTGAAATAAAAATTTTCGTTTTCTCATTTTAAATTTAAAGAGAGATAGAGAGAGAGGGAGAGAGCTAATTTTATAAATCTAATATATAATTTCGAAAAATCAAAATCAAATAAAGATTCAACAAATTCAAATTATCGAGAATCTAAGGGGAAGGATACCGATTAATTGGATACGTCTCAACAATTCAGTTCCAACAGGAGATGGTCGATATGTGTTTTTTTAATAACCACAAGACTTCGCTAGCAGCGTATTTGGGCGGGACTTGAAACCATGACCTGTTCACTGGTATGCCATAGCTCAACCAGTGCACTACGCTGTGGCTATATCCAAGGTCTGACCAGGAACGCTTCATTGAATAAACCCATGACCCTTCGATTGATAGCCACTTTTTTTGGTTTCAAAACTTAATAAATTTACGTTTTCATATTATGTAATGTGTTTTAAAAGTACGCACTGATGGGAAATAGCAATTAAAATACCCACATTCATACAAAATTTGTGTTAAAACAATATGTATAATTTATTGCTACCAGAGCTAATAAGCATTGCATTCCTGTGAGAATTTCGCGAAAAACGTTCATGGTGGTAAAATGACTAAATGACCCATTCAGTCTCGTCAGAATGAAAAAATGTCATTCAAAATACTCTCAGACGTTCTAGAACGTCTTATTACGTCCTGAAAATATCCTAGAATCATCTAAAAAGCTAATAAACTATTCGGAGATGTTTTATAACCAAGAAAAAAGAAAATTCTCGGCGAATAATCTCGTTTTCCGAGAATATTCTCGACTTACAACACTAATCATATACATATGTATAATATGTACTCTGAGTCACATATACCTATACATATAGCGATTTCAAATTAGTGCCATATTTTTTAATCATCCAGTCCTACTTACAATTATTAGTATGTGGCGTACAATAATTATATATTTCATATATAGGTAATAAAAAGTGTTTGTAGGATATTTACTGCTCGTAATTGAACTCAAGGCCGAATTCACGACATAATACATTTGGATATTACTTTCATATATCTTAATGAATGAATTTTCCAAAGCCAGCATCACATTGTCCAAATTTTAGCTCAGACGCGGCGGGTTTGGGTCTTATCTTCGGAAGAATCGACGAGGCAAATGTGTCATGGTAACCGAACTGACGAAGCAGTCCCCTTCTTACCCCCCTGTTAATTGGATTTTAAGGATACGCCGATCCTTCCTCCTTCCCCTGTGGGGATTTAGGGGAAAGGGTGGGGATATAATGAGGTTGTTAAGTGCAGCGGTGGCGGTTTGCGGCTAACCCACCCCGAAGATTGCTGTAACGCCAATATGCTAATCATATTTGTGCGACATATTGCGCGGAAATTTAGAGGAGAAACAATACTCGGACTGGGGCTGGGGGCTCGAATGTGTTAGTTTAATTCGGGTCGACGGTAAATATTGGTCGTGTTCGAAATGGCCCTAAATATTTATTTTCTCGACGTTGCGATGTAATTCGATGTTGCTGTTGGTCGGATTAAAGGGAAATGGGGTTACGTGGTGTATATATTAACGTAAATATACGTATGTACATATGTACATGCTTCGAGTATTTGAATAGTCCATACAAAATAAAGGTAAATCCATTTTTATTACACTGAAAAATCACATTTTCACACTATGACGGAAGTAATATAAATCCTCTGTATGTTTGGACGAATTTATTATCTTATTTGATTGTTGAAAATCTACATACTTATATAACATAAAAATGATAATTTGAATGTGAAAATATGATGACCGTGACACCGAAAGGCAAAGAAGAGCACTATGTGTTAAATATGTGTCAAATATGCTAGCAAGACGGTTTTATAACTCGAGTGAAGGGACAATTATTTCTGTCCCTTTGTACTAGTCTCTTTACTGGAGAACTATGAACGAAATACAAGCAGGAGACAATGGAGAGGATAGTACAAAAAAAAAAACTGCTACCGTGCTCTCTTCGGGCTACCAAGGGGTTGCAGATGTTTGTGGAAAGGCACGTACGTCACTTTGAGGCCATTCTTAGGATGGGAGCGGCCTCCCTACGTTATCGTGTCGTTGTATCGTCAAATTATATTCTTGCTGCCGCGACTACTCATTTCCGTTTATCACTATATATACATACATTCGATGATTGGAACTGCTTCCCCGACCACCATAAATTATTTATCAATTGATTAATTAATTATTTAAATTATAAATAAATGTATATCATTATTATTATATTTACTTGATCATTTATATTATCTATATATTTTTTATTTCTCTTGTCAAGTTATTCATCGTATCAAGGTTTGTACCTATATAAAATGCTGCAAAATTTTCTCCATAGATGTCTCTGTGGATGATTATTGTATAAAAATTCATATTGTATAAATGTTTAACGATGGTATTATATACGATGTTTGCAATGTATTTCGCAATGTTTGACCATATATATCATGTTCTCTCGCAAATCTTGAGTTATTCAGCGTTTCAAGGTTCGCCGGTTTGTAGATAACATGCTGCAAAATTTTATCCATAGATGTCTCTGTGGATGATTATCGCATAAAAAAATCGAATTGTATAAAATGCTTATTGATCGTATTATATAAGATGTTTGATCATTATAAATGACATACATATATGTAATATTTGATCATATATGTCATGTATAATGTAAAAATATATAATAATTATGTATTAATATATAATTTAGTGTTTTTCTTGATGTGGTTAGTACACTGTCGCATTGGAGCGACCTGAAGACGAGTATACATGATTAATTGAATAAATAAAAAATAAATAATATATGGCCGATAAGGATTGCACTATTATCCCTATAGTTTGGAATAAAAATAACTGTTATTATTACTTTTGAAATTTTTCATATATTCATTGCGCGGTTTTTTCACTGGATATCTAATATTATATGCATATATTGTAAATTGTACTAAATCTCCACAATTCAATAAAAATAGATAGATACCGACACTAAGATGTATTGGTACAAATATCTATTGATATAAAAATGGTTTATTTTAAAGTTAATTACAAAATTTTGAGATCAAACAACTATAAGTTTAAAACGTATAATTTAAAAACAATACAAAGTATTGACACGGCTGATTATTTTCGTCTCTGCTGAAGTTCGGACACACTTCAGTTCGATTTAGAATTGTTAATCTGGTTAATGCTATCATTGAAAAAGCTCCTACGAAATTGGCACACAATCAGGAAACTTTCTTGGAGTCTTCACTCATTCATCATTACCTTTGTGTGAAAGTGGGAAAGGAAGTTAAACTGTAATCAGGTCATACGCCCCAATTGCAGGTTTAACGTATCGGACAGACTTTAGCAAGTTTGCTACATACATAAATAAAAGTCATCGATCGGAAATTTAACTTAAAAACAAATGAATAACTTGATATTCGTATGATAAATTTAAACATTTTCAAACAAAAACATCTGTCGTTGATAAATTTTAATTTCATTGTTATTTACCCACATACATATTTACATAATATACATATGTATTTATTTGAAATTCGTGTCACAGTAGTGTTATTGGAGTTATGCACCATCTACATACATGCCACTGAGAGGCTTTATATTATGACCAAGCGGAGGGGTGGGTAGAAAGGGGATGACCACAAAACGCAAAGGACTTTCATCGTACAATAGGAAACGTTATACAGTATAATGGTGTCGTCAAAGGGAGATTACATGCGAGTGATGCGGTTATTATTGCAACCAGTCTATATTTTTCATATCATCATCATTAGACTTTTCATATACTCTTTCTTATACACATGTATATGTATGTATATGTACATACATATGTAGATGCAAACTTCTCTTCCATTACTGACTATCTTGTACAAACTTTTAAAGTCTACGGCTTAATCGACCTTTCGTGCTATCTACTACATTTTTTTTTTGGGAAACCATTTGAACACTCCCAGACTTGATCTATTCTATTTCCGTATTCTAGTACGTATTATTTATTATTTATTTACTAGATGGGAAATGTAGATCTGAACCAGGTTTATGATTACATCGTTTTAGAGTGATTATTTATTTATTTATAGTTGGGAAAGCCGATGGACCAAATTTTTTTTATATATATTTATCCAAAATGCCATTATCGAGTTGTCCCTGAGCGACATCCATGGTAACAAACTTGTACATATACGAGTATAATTATAATTTTATAGATTATAAATTTTGAAATCATATTTAAATAGTGGAGACATAGTGAATAGGATGGTTTTGTCAAATTGACGAGGTACCATTTCAA
This sequence comes from Arctopsyche grandis, assembly GCF_051622035.1. Taxonomy (NCBI): domain Eukaryota; kingdom Metazoa; phylum Arthropoda; class Insecta; order Trichoptera; family Hydropsychidae; genus Arctopsyche; species Arctopsyche grandis. The sequence continues at coordinate 27,774,803 of NC_135359.1, forward strand.
CAATGAAATCAGATATATTGGCAAACTCTAATGGGAAAAGAAGTCTGACCAGTAGCACTACAGATAATACTCGGAATATATTTTCTCTTTTTGTTTTGTTTTTTAATTTAATCCTTTTCGCTTAATTTTCTACTGTTATTCATCATAATCTACTATTACTTTCTAATATTATTTAAGAATTTTTCTTTTTGTATTGTTATTATTTTTTTTTTTATTGGCTAATCCATCATAGCAAGATCCATTTTTCATGCTATCTGAATAAACTTTTAATTGGCTTATGTTTAACTATTTATTTTATTATGGCTGTAAGTTTCTTTCTGTATGTATATTAAATAAAATAAAATAAATATTTTATTCATTTGAGGCCAACCCAAGGGATCGAAGCCGGCAACTTCTCAGTGGTTAGCAACCACAAAGCTATGTTGGTGACTGAATAATTTAAATTTTCAATTCAGTGAAGGTTTTTACGAATACGCCAAGTTCAAGGTCGTGAAGCAAGCGGTATCATTTGCATATATACATACATATGTAGTATGTGGGATGAAAAATATAATATTTGGAACTTCGAGGACTTTTAAATTAAAAGAAAATTAAAATCACAATTAATTTGCGGTCAGTCTGATTGAAGTACATACGCGGCGTGGCAAGCGGTAGAGGAATCCACTGACTAATTTCCTTAGCAAAGCGACGAGCAAATAACAGGTCGGCGGTGAAAGGGTTAAAATCTGCGATTTTCGTTCAGCACGCCGCGGTATGCGGGTCCTTAATTAATAGGGAGCACGAGGCGTCTTTGGGGCGCGCGTGCGCCAACCCTAATGGGACACCGGGCGCCAATTTGACCCCGCGGCCGCGTCCGAATTGCCTGTTTAACACGCTCACGACTCGGCTCGCGCTAATTTCACACCGAAAAAAATTATAACAATAAAAAACTTTCGACGACAGGCCTGTTTGCTATGCAGCGGGCGCTCCACTGCCGTTTCGTGCATTGTTTAGCGCGAGACGAGACGCAAATGACAAAATTTTCCACGGCGCCAACACGTGACTCACTAAAGGTTTTTTTTTTAAATTTCAACTAGATTTTAAACGTCCGCATTAAACTTACTGATTTTAACGTTTAATTAAAAAAAAAACTAATTATCTACATACATATATGCACATATGTATGTACATACATACATGTCAGTGTTTTTGAATACCCAGATCAAGCTTCAAATAATACAAAATAAATCCATAAAAATAATTTATAATACACCCATATATACTAACTTGAAAAAACTGCATGCCATAAATAATATTTCATTTGTAACAGACATTACTAGCAAACTAACCAGTATAATCTATGACAGAATCACTAATAACCATACTAACACACTTGTGAAGAGTCTCGGTGATTACAACAAATTACCTAACACAGATTACCTACAATCTGCTTTAGATCGTCGAATTTAGAGAGTCTTTAATTAATATTATGTATTATGAGAATTTATAAGAATTGTAAATAGGTTTTTGAGTTATTTTTCCTATTATGCTGTACATTATTAACATTAGAATAATATAATACTAACAAAATTAAATTAAAATTGTAAAATAGAAAATGATCAGTAGATCATTAGCTATTTAAATAGATATAAGATGTATTGTGAACATAATTTAGTAATAATAAAAAGCATTTAAAAAACAAAGAATACCCAGATTTTTTTCAACTCCTGGTACTCGTAGTCGTAGCTCTGAATCATTTTGCGATTCACGACATGAATATAGTTTTTACTTAATAATGTAGTATGTACCTACATATATTTTACATTTTTTTACATACACATATGTATGTACATATATACCAGACAAGCCTAACAGGTATACCCCAATGCGCCTTCCTAGTAAATTACAAACGACGATATACAATTTTAAGAATAATTTTAACAGAGCAACATAGGGACATCTGTGGATACATTTTGGAAGCATTTTTTAAAATATAAATCGTCAAATTAAGAAATGTTGAAAAACTCGAAAATTGCGAGAAATGGGTATAAATATATGAATAATGAAAAAACTAACTAAGAGTTACTCAAAAATAACCAATGTATGCAGATCAGAGACAGTGTTTCTATATTTGCCTTTTCCTCAGGTTTAATAATGAGACCTGATATTGAAAATTTATAATTTTGTTTAAATAATTTACAAAATATACTGATTCAAATGAAAATTGTCTAAAAACCATTTCTATGTGATTAGGAATCAATATTGGATATATATCAGTCAAAATCAAGAAGTTCGAAATCATATATTTTTTAGCTTATTCAATTTATAATGATAAAGTAAAACATAAATGTTTCGAGTACATTATTGTAACATATGTATGTTTCAACAGTTTTCTTTATGTAATATTTAATAAGGTATACAGATACTAAATTAGAGTATAATAATACGTTAAAGTGGTTAATATTATTATTGAAAAAAAAATCCAATTTTGGAACCTAACAATAATTTATTTGACCGTGTCAAAATTCATAAAGGTCAATGCTTTATTGACTTCACAGCACTATAGCATACATAAGGAATATAAAGGTCAAAGTGGCCATTGTGGTACTTTTTTACTGTCCAAAAAGCGTCTGTAAAGTGAAAAAAATGCCACTCGAAGGATGGGTTACGCTTGAAAAAATTCAGAGAATGACCGTCGGAAAATTCACTTCTATTTCACAGTCTTTCTACTGTTGCTTTTCTTTTTGGCATCTCTTATTACACGGTTCGTATAAAGAGATTTGGCGATCGATCTTGAAAGCTTTTAGCATAAATCCGAGACGTTCACTTTGCGTCGTGTTTATGAGACGAGTAAATCGAATTTGAGAACTGAATTTTCACAAGAAAACTATTACGTCACAATAGGGACGATTTGATTTTAAACACCTTTAGCATTTGAATCCAATTCCAAAAAATAATAATTATAAATATAAAATCTGAATAAGTAAATTTGCAATGAACCTGAAGGAGGTTTAAAATCTCTAATCTGTTTGGATTTACGTGTCAATTGCTAACATTCATTGCCGATAATGGAAAGCATTTTCAATCGGAGACGGGATAGGAAAAATGTAATAAAAAAATACGGAAGGGGGGTCGGAAAAAAATAAGGGGACGTCAAAGTCAAAGTGGCAGATTTTCGCATCGTCTATTGATTTATTACTGATGGGGGGGGGGGGGGGAGAGGGATGGTGCCATATCTCCCGTAAGGGGATGAAGAGTTGGTAGGTAGGAGGGTGGGGTAGACGAGGGAACTAATGTTTGAAATTTTCAGCGTCATCCCGGTTGACAGATAAGCACAACAGGAACCGGTGGAAAACGCGCTGGGAAATGGCAGCCGAGCCGCCTTATCAAACAGGAAAAGCCTCCAGGAGAAAATGTGGCAAAGCGTTAACCCCTTCGGGACGCCAGGATGAGTGGGGAGAGGGTTGGAGGTGCGCTTTTAATCCCACGGTGGTCGGAAACAGGTTAACGGGATAAGCGCACTAGAGGAAAATCGGACGCGAAAATGCACTCGCCTCACAATACAACCGTTCTAATAGTTTATGCAGAATTTCCAATTGAGTTGGTTCAAACATTCCCTTTGGGAGATAACAGAGACTACCGTTGCACTCATTGCAATCGACTGTGAAAGCTAAAAATTAAGCATTTATGTGTAATTACCAAAGTGATTAAGGTAAAACCGGACACTTTGTAAGGCCTTTGTTTAAGCTCTATACGTGTGCCGCAAAATTGCTTCATGGAAAATTACACACACATACATACATATGTACATAAATATTGTATCTAATGAATTAATTAATAATATAATTACATTGAATTAATACAAAATGATATTTAAAAAAAATACATTTACTAACAATTGGACACCGATTCATTAATATAATGTAAAGATGGATTCCAAACATTCCTCTAATTTTAAAAAGAAAATATGTCATAGATTGCCGTCTCCAAAGAGTTGCAGAGAGAAAATAACAGATGAATATACAATAAGTAAAAATAAAAAGCTTGTAAATTAATTTTGGTAGTTTCGTTTGTTGACTATATATGTATGTATTAGTACATATACATAGAAATCCATAGTATGTATTCAACATCAGACTAATAAGCCTTTATTCCATTTCGAGGTATAAAGGCATAGCTTGGAAAATAAATGGGTACCTTGGAAAAGGTTTTGAATGGGTTTGCATCCCTTGGAAGAATTTTGTTTTCAATTGTCATGCAAAGCTGGCAAGTATTAGGGTTACCGGAAAGAAATCCATTTTTTTGCAGATCAACTAAAACATTCAATTTTTCATATTTTTTTGCACATTTTACTCCAAAATATAATCTCCTCTAATTTTCACGACTCTTTACTATCTTTTTATCGATATTTCAATCCTTTTCTTGAAAAACCTTGCCAGTTTTGAATTAATAAATGTTAATAGTTGGTTTATCACATCACTCACGCTGTTGAATTTTTTTCTTCTTAATGTAGCCTCCATAGAACTAAATAGGTTATAGTAAGAAGGAGCGAAGTTTGGTAAATGAAAAACCGTAAAAAAACCATATTATGGTTTGAGGTATAAAAAGTATAGCGTTTTTCCCTGAAAAATGGAAAAAAAACCACGTTTTCCATCACTCTTCTTTTTCGTGCGTGCAGGACAAAAACCATTGTTTGTTTTTCCGATCCTTTAAAATGTTCCTATATTCTCTTTGATAGTTCTGTGGTAATTTATAAGTTTCTGTGATAGTTCTATAATTCGATAATTTTCTGTGGTTATTAAAAACATATGTACATAGAGTTAAAATGGATTTCTTTCCGGTACCCCTAATATAATATGAAATTTAAACATAAACACTAAAAATAAAATATTTGACCAGTTATGTCCATATACATACATATGTACATACATACCTGCATATATATGATAAGAACATAGCAAAAACAGATTTATGAACAGTTAAAAGTTTTAAACATTAAATTAACCAGCAATATACATAGTTCAGTGGTAAGTCTGTAATTCAATCAATTGCTGGGTCATTGGTTCAATTTCTGGCTCAACGTAGCTGACCAGACCTTGGATGTATGTATAAAATGTGTATCCAGGTCGATCATTTCTTATAAGAGTTTGCCTATTTTATGAGAATTCAATGTTTGAAACGGTGCTACGAAAATTTGCAACCTACATGCTCCCGTTTCTTGAAAATTTGACTTTCTAGCATTTCAGATTTGTTGATAATTATCAATGTGGTACCCACCTACATACTCTGTAATAAAAATGAATGTATTTCTCGAAAAATATGCTGTATATTGAATTAGTCTTTAGATGTCTCTATGGTATTGTATAAAATATATACAAATATAATTTTAACACAATAACGCATGCAATTCCCATTCTAGTTTTTCCCGTTCCCGAGTTAAAGTCGTGGTAATCTGACCTATCCAGCGTTTACCAGCGGAAAAATGCGGCCAACGAACACATTTGAAATTATTAAATTGTTTGTTTATTTTACCCTAACAACGCAGGTCGCGATTCGAAAACATTCGAAATTATTGCGTTGCAATGCCACTCATTCCTGTTTTTACCGTTTCCGTTCCCGTTTATGGTCGATTTTTTTTACAGTAAGCTTCCCGGACATGCATACAACAAATCCTGAAAGTTCAATCGTAATCAGTTGAGTAGTTTAGGAGCCTATACGAGACAGACAGACAAACAGGCATTCATTTTTATATATATGTATAGATATACAAATATAATTTTGTATAATATATAGAAATATAATTTATAAAATATATACAAATATAATGTATATATAATTTTGACTGATATTTTGAAATAAACTATCAAGTAAAATTTTATTTACAGTTGTGGCTGCAGATAATTTTGTTGCATATCAAAATATTAAATATCGTTTACGTAAATCTTGAGATTTTATTTAAAAACTGTAGTATGGATGAATTGTAGTAAATGGCGGTATTTAAAATAATTAATTTTAGGGCGTACTTCAATCTAAAGATAGCAAAATTGCAGTGTATAATAAAACGGAAGGATATGTAGGTATAGCGAATTTAAAATGATAAGGGCGTGGTGTACCGCAGTCAGAGGGTTAAGCGACATGTCATTAAGCTGCCAGTACTGTGGGGAAAGTCGCCGTTAATATTTCATCTGTTTCCGTTTCCACCGCGTACATCATGGCGCCGATAACGTCGCCAGTTTTCATAGATTATTCGATAGCGTATCATCGTACATACTATCTGCGTATGTAAAACATGCATGTGTGTATGTATTTTTAAAAATTGCCTCTCGTGGGAGAAAAACTAATGCGAGACGCGGGTTTCGCAATTTCGGGTTTCGTGTTTGCGTTGTTCTGGGCGCGCGAGCGCAATAAAAATAAAGACGTAAAAAATGCGTATAGAAATTACAAGACGTTGCTCGGTAGGCGGTCGTAAACAATTGGAAACGTGTCCATTTGTAAACGTCGCGGAGGGTTAAAGGCAAAGAAAATCCGCGAGAGTCACGTGACCTGAGGAAAATTCGAGCGGAAAAGCGATTGCGGTGCGTGGTGAGATTCAAACTAAAACGTCGTTAATAATGCTATAAATTTGTGGCAATGCTATTTAAAGGAAACTGGAATATATAATGTATAGCTTAGATTATTATTTATTAATATATTTTTGAAATTTAATACTTCACACGGATTTTAGACCTTGAACTTAACGAATGAAAAAACAATACACGAAAAATATGCAACGTCTTTATGATGAAGCAGTAACACGTAAGTGATTTATTTCTTATTTTTTATTTTATTTATACAGGTATACACCTATTTTTATTTTATTAACATGGACAACATTGTGCATAAGTATAATTCAAGGCGAGTTAAAACATCGATCATCAAACAATACAATCATATAGACATATATGGAAAAAAATTTGCTGTATTTTTAAGTATCAACAAATAACGTAATCCTGTCAACTCAATTTTTACGAGAAATAGGATAGCATTGCTAATTTGTTGGAACCATTTCCAAGGATATTTTGAAAAGAAACGATCGACCTTAGAGTTACATATTTCCAGCAACAAAGTCGAAAGCAATACATCCTGGCTAACTGATCTGCATACATTGTAAATAAGATACATAATAACCGTAGAAAACAATATTGATTTCCTTTTTAGTCAAAAATTATTGTTTCATAATATTTGATTTTCTTTGTACATTTATGTATGTATGTAAGTGAGTCAAGAGTTTTATATCTACTAAAGTGCATTTTCGACGGTATTGGAAGATATTTTATGGAAATAAACATATGTATATACATACATCAAACTGAATAATAGCATTTCAATGAAGACGGAATGCTTTTAACTTCCGGTAACTGTTTTGATACATAAAACATATACATTATGTACACATGTATATAAAGTATCGACGAAAATTCGATAACATTTTTTGTCTTTATTTTTTTATGTATGAGTATACAATAAGAGTCCTTGAAAATATCGACTATTACATATTCTAGTAATACCATTTGATTGCGTGAAACATTCGCTATATAATTTTTCCAGAATATATATGAACATGAAAGAACACACAGTCGAAGTAAGTACCCCCGAGTACGTTCAATAGGGTTCGCGAAAAACTTCCCGACCATTATGTGCGTTCTCCATATCAAGGGAAGAAAAACGAAAATGAAAAGAGAAAAAAAAAACACGGGAAAAACACATTCGGCACCGGCACCTGTATCGGAAATAAATTAATATTTATTTTATTCGGCTGTTGTTTTCGGAAGTTGAGCTCCGCGCACGTAGGGGAAAGTTTTACGTAACAGTTTTGGACATGCGGGGCAATAAAGTTTCGCGTGTTTTATGCAAATGTGTGTCGGCGAACGTAAATGTCACCCAGTCCCAGTGAGTAGTTCCACTTGATTTATGGCACTCACCTTTTTTTTACCTTCAAGCCTACTTACTATCTTTTTATGTCCTTTTGCTTCTCTCTATCTACCTCACACTCCACCTGCGTCGAAGGATCCTCGACTTTGCCTATATTTTATCAACGGCAAAAAATTCTTACTTCCCTTCCGACCGGCTTCAGATTTTTCTAGTAGAAATAACTTTTTATATTGCGAATTTAATTTTCATAGCATTGACAATGATTTTCTTTTTGATGTAATAATTACATATAAACAATATTTAAAACATTCTAAATATGACAATCAGTGATTCAAGAACGATTATACGCAGATTATTAGGGGTACGTAAAATAATAATGGTGGAAAAAGTTACATTCATTAAAATAAGTAATAATAATAAAAACGTTGCACGACTTCAAATGTTCACATGTTTCATCAATTCATAGAAATTCAGTAAAATTATAAGAAATTAATAAAGGTACAATTACTGTGAGTGGACTTTCAAAGGGCATGCGAGATACTATATATACATATGTGAACCACTGATTCAAATTACCTTCGTATTTTTAATGCTTGAATCTGGATATGAAAGTAATAAGAGTAATGCAATCAAAATAAATTTCTGTCAATCTACATACATGATACGGCACGAATGTATTTATTTATTTGAGTTTAAATTTGCACCATTGTGGCATAACAGGAGTCCCTAATGCACCACAATTGTCGAAAAAATACAGAGAGATGAGAAAAATAAAAATATACATTTATATATAATCATAAAAAATAATTGCATTATTATAACAGCAGATGAAGTATGAATTTAGTAGTAGTAGTAGTAGAATGTAAAAGTAGGGAATGTCTAGCACCTATAGTCAAAACCAATATGTAAGAACCAGCCGCATATACAAAACATCCCTGCGAGGCCCAAATCGGAGAGAGGATATTAAAATTCCATTCATATATCACATTCAATTATGATTATAATGATGAGCGCAGGCTACCGGAGACAAATAGGTTTCCACCTATTTATTTAGGTGGAAAATATCACATACAGGCTCAGCAGCAACGATTTAATTGAGAAGTCAGACGGCTCTTGGAATAAGAGCCATTCTATAAAGAGCTGTGCGATCAGGAGGTATGTACACTACCGTCCATATGTTTAAGACCAAACCTATAACTCGATTTCTAATGTCCATTAAAATAATTTAGCGTAAAATAGTTCAAAGAAATGGGTATCATTTGTTTCCCTACACCCTTGGATTTAATTTGAGCAAAAAAAACAGGGATTATCCCATTGGTTTGTTGTTTTTTTTATATAAGGGTTCAAAATGGGCTCAAAGACACCGCGTGACGAATCGACACATGTTGCAATTCGACAACTCTACTATACGCAGTTTATGTTACGAACTTTTTTTGTTATTTTATCCTGCTGATATGACATCGAAACAGTTCAAAATAATAAACCCTAAATGAATTTGGTTCAGTTTAATCTGATCAGTCAGACTTTGAAGTCGTACTAGCGGAAAAATTTATAATACATAAAGAGGACAAAAATTTTTGAAGAAATATGGGAAAAAATAAAAATCTCACCATGGAAACTCGAGGAGCCATTATTGCTCTTTACAAACAGCAAAAAACCCAACGATATATCGCCGAAAATTTGAATATTTCGAAGACTGCAGTACAACAGACGATAAAAAAATTCCAAAATTCTAACAACATTATGGATTTATCAAAATCAGGACGTCCCAGAATCACAACACAAGCATTGGATCAACAAATGATATTATTGAGCAAGCGAAATAGAAGGATAACGGCACCAGAAATCGCCTCTGACATAAAAAAGACAGCCTTCAAAAAAGTATCGGTCACCACGGTTAAACGTCGGCTGATGGAAGTGAAGCTGGGAGGGCGCATAGCAGTAAGAAAACCATTATTAAGAAGAAATAATAAAGCGAAAAGACTAGCTTGGGCTCTTCAGCATCGTAATTGGTCAATTGAAGATTGGTCAAAAGTGATTTGGTCCGATGAATCGAAGTTTGAATTGTTCGGTTCGAAAAGACGAGTTTACGTCCGGCGCACTCCCCAAGAAAAAATGATGCCAGACTGTGTGCTGCCAACAATCAAGCATGGTGGTGGATCCATAATGATATGGGGATGTTTCTCAAGAGCTGGAGTTGGGAATTTAATCAAAATTGATGGAATTTTAAAAAAAGAAGGATATTTGAAAATTTTAAAAGAACAAGTTTTGCCGTGCGGCCGGAACTTATGTGGGCATGATTTTATATTCCAACAAGATAATGACCCAAAACATAAATCAAAGCTATGCATGGACTTCTTACAACAAGAAGAAGAAAAAAATAATTTAAAAATCATGAACTGGCCTCCTCAATCCCCCGATTTAAACCCAATAGAACTTTTGTGGGACGAATTGGACAGACGAACCAGAATCCATCGCTCAACATCCATAAATAAGTTTTGGAATCATCTACAGGAAAGTTGGAAGTCCATACCTCCCATCACACTTCAAAATTTAATAAATAGAATGCCGAGACTATGTGCAGCAGTGATTAAAAGTAAGGGTGGGTTTTTTGACGAAAGTTCAGTTTGACGTTTTTATTTTTTTATAATTTTATGTTTATTAATTGTTGTAATATCTTTATTTATTTTAATAAATGCGTATTTTTTGAACATAACTGAGTTTATATTTTTTAAATTGGTCCAAAATTGTGTAAAATATGCTCCAAAAACACTTTGGTCTTAAACATATGGACGGTAGTGTACATACCTCCTGATCGCACAGCCTTCAAATGATGATTTCTATCCCGCACATAATTACTAGGGACATAAAGTCCCAACTGTTCGTATTGCCACGTAGAAGCTGGAGAACAAAACGAATTAATGAGTTTTTTCCGAAGTTTAAGGGAACTATAAACCAAGCATGTTCAATAGGTATAGTATTATATGTACATATGTATACATATCATACATATGGGAGAAAAAATTAAATAAACATACAGTAAAATATATAACCGCACAGAGAAAAAAATAGTATTGCTTGATCAATTTATTAAAAATCATTGAACTGAATGAATCAAATATGCGAGAGAAAAATTTGTGTTATTTATTCATAGCTTTTCGACGTTGGTAAAAGGAAAAATCTTTTTCAAATATAATAGATGAGAAATTATTACTTGAAAATTTAATCATAAAAAATTGAATGGAAAAACGTTCCTCTGAAAGAAAACAATATTTCTCACTTCAATTCACCAGACAGCGAAAAAAAAAACAACACAGAAACAAAAGCACTCAAAAATATCAATCCGAATTTTTCGACATTTATGTATGAGGTTATTGTGTCATTTTCGTCATCGTTATCGTCTCTGGCAATCGGTAGAAATAAAAAGAAATTACACCGGGAAATAACAGTGTTGTTTAAAATCTGATATACGTAATTGGACGTGTTGTGTGTTGCTTCCTGTTTAACGTTTTTGCCGCGGAAAGTTAAATAGAACTAAAGAAACAAATAGCAGATCGAAATAATTGTGTGTTTGTTTTCAAGCACGTTTCACGCGAACTCCGTCCAACTCAATAGAATTCGATAAACATTTGAAATATACGAAGAAACAAATCGCTATGTAAACATCACACAACTTTACCGATACACAAAGTGATTAATATACAGTACTGAATAAATATTTTACAGCAAAAAAGTGTTTACAGAGCGACTAAGAATAACTTTCGCGGAAATACAATCCAGATCGTTGCCCGTTTAGAGTATGGGCACGTCGACTATATCGACGAAATATGTGCAAAATAAACGAAAATAGAATAGATAGCTTTTTCGAACTTCGAAAGGTACGTGTGAGGGTTAAGAGATCAGAGACTGAGGCTCGTCGAGTTGTGTGCATTCAGAGTCGGCATGCAAATTGTGTGCAAACATGCATCGGGTGCAGCGTGCACCCACTCCAGTGCAATATTTGACGGTATATCCGCAACGTGGTTGTGCATAGACGAAATGGCTGGGATTTATTACGAAATACAGTGGGCAATTTATGGAGGAAAGCGTTCCGTTTTGTGGTTTTATGGATGCTATATTAAAAATACTTAATATTGCGCTCAAGGTTTTATATGTAGTTTACGTTTTGAAAATAAGATGAATTTTAGTTTGAACGCGAAATAAGTTTTTGAAAAAACCTGATGTACGCATTCATGCACTATACAAAGTGAGCATTGTCAAACAGAATTAGATTACAAAATAACATTATCGCTGTGACATACATAGTAGGTGACAAACGCTTAACCTCTTATTTATACTACATACATACATATATAATAAAATATAAATATGTAGTTACATTCAATTTGTGAAATTGCTCATGTCATGAAATTGCCTAAAATATATCAACGTCGCAAGCCTGTTGCTTTGTTTATATAAAAAAAAATTATTACGCACAATAAGAATTCGTTCTATGAATAGTATTCTCATAAAAAAATTAAATGTCTAAATGTAAAATTAATTTGTTCTTTCATAGCAGATGTCGTCATATTATTTCAGACTTTTTTGGTAACGAAATTGAAATGAAAATCATACTAGAAAGATATTTTGATTGATTTAAAACAAAAAAATAAATAAATAATTATTTTGAATAAAAATACCAATAATTTTATTTTATTACCGCCATCTATGTATAAAACTAAAGACTACATAGACTTCACCCAGATTTCAAATTTGCAAACTTCAAACGCGTCTTAAACGATATTTTATCTCTATCGTAATGGCGGAGGATCCATTTACTTATATTGATGACCAAAATGAGCAATATGGCAAAGTATGAAAACGATCGGATAAGAGGCAATTTTTTTCCTGAATTGTATAATTGTAAGTGAAACGTAAAGCAGGTTTGTAAAAATAGGCAACTGTACACATACAATATGTATGTATGTAAGTAGATATTAATGGAATGCATTAGGATGCAAGCGCATACTGCAGCACTGCGGTGTAAATCCTGTTGCGAGCATTGTGCGGTGTACATTTCAGCCGTTGCTTAACCGGTCACTTTATCCAGAACATGTGAGTATTTTCTCGTGTAGCTGTCAGCTAGATGTGCCTTATCCATTACGCTCTGAATTTATGTATATATCGCGTGGATACGACCAAGTAATGCGAGATTGAGACGAGTCGAAAGAAACGTAAAAATTCCGACGAATATGTATACACAATCGCCGAAGGAAATAAACAATTATGGCGAGAGAGCGAGCGCTTTAAATTGTCGCAAATTTTCAGTAGTGAGTAAGGGTGGTTTTGGGGTTTCTGAAATCTGGGTTTCAAGATCTTTAAGACCCTCGCGGGACGGGACGGGGAACCTAAGCAGATTTTATTGCGGCATCGCAATACGTTTTCGAGCGAAAGTCTAAATTTAATTTAAAGCTAAAATAAATATCCAATGTAAAATATAAATCTGCGGGTGTATTATACACGAAGGAGGGCGGGGGGCGCAAATTGAAATTGATTGTGAAAAGTTTGCAGATTTTTCGAATCTGCGAAGGCGAAGAGCGCGGGGAAAAAATTCGGAAAATTAGGTCAGATAACGGAAAATAAATAAATAAAAACGTGTCATGGCATTGCACGTTGTACGCAATTTATTTTTATGGGGTCACACAGATGCATCGCGCGATAAACGAAAATGAGAAAAGAACCATAACCCGCACTTCTCAAATAATTTCCTTGTTTTATTATGCATGAAATTTGCGAGGAGGAAATTCGACTGCGAGAGGAAATTTCCTTTCGTAGAATTTATTATTGAATAAGAAAAATAGTCAAACATCAAAGGTCGATACGTTGTTTATGTGTATAGAATTGTATTTTTTCATATTTGTATTGAATGATATAGGTGAAATTCGACTAGAAAAAACACTTCGATACTCTGGGAAAAATTTGAGAAAATTCTGATATAAAATACAAATGATTAATGGAAAATTCGAGATATTGTATTCACAACAGTAAAGAATAATTCACCTTTGTCTAGCCATACTTTAATAACATATTTGATAAATATATTAACATATAACATCAAATACGACATCTTACATACATCGTAAGTAATTGTATGGATGCGAGCTGTCATATTTGAAAATGGCGGAAGTCCCATTTTCAGTTCCGAACACATTATTTCTGTTATTACTTATTTTAATTCGATACTTCAAGAATCTCGGAAAAGATGAATAAACGTATTACAGGCCATCAGTATTTTTAAATATTATTAAACGCAAAACATTATATTTAATGTTTTGCGAGATATCTCTCGAAATGAAGAAAAGGGGACTACCACTTTCAATTACATCGGCTCATATAATATATGATACCTATTCGCATTCTTTATATTATATTTATACTCGTATAGTAATATTCTCGATAAAATTACTAATAAATAATAATAAATATGAATCAGAATGTTATCAATGTATGTAATTAAATTATTTGATTATCTTTAAATAAGTTCAATAATTAAATAATTCAAATAATCGACGATTAAAAATAACAAGTAATTAATTAAGGTATATATTTAAGTATATAATTTAGTAATAATCTATCAATATTATTTCAAATTCAGCTTAAATCATCAAAATTATATACAGAAGAATCTACTACATACATATGTATGTAGATCTAGTAATTTTAAAATATATTTCAATACAGAATTTTCACTCACAATATAGTAAGCAGAGCGTAAAAATTTTCATTGTATCCGTTAAATTTCACATTTGCATTCTAGATTTCAGACCAAGAGTAAGTAAATGGAAAGCTATACTAGAAGTTTGTTAACATGTTTTAATATACATACATATATGTAGTTTATGTATACAACAAAAAAATACTTCTAAAGTAAGAAATACCAACTACAATTGGCAAAGTACATAAGTACTTGCAAAATCCAAACCTTTAGGAATCCACAGCACAAAGGAAAATCGTCGTAGTAGCATCCGATGTAAACGGAACAAAACTATACAATAATAATAAAATAACTCAAGCACTGCACACAGTCTTAAGTAGATACATATAATATATCGAGTAAATACATATATATTCGTATATACAAACATGCATACAATGTATGTACATACATAGATAGGAACGTGGGCCGCACTTAGTGAGTAATAAATTAGCACCCCCTTCCCTTAGACAACACACGCTGCCCTTTATGGTTTGCGTACCGCATTTATTATTCTGCGTAATAACATTTCTAATTAGTAATTATAGTGGAATTCCATTACGATACGACCGTTTTTCAGAACGAAGACCGTATCTTTCAGCGGCGAGCTGTCGTGTCTAGCGGTAATACGGTACGCTGTTAACCCACATTCGAACGTGTGTTTAAATCTTTTTCGTTTTTCGTTCCACGAGAAACAGTTGGCCCATATTTCAACTTTACAATCCGTCACATTGTGTTTTCGGTTTGTATATTATTATATTATACTAGTGTTGTGCCCCTTGATATTTCAACGGATGGTTTCAGAAAAGGAATTGATACAGGAATTAAAACAAAGTTATAGTTTTACATATGTATATATATACCAGGAAGGCTTGACAGGAAGACCCCAATGCGCCTTACTGGACAATTTATTACAAACAATGCAGCATTTTATTATTGCATAAATCACTGTATTTCCTGAAGCTGATGAACAGGAAATAACAATTAATTAATTAATTAATTATAGAATTAATCCATTGAGACATCTATGGATTTTAGATTTGTACTTAATTTTTACAAATTTTACATACAATAAATACAGAATATTTTGTGACCACAGGAAAGATGATTTTTTGCCAATTTTGTGGAACCGTTTCAACAATGATCAGATAAAATTGGCAAACTCTGATAATAAACGATCGATTTGGAGTCGATCGTTTATTATCAATAATAACAAATACCCGCAAATCTAACCAGAAGTATAGCGGATCGAACTCACTGATCACTTGCTGCTAAACATACACGCTACCATTAAGCCACACTGCTTTAACAGTATGTAATATAGTGATAGACCCATTGATTTATAATACACATAGATGGGCCCTGGCGTGTGATTTTGGTCGGAGATCATGTCTTCACTAACTGAGGGGTGCGGGGGGTTTAACTAGCGGGGAAGTTGGGAAAAAAATGGTTTTTTTCCCTACGACGCAGCGATACCTACCTACCTACTAAGAGAAACTGTGCATGCGCTATGTATTTTGCATGCGCCAAAAGGGAGACCAGTATAAGACGTGAGGGCGGATCTAGTGTATTATACATCAATGGATAGACCCGAAGAATATTTCAGGATGTATTAGTATTAGTAAAAACTACCTACCTACCTATGTATGTACATATAAACAGTATAAACCACCAATAGAAAAATTAATCATTTAATTAAATTAATTTGAAACATTGGTAGTAAACAGTATATATACGGGTTTTTTCTTCATTCGTTATTATATTCGTACATTTTGCTGGCAGTGTTGTAACTCTGACGTACATACATATTTCGAATCGAAACGACTATTATGGTTCGGCGGGTGGTATCGCAGACAGACACACAGAATATCGCAGAATAGAACACACATACATATATGTACATACAATATGATGATTGTATGTCAGGTATATATTAAATTTATGATTGGTATAAATTGATAGATTTTTTTGTTTATGAATATATTAACGACAGAAACGCGCAGAATTTGAATATATACATATATTATATGTATATATGTACATATGTACCTGTATATGAATGAAATTGAAAAATTCAATGTCGCTTTTAAATTGTTTTTCAAATATTTCTTTTATATTGTAGATAATTTGAATTTTGTAATAGAGGATTAAACTGAAAGATAACGACTAAAAAAACAAATTGTATTGTGTTCTGTCATTTTAGTGTAATAAAGATAAGTTTAATACGAGTACATTGAAGACACGTTTTTCGAACTAAAAATTTCCATAGGGTATTTATATTGTAAAATAAAATTTAAAAACACTTTTGCCCATTTTTTACATAAACATAATATTATTTATCTATGTATGTGCACATTTTATACAATATAATTTGTATTTTACTTTATCTACATATATATTTGATCATTTTTTCCAATTTTTTATGTAAATATTTAATTGAACATTAATCCTCTTTCTTAAAATAAATCAAGTAGTAAAAATTAAATTACTATAAATGATCAAAAAAATAATTTGAAAATTTATTTTAAGTTTTTATATAAATAAATTTAATAACTTAAATTAAAACGAATTCGGCAAATATGCAAATGGCACGTAAAATAAACAACGGTATATATAATTTTACAAATAAAATGAATAAATTCATATGTACGAGACAGTATGATCCAAATTACTAAATAAATCCTAATTAATGAAAAGAACATCCTCAAAAATGCGGCACAGGATGCGTAGGTGGATTATAGCTGTGATGGGCGTGTCTTCATGTCATTTTGAATTCGTACAATTCATACAAAATTTTTACCTACATTTCTTCAAATATGGGAATCACTGAAAGCGACCACTGTCAATCCTACATATGTGTGTATGTCAATACAAGGATAACAAATAACCGGCAACACGTCAGGGGGTGAGTTTCACGAAAAGGTCGAGACGGTACAGCTTGGGCGTATCAGCGTATTATTTGCATGTGCAAAACTATCTAAAAAAAACACGTGCACGTGTACTTCTGTGTGTATCTACACTTTGACAATTTGAAAAAAAAATCGAATATACATATGTACGTCGATAATATAGCCCTTATACGTATGTACATACGTATCCAAAAGCTACATATTTTTTTAAAAATAACTATTATAATATAAAAAATACAAACAATTGAAGCTTCACCTTGTTATCGTCCCATCGAACATTCCAGTATAATACATCGCTCACATTTAAATATAAATCATCCAATGAACAAACTCAAATTTTATGTATTATATAATATTAAATACTGCACTGTGTCGAATACTTTTCATTGTGATAGTTCGCTTAACCGCATTACGCTTTCCGACTTTAAATTGTATCTCTTTTAGTCGACCGACGCTAGAAACTTGAATATAAAACCAACACTGCGGAAAAAGGTACATTTATTTCCAGATTCGATTGTCCGACCTTCTTCCTAACACACACACACACACACACACACACCCAAACAATCCTCGCAAGGAAAACCCCTTAGTTATTCCGAACCGTTGCGGACGCTTATTTACCTAGCGAATTAAGCCAAAAATTCCCCGGGGGTGTGCAGCAGAAGTCAACGGGTTTGTTTGCTTTAATTATTCTCACTTATTCGGGCAAGTGGCGCGAGACGGGCCGGCTCTATTGAAATTTATGAATTATTTTCCGAATGCGAACCGAAGAGTTTTTCCAGCAGCGAGTATGTACATAAATGTAGGTGCGCCTTCTGAAAATTTCGTATTCCGCACCACGGGCCGCATTAAAAGTTGGGAATATTTCCAATCGAGCGGAAAAATATGCCCCGCCGCTCTATGATAATGTGTTCGAGGTAACTTCGCTTCTAACATACATATTTTCAAAATCGCATTCACCGGTATATTACATGAACATATGTATGTATGGTATAAGCAAAGACCATACACATGTATGCAACTATGGTAACCATATCTTGCACATTAGAAAATATGATACTGTTGCGTAGAGGTGGGTGGAGGATCCAAATGAAAGGCTTAAGTCGCTTCACAGCATTTATTGGATGAATAAGGAGATCCACGGATAGCCAGTGCTCCTTCCAGAATGATCTGATATGGCCTAAGTACCTGCTTATAAAGGGCAGGTCGCTCACTGCATCTTCCTCGACACGTTTGTTTATCTATTGTTTAATTACGAACGGTCTCACGCTCGTCCGGATTCTGGGAACTAGCGGAGATGCTACTCGGTCTAATCCGAGGGTTGTACCCCTCGAATGCACTTAAGGCGGCGTACGTTACAATACCAATATAGTATGTTTAATGTAGGTTTTTCAGATAAAAAGTCTTTAAATATTTTTTTAAAACTAACAATTTATAAGTAAACATTTAATTTATGCTATTTATCATTATATATCATTTACATATATCAATTACGGTGGACGTTCATTGAAAGATTTGTCGGCAGATAAATCTCTGTAAGTTTCAAAGAAAAATTACAACAAACCATATGAGATACATTGAAAAAAAAACCGAATTTCATTATTGAGGATTCTTTTTCGGGCAAAAGCTTCTTTGGTAAATGTGACTTACGGATTATTTATTTTATTTTATTTATTTATTTCATATACTTGGGGGAGGCGGAAAGCCGATTTTATGTTGGCGAAAATATTATAATAAAGCTCATTGTTAAAGAAAGTATTATGATTAAAATGTAATTATAAGTTCATAAAAGACGGCGACTGTTACAACTAAGATCACCCGATAGACTGTATTATAATGCGAACAAAAGCCTTGTGTATTTTTAGAGGAGTAGCTAAGAAATATTTAAGTTTAAGTTTAAGTTTGGAGTCCCTAATGTACCACAATGGTCGAAAAAATACAAAGAGATGAGAAAAATAAATATTTATACAGATATACATAGACAAATAAATACGAGTACACCATAGCAATAAAAAAAAAGTTTTTTAAAAACAAACCTCTTCTATAATTTGTATATAAAATTATTATTTTGAATAAAAACACCAATTTTTTTTTTTTTAAATCGCCATTTATGTTTAAAACTAACAAACAAACGTCAACCGTAAACGTCAAATAGAATGTCGGCGGGCAAATTACAAACGCGTCTTACACGTTATATTTGCACCATCGTAATGGCGGAGGCTCCATTTACTTATATTGATGACCAAAATGAGCAATATGGCAAAGTATGAAAACGATCGGATAAGAGATAAAAATGAACACTAACACGAAAGCCATGTGAAACGCAAAGGAGGTATGTAAAAATACATTTATCCATAATCTTAAAAAAACAATAGAATTATAATAATAACAGATAAAGTAAGAATATCAAATAATAAAATACAAAGGAGGGAATGTCTTACACCTATAGCCAGCATCGATATATAAGAACCAGCCGCAAATAAAAAAAAGCATCCCCAATGGAAGACAGAAGATCAAAATTCCACTCATACATCACATTCAATTATGAAAATAATAATGAGCGCAGGCTACCAGATAAATATCATAGATTAAAATGATCTCCGATAACCTACGCTCAATGAGGTGGAAAATCACATTCAGGCTCAGCAGCAACGATTTCATTAAGAAGTAGGATAGCTCTTGGAATAGGAGTCATTCATTAAATAACTGCGAGTAGGAGGTATAACAATCGAATGATGATTTCTACCACGCACATAATTTCTACCACTGTTCCAGCAACGACGGGCATGATCCATATATTGCCACGTAGAAGCTTGAGAACAAAATGAATTAATGAGAAGTTCCTTCGAAGTTCAAGGGAATTATACCCAAGCTTGCCTAAAAGAAAAGGAGTAGGGTGGAGATATGGGTAATACCCATACTCGCTCCTATATATGTACATAGGAAACGAAGAAATGGTTTTTGAACTTTCTCAATCATTATAAATTTGATATGAAATTAAATATATACATAATATGGGTAAATTTTTAGAGAGAATGTCTTTAGGCAGATCTCTACGTGAATGCTCAACAGTATCGTGGAGTAAATGAAAAGAGGACATGTGGTAGCTCTAGTGCAACTCATTTGCTGTTGGGGGTATTTAAAGTGTGACGTCATCTTGGTTGAGGTCAGACGAAGGTGTCTCTGTAGCCGGAGTCCGGAAGACTTTATACCCGGTTTCC
Organism: Arctopsyche grandis; assembly: GCF_051622035.1. Lineage (NCBI taxonomy): Eukaryota > Metazoa > Arthropoda > Insecta > Trichoptera > Hydropsychidae > Arctopsyche > Arctopsyche grandis. The sequence goes on from NC_135359.1 coordinate 27,795,556, forward strand.
GGTTCCGTTTCGCCGTAAACAATCTTCTTTATTCGTCGGTATCGGGTCGCGTCTGCCTCGTAACTTCCGGTTGATTATGTTGCCATTGCACTGAGCTGACGTCTCGTCTAATGAATACGTTGCTTTATTACGATCTATTTATTTAGCTCGGTTCCATTGTGATGTCATTATTAGAAGGACGATTTCTCAAAAACATTAAAAAACTATGAGAATTCCTTCATGAACATTACTCTTTTCTTTTGGTGTTTTCAAGATTGCTTTGTTTATTACAATAGATATTTGAGTGCTTGATTTATACATATGTAGTACATACAACGATTGAATATGAGGAAAAAGAGTCTTAAAGTCATTGATATTTATCGTTATATATAATTACAGTGTACTCTCGATTATCCAGGCTACTGTTAGGCAGTATGGGGCGGGATAATTAAAAATCATATCAATTTTTGATATCGTTTCTTTTCTTGTAGTGATAAGGCACTCATGCATTCAAAACCTAGATCATTTGAATAGCGATCAAAACACTCATCGGAGTTTTTCCGATTAACATTTTCAAAGCATTTAAATTTTCCATCAATATATATTTGCATATTTCAGATATCACTTATATAGATCCCTTCACGAACTGATAAATGTATTTCCACGTTAGGAAGAATCTCCATGATCGAACCAGTATTATTGATTTTACTTTCGCCCAAGATTTTGCTATTAATTTTTTTTGTCATCTTCCACAGCAAGAGTTTTAAGAAGATCAGCAAGGTAAAAATGTTTTATTGATGATATGACGGTTTAATTAGACTTAGAACATTAGGCGTTAAAAATTTATAATAGGACCATCGTTGGTTTTTAATATACATTGTTACATTTGAATACAAACAGAAAAGGCTTGTAAAAAGGAGCATTATCTATCAAAAATACTGCTTTTTGTGGCAATCCTAGATTTTTTTAAATACCTCTCACTTAAGAAACCCATTTAGTCATGAACCAATCTGAAGCTACGACTCTAATCCATGCTCCTTTTTCGTTATCATCGAAACGATCGACCTAGAGTCACATACATATGTATGTATGTATGTATGTACATACATACATATATCCAAGGTCTGGCCAGCTACAACGGACCAGGGATTTAACCCACGAGCCCTCAGTTTATAATATCCAAAAAAATAGATATAAATATGCTTATACAAATATGGGTAAAATGGGTAAAGTACTAAAAGAGGTTTGTAAGGAAATAGTGTACGTAGGTTGAATTGATGTTGTCAATAACTATGCACATACTATGTACATATATATATATGTACATGTTCTATAGCTCTCGTTATTATATCTTTTAATAATTTTCACAATATAATACATTGACATAGCATAGCGTATAGCATAAACTGACATAGCATAGCGCATAATACATACATATGTACATTAGCATAGCATATATATTGACATAGCATAGCGCATAATATGTACATACATTGGCATAGTGTAGCTGTCCATTTTAAATTCATTCCTGGTCTTTTCTTTTTAGCATTATATATTCAGTATGACCCAGTTATAAATAACTATTGATACTTTATAACACATCAGAATCGAGCAAAAAAAAATACTTAGTCGCCTTACATACATCGATCGGACATGCATTATATAATTGCAGATACGAGTATTGACGGTATATTAATAATAAAACCAAAACACATTCTCACTATGAAGCGGGACGGTTTCCTTGAAACTTTGCAAACTGACGATCCGGATGCTAATGGATGGATTTGCAGGAACTTTCCGCCAAAGTTCAAATTGCTAAACTTGGAGAGAAGATGCACCGAGCTCCTTCTTGCAGCTCCTTCTAGATGCATATTTGAAGTGATCCACCCCCACCCTTACCCATATTTTAATTTACATGCACTTTTCCTCTTTTTTTAATTAATTAAGAAAGCATCGCCTTTACACTGACGTCGAGCATCTTTCATCCGCCAGCGGAACATAATAACAAGATTAATTTACATTATTAACGTAAAACATGTATCACTGTTAGAAAATTACTACACACATATGTACATACATGTGTACGTGGGAAAGCGTACGTGAAAATCTTTCGCCTTGACGTTGAGACTTCTCGCGAAAATTTCGGAATACATAGAGTGCGCGAGTTTATCAAGACTTTTCCTTCGGAAAATGTGCGTACGATACGAGCGTCGTAAATTTTCATATTGAAAATTCTGTGCCGGAATTAATTTACGGCATCAAAAGTAGACGCTTGTTACATTTACATATTCGAGACGTCGGAAAAAAAGCGCACTTAGCATAATTCGGTCGAATCGACGACCCCGCTAGGAAAACAAAAGCAAATAAACCCACCCCCCCGGTACAAAATAATAAAAATAAAAATACCACGATATCACCACTAGCTCCGAGTCTGAACGTCGATAAATTAAAACTGAAGTCGACAAACATAGAGGCGCGGAAAAGGGGCGTGTGTTTTTCGCGGCGAAGATGACATTTATCGCCCACTTTGTATAGGAATTTACATCCGTTTGTCGTACATTTTGTTTTTTCAGTTTATTCGCGTTTTTAAGGCACCCGGATTCGTAGGGATAGGGCGAAAAGGGGCAAACGAGCGGCTATACAGAATTATGCGAACTGTAAATCTGGTGTTTTATTGATACGAACGCGCGCTGAAAAGGATTTTCAGATTTCCCCGAGGCTAAGTCCTCTCCCCCTTCCGTCCTTTCTTGCAATATAAATACAAGTTGTCTGCTTTGGCAAGAATGGAGACGAAGCGTGTATATGATGAAGGACAAGACGCGGTCTTTTCCTATTCGCAGAAGACAAATCGGATTCGCCTTTCGCTGTCTTGATTGGCGTACTTTTACATATTTATGTATAAAAATAAATGTGTAGAAACAAAAACAGCTTTGTATTGATGAATAATAAATATTACATGTATTAAGGAATACGACCTTTGACTTGAGAGGATTATCTATGATTATCAAAGAAGAAATTCTTTTCACACCATGGATAAAACTGTGGGTATATATTTCAAGTGATTAATTAAAAACATAGACATACATACATAGTTCGTAAAACAAGTAAGTATCTTTTGTTTATCACTAAATTTGGTACACTTTTTCTTGATACTATAAACTTGGACAACATATGTCCTACAAAAACCTTTGACTTGTCAGAGAAAAGCCATACCAATCAGCTAGTTATTGTATAAATCAGAAACATTTTTAACTTAAAATATTATAATTTTCACAATTTGTAATTTCCATGATTTCATGCAAATTATAAAAAAAAATTGTATTAAAACCGAAGAATTTTCTCATACGAATATATTAATATACAATATGTACGCATAAGAATAATCTGGCGTTGATTTTGAGAGCAAAAATATTCAGAATATGAATTTTTAATGAAAATCTCTTCTATCTAAATTTATAAATACCACTTACTCGTCTATTAAATTCCTTGAATTTTATTTAAACACACTAAATTTAAATAATTTTACATCATTTTGCATATGTAATGTTCATATACCTGCTTATAACGACCCTAGGAGCATTAGTAAATGTTAATAAATATTATCAGAGAAAGAAATATTCTTATGTCACGTGAGCGTATTTTATTTTATTTATATAATTTTTGGTATACATTTTTTTTACGATATAAAATACGCAGCTTTGATTAATAAAATTCGTTAAGTAAAATACATCCCGTTGAGATAAAAACACAGCAATTAAAAAAATGCAAGCTTGTATAGGTTAACATAATTCATAGACCACTAAGAAACTACATATCTACTAAATTCTTAAAATTGTATGCAATGAATCGTGGGACAAGACTTGCACGAAAACGTCACTTTGCAAACACAAGGCGGTACGTAAAAGCTGGCCTGATTCCTGTACAACCTTTTCCAAGGATGGGCAAACAACATTAGTCTGGAGACCATGGTGTGGCCAAGAATGGACTGAGCCGTGCAATTTGCCGGGCGTTCCTACGTAATGCGTCCTATATTATTCATGGGGTCACTTTATACTCCCCCGACTCTCGGTATCCAGAAAACAAAGAGAATTTACAACCCGGAACGACGGAACCCTGGAATCCTCTCACACTTAGTGTGCGAGGTATTAATATCGAATTAACACGAGAGAAACGACTGGCAGATGTGACGTTTAACGTATGCCAACATATGGCCGCACAATCCAATTATGATTATCGAATGTTAATTATAGTTCACTGGGTCTGTATTGGTGGGGAAGTTTGTTGGAAATTGGATTAGAAGATTAACTCTTTTGGGTCGGGGTATTAGGAGTGACGTACGACATTCTGTCGATATTGAGATGTGAAAGATGAATGGGATTGGAGTCTAATATGTACATATACCTATACAAATGCACATACATACTTATATTATATAATATTATAACTACGTCCATTAATGAGGTACAAATCGACTATAAATCTGAGAGTATATCTAACTTAGCTATGTAAATATAAATAAGTACTTAGGTATGTACACGCATCGTATACATACATATATAGAGCAAGAATGACGTTTTGCAAAACTAATATCACTGTGCAACAAGAATAATGCACGGAAGGGGGACTATTCAATCGTAACTAAATTTGATTTCTGATTTCGAACATGACAATAATTTTTGTTGATTTGCTCTCGTTGACGAGATATGAGCGCTAAAAAATGTGCATTTTTTTTTTACAGATTTTTGGCTTTAACAGTCTTTAACTCAAAATATAGTATTGCTGTGCCAAAATTGAGTATTGGAATCAATAGTTAGATATATTTTTATTGCTTTAAAATACTTATAATTAATTATCTGGCGTTATAATATTTATAATTAAATATCTAAATTTTTAAAGTCAATTACATATATACTTTTTTTTCATATTCAGTTACGCTAAAAATGCATGATAAAACAAAAGTTCAAATTATCTTCACAAAAAAGTGTTCAAAGAAATGGTGATTGGAAACGATTAAATTCAAAACTGAAAAAAGCAAAATCTTGGCGACTTACAGTCAACAACCAGCATTGCGACAAAGTGATGCGAAAACTCAGTTGTCATGTCTTAAAATATAGGTCAGATGAAATACAAAAATGTCTAAAATGAGTGACATTAAACTTTGTATTAACTTAATGCTATGAAAACTAGCTAACTAACAATATTGCATATGTACGAAAATATGTATTCCAGTATGAATAGTTTAAAATAATGTAAGGGATATCGGAAAATTCAATTTAAAACAAAAAATGATATTTTGAGTAAATTTCATTCAAATTTCTAATAAAAAATAAAAATAAATAAACACCCCACTTATTGTAATATAATACTTCATTCAAGGATTGTTTTCGCCGATGCGAATAAACAAGTAAACTTGAGACAGTCCGTATTAAATATCCGTCACAGTATTTTCCAATAAATTAATTATTTTGAAGACAAAAAAAGCACAAAATACTAATTCGACTTTCTATAACATTGATTAAGTAATAATAAATTAAACAAACGATTAAGTCAGCTTAGTTATTCCATTTACAAAAGTATTATAGAAAGCGAGCGATTATGGTCAATTACAGTGAGCTTTCAAAATAAAGATTTTTTTATTCGAGGAAAATCGATGCCTACCCGGAAATAATTCAAACGCTAAGTAACATATACAGACTTTAAATGAAGATACTTGTATCTACTGCAAACAATAGTAGAACGGACTAAAATCAATATTGAACTTTCATGTACATTGAGTACACAGTTGAACTCTAGAAAATACAGGCGGAAATTCAACCGTATACGGCAATTTCACTCAAACTTAGTTTAATCATACATACATATGTATGTATATTCAAAACTGTCTTTTGAACCGAAAATTCATTTGTTACTCAATTTGATATACTTTAGGTTCTTCACATTTAAATACACACAGGTTCTCACATTTGGTCCACACAACCAGCAGTGTGGACCAGTGGTTAGCATATGCATTCAAAAGTGGTCACGGGTTCAAATCCCACTGGTTGCTGCTAGCCAGCCCTTCTTTGTGACTCCAGGTCGATCGTTTCCTATCAGAGTTTGCCGATGAATCTGATTTTCATTGAAACGGTTCCAATGAATTGGCAACCTTTACCCATTTCTCGCAATTTTTTAGTTTTCAGCATCTCGAATTTCGCTGATTCGTATTAAAAATGCTACAAATTTGTCCATAAATATCACAAATTTCGAGAAGTTTTTTAGCATCTCGAAATTTGACGATTTATATAAAAAAAAATACTCCGAGAATGGAAGTTTATCGAAAAATTATCCATAGATGTTGCTGTTGACATACAAACACGGGTTTTGCAAAATCAAAGACGTTGAAGAGGATACATTATGAAAGTTTTTATAAAATATAAGAAAATACATCATAATTTCAACAAGTAAGAATATTAGTTAATTACACTGTTCGACAAATGACGACTTTTAAAATGTTTCAGAGACGGGATATGACTTTTCTTATAGATCTATGCCCAGTGAACACGAATCTGGTAATAAAAAGTGTTGATTGGCTCGAGATTCGGAGATATATCCCTTTTTTAAATCGCGCGATTTTTGTATATCTTGGTGTTGTTCGGTCGATTTCTCAAAATCTGTTAATTTTCTGTTCAAAATGAATGTTGGAATCTTAAGTCAAGTATTTTATCTTTCATTTGTAGTACTTTTCAGCTGTCAAATCTCTCTAAGTAGTCGTCCAGTTCAAATCAAAAGTCAAAATTACGTATTTTCACTTGGGATTTTTTCCCACTGTTAATACTATATTATATTGATTATTTTCTATTGAAACATGTTTATTAGGATAGTGTTCTAACCACACTATTTTTTGTTTTCATTTAAAAGGGTTAACTGGAAGTGTGCTGAACTTTAAATCGGTAAAATTGCGAGCAAAAAGCTCGTACTAGTGTACGAGCTTTTTGATTTTGAGAAATCGACCGAACAACACCAAGATATAGAAAAATCGCGTGATTTAAAAAACACATATATCTCCGAATCTCGAGCCAATCAACACTTTTTATTACCAGATTCGTGTTAACTGGGCATAGATCTATAAGAAAAGTCATATCTCGTCTCTGAAACATTTTTCGTGTCGAACAGTGTTATTACTTGATTTTTTTTATTTTGAACTACTAATATTAGGAAAAAACCTTTTTTTAGTAAGGAAAAAAGTGGAGGGGGGGGTCGTTAAAAGAAAAATTAAACACCGACCTGGTTCTATTTAATTAAGCATTACACCACTGCTGGAATATATGTATGTAAAATAAAATTACTCAATGAACAAATCAATTGATTCTCAGCTTGTCTATAGACAATGATCCTTGACCATTAAAAGCTTGAGCATTAAAAGAAAGTAGTAAGTCAATGATTTTTACAAACCTCCTTTAAGCTTCACTTACGATTACAATTCAGGAAAAAATTTGCCTCTTATCCGATCGTCATCATTATAAGTAAATGTATCCTCCGCCATTACGATGGAGAAAAAAATCGTTTTAGACGCGTTTGAAATAAATTTGAATTTCTGAAAAGTGCCTGACGTTTATCCAGTTTTTAGTTTTAAACATACATACATAGATGGCGGTGGTAAAATAAAATTATTGGCATTTTTTTCAAAATAATTGCTTACAAATAATTACATTAGATAACGTATTGTTTTATGTGGGAAGCCTTGCTTTGGGTTCAAAATGATTTGCCACCGCTGAATAGAATGTAGATTAATACTGAAATAAAGATACATACATACATAAAAGGCATTATAGATATATACATATGTATAATATGTGATTTAGATGAAAGAGGGCGCGTACAAACTAGTATAAGGAAGTAGATACATATGTACATAAATAGATATGTATAATAGCTAGGCTGGGGAGATTAGCAACAACTGTCAGGGCATACATTATTGGGGTTAATGTAAGTTATTACAGGAAGATGGGGGAGGGGATGGGACACCGCGAGAAGAAGCGGACGTATCTGTACCGGAGCATTAATTATCCAGCGCATATAAAGAGGGAGGAAGCTGGGGAAAAACCTGATTGATTTATCGCTTCCTGTCCGGCTCGATTCCTTTGAAAGGGAACGTACGAAATCTCGGCGAAAGGATATAAGAACGTATTTTCATTATGTGGTTATTTTAACGAGAATGTCGCCATTATCAATACGTATTCATAATGAAAAAAAGCGTGTGTGGTGCTCGAAATATATGTACAATATGAGAGTGTGCGGTTCTTACGGGGTTTAGTTTGAGAAAGTTAGATGATCCGTGTGGAGTGTGGAGCTTTTGTATAGTAATACAGGGGAGTGGATATATGTATATAGTATGCGTATTGTTTTGTAGAATAATCGGATTAGATGGAATTGAATTCACGACGGTTTATATTACAATAATTGATGATGAGCTTACGAATCTGACAGGTCGAATTCGTCAATATTGAGATTATGCTCGGGTATATTATAAATTTCGATACTGTCGTATTACAAATAGGTCCTGTGAAATTTAGCTCGAAGTTGTGTATTTGCGGATTCGGTAGACAAAAACATGCATTTAATTTTTTGACAGTTTGAATGTATGTACATACATATGAATGTACCTACAAGGGTTTCTGATTTCCCGGACTTTTTCAATTCCCAGGACATGGGACGGAGCTCGGAATCGTTCCTGGGTTTCCCATGATCCCGGGACATACATATGATGTAAATGAATTTTTTATCAATATAAAATTTAATTTTTAAAGTCAAGGTCATGTTATTTGCTAGTTTTGTCTCTAGATAACTGTTTATTTAATTTTTCATTTGTCGTCAAACACACCATCATCTCATCTTCATCAGAATCTATAAGAGTTTCTCAATTGTGGAATCGTCAATACAAGCTTCATAATAGTTTCATCGTAGGATATATGTGTAATAAGTACATATATACATTCGCTTTTATTTAGCCATAACATAAAGTTTTCATTCAAATACTTTTCTTGGGATTCGAGATAAGAAACTCCGGGATACGGGATATCAAAAATTTTGCGAGTTCCTGGAATTTCTGGGATTAATTCAGATTTCAGGAAATGCCTGGGAATTTCTGTCCCGGGTTAAACCTTTGTATCTACTATACTCTAAATTAAATCATCAATCTTCATTTCAAATATGATTAATCTTCAAATTTCACAAATTATTAATCTTAAAATTTCACATATGATTAATCAATATACATATGTATATGTAGTTCAAGAAATCATGAGAATTATCGTGAAAGTTTGGGAAAATTAAGCAACAAAATCCATTGTTGTACGAATAAATTTAGAAACTATAAAGGAATTAGGCTTTCAGTAAAATTATTTTCAGAATTTAAATAAAAAATAAAAGTTCTAAAATTGAATAGAAAATAATAAAAAAATACAACTCGAAGAATTTTCAGTCATATTTTTAATTCAACGTCAGTACATTATCAATCCTGCGTTTTATTTAAAACACTAACTTACATATGTATATGTATACTAACCATAAGAGTTATGAAGATATAAACTGTCAAAAATATACACCAATTAATTTATCCATTGTATATGTATATGCGTAAATTAAAATTTGTTTCCATTACACGAATTTTCTAGGAGTATTATTACCGAAAGAATGTCGAAATGAAGAATTTAAATTACTCCAAAGCTTTCAAGGGAAACTCACCACAAAAAAGTTATACCTATGTATGTATATAATAAATGAGGCGACTTCAAAACATACAACCCCATCGAATCGCATTCTAAGAGCGCGACTCCTAAATTTTGAGTTGGAAACAAGTTCATTTTATAATTAAGAAGGTAGAAAACCACTCACAAAATAAGCACGGAATGCAATTTTAGAAGGAAATATTCTGAAGAAACTTTCAGCGCGTCGATTCGGTCAATTAGTGTTGAAAAACTTAAGCTGCATACTACTACCAGCTGATACCCGCTCGTTAGGAATTTTTGAAATTTCAGAAATTTTCTATAACCTTACATCTACATATTTTCGTATGGAGAAGATGTTGATTTGAATGCATATGTACATATATTGTTCAAGGCAACATCGAGATTTTTATTGCGGTTTCTTTAGCTTTATTTTATATAGACAAATTTATTATTTCCGTAACATATTTATTATATAAACATATACAAAAATAGCTAAAATAAATATGTATAAAAATATACACAGCGTGTGATATTTACATGGAAAATGTTGATATTTTCGTGAGCATTTCCTTTTTGATCCATCGCGTCGAATTTTCCCCATTCGATGGGAAAATGCATATCCTGAAGCACAATCTACCAGACTTGCATTACCCTGAAGATATTTTTGAATATGTTTCAAATGAGATGCACCGAAGTCGACGTCGTGAAATCGGCGAAAAGGAAAGAAAAAGTCGACGGAGAATTTGGTTTGGTTGGTTCAGAAATACATTTGTATGTATGTATGTTTAATGCTTTGATATTATATAAATACACATGTAATATCATTAATGTTTTACACGAGCAAAAAGCGATTTTAATTTGTCGCTTGTTGTAAAGAGCAAAAAAGTATACAAAGGTAACGAATGTGCTATCAAAGGACTTTTATGGGGACATTAATTCGCGCTTGTGAAGCAGGTTTTGTGAAGCAAAAAGCATACAAATTTCCGCTGGTGTAGAGGTGGATTTTGTTCACTCGTCAAAGAATCCTTTGTGTGTCAGATAAATTTGAAAAGTTATGTAGGTATCGTTTAAATTATAAATTGATTCAATCCTTTCCGAACCTTTCTTATAATAATAATAAGGGTATAATACAATTGAATAAGTTGGATTCAGGTTCATTGCGCACTTCATATTAATAAATAAAAATTTACCAATAGTGAACAAAGAATATTTTTACATAGATTTACATGAAATATTTGTATTGAATTCATGCGAGGAAGCATCACAATCAATAACACAAAGAAACTCTTTGAATTCATTGTGTGCTTTTTACAAGATCTTATTCATTAAGAAGCTCCTTTGTAGGAATATTCATAAGATTGTCCAAAGCGTTGTTATTGAACTTTGAAGCATCAATCAGCTAGTACTGATGTAAATATAATAATAGTTAATAAAAGTACTAAGATGTAATTAATTTTAATAAAAAAAACGTCGAAGGATTGATAAAAGGCATGCAGACAGTAACCATGTACTACAAAATGGCAAACATACATATGTATATTTATATATTATGCAGATTAAATATTTAATTCAGAATTAAACAATGTTTACTATGCATTTAAGTCGCATAAGTGAGATTCCACTGAATTGATAAGAAATATAACATGTACTTACCGAATTTGCGTGAGTCGAAAATTTAAGCAGATCTAATCTGAAACAAAGAAAAATAATTTCAATTTAATTTTTTGATTGTTTGGAGGTATTTTTAGGCATTAGTAACTACAGATTCTACAGCATTGGATTTATATTAAACATTTGACCGGATAAATTCATACCTTATTGCAAAAATAAATAATTAATGCCGATGAGCTAAATCGTATGTTTTGTAATCGTCTTCATATATGAACATTTTTATACATTTAAGCTTTTAGTGGAATTGATACCATTTATGTATGTAATTACTAACATAAAATGCCGGAAATAAGTAAAATGAAATAAAAATAATGGAAATAATTTCCTAAGATATACGTAGTATTACTTCGAATAATTAGCGAAGGAAGGTAAACACGCGCATTCATCGCAATACATATACAAAGGTATATATGTACATAATATGAATTGGATATGAGTAACGAGCGAAACGAATGTAATCATGCGATTGAAAAATGGAAGTATGACGTGTCTAATATAATACTATAATCGCATTTCGGTAAAATTTCCATTGGAAAGTTCCTCGTCAAATTTCAAAGTTGCGTGCGTGAAAAACAAAAGCGGAAATCTGACGAGTCTCACAAAACGAAAAGTATTTCCGGTTGTAGTGCATTCGTTTCGCGGGTTGTTTTCTTTCCGATGAGGGATGAGGGTAAGGTATTGAAGACCACCAGTCGGTTTGCGGTTGTTTCGACCCCGTGGGGTTGAAATAACCAAATCCAATTAGAGCGCGAACGCGGAACAGAGTAAATAATGGACGCGCGACGGGGGGGCAACTGTAATCATAATATTATTTGTACGTGACGTGTTTGTTGCATTTAATGCAACCGACTGGCTTGTGCACCCACGAAAGGGTTTCCAATGTTGCAGTTTCAGTTCGGAACTGACGTTAAGTTAGTTTCGAAGTCGTAAACGAGATACGTGAAAAGCATTAATTTTTAAAGCTCAAGGCTGTTGAAGAACATCAATCATTCTGTATCTAAATTTTGATAGTCAGTACAAGTACACGTACGCATAAAATAACGATTGGCAGTAAGAAATGAAGATCTGAAAATAAGATTTACATGTCTAGAAAAACATTTATTATAAAAAAATTATGAAGAATACGTTCTTTTTAAGTAATCACTTTTGGAAAGTATTTTTAATGTCGGCAAATCATGGCTTGAATTTCAATTTGAAAATTGGTTTTTAATTTGATGAATGTCTGAGGCAGGGGTATGAATTTTTTTTCTGGCTTTTTTTGATTAATATCTATTATATTTATATATGTGTACATATCTACGACACACATTCATATACATATGTATATGTACACATATACAATTCATATATATGTATATAAATACAATTCATATACATACATACATGGACTTATTGTATCATGCAAAAAATGGAGCATTATCTGTTTGGAACATAATTTTGTACAAACATATACATACATATATGTATCTTTTATTATTTCAAGACTATTCTATGTTTCATTATTAATATACATACATATCTGCCAGGAAAGCCTAACAGGTAAACCCCAATGCGCTAAAATCAACCAGGAATATGTTGTTATCTACTATATAGAGAAGCTTAATACATAAGTTATGTAACATAACATTATCGGCTACGAGACATTTGGATATCCATCCATATCCAAAAATGTATTACAATGACATGATACAGTTGCCTAAAAACGGCAGAAATTCAATGTGACCCAATATAAAAGATTAAATACAAAAAATGATTCTCAAGAGATGTAGAGTATTTCAGTTGGTATATATTATATGAGCTTTTCATGTTTTTCTTAAAAATTTTAAAGTTAAATTATATTAACATAATCGATAATATTAAAACAAAGAAACAAAACCAAAATGCATTTACGCATGTGTAAAAAAATGATTATTATATGAATTTTCATGTATGATACGTATAATAGAAGATAAACGTAGTTGGGATTGAAAATAATTCCGTTTTAAAATGTATTATTTACATTTTATTTTATTCTATCAATAATGCATACTCGTCTAACATATTTCTCCAACGCTATACAGTGTGTGCAGACGAGTGTGCTATACAGATTAAAAATTATTAATTATACATATATACAGGTATACACCCATTTATTCACATAAAAGACGACATCTATGTTCAAACATTATCCATAAGTATTGTTAATATTATACAAGGCAAATATAAACATCGATTAATATCCACAAATGGACAAATTTTCAGCATTTACTTAAATCAGCGAAAAATCAAGACGCTGAATAACTGGAATTTTTGTGAAAGAGATATGACAGTTGCTAATTTGTTGGAACCGTTTTAAATGAGATCAGATAAATTAGCAAACCCTGATAGGAAACGATCGACATTGGAGTCACACATCTAATATCTGGCCAGCAGCATACGCCGAGGATAGAACCCGTGACCACACAATTGAAAGCATTACATGTTAATTATTTATCTATACTGCTGATTATGTATAGCGTGTATGTATACCTACATAAATAAAAGATAAAGTAAAAAGTAGGTTGATGTGATTTTAATTTCATACGTCGGCTTCGAATGGATAAAAATACATTTTGTGGCTATTGAGTTATCAAACATGTATAAAATCACGTAAACATAAATTGGTCTCCATTAAATTATGGTGTGCATTATCAGATCTGATTGAATACGTTTTGCTAAACGACACACTTTAAATAATTGTCAACAAAAACGTCAAAGGCAAACTTCAAGTAATTACATATGTAAACATATATGTGTCTATACATAAGTATTTTCATGCATATTTTTGTAATATTATCAAAATTGTGCAACGTATTGAATGAATATGCAAATAGCTGACGACGATCAAAGTAAAAAAATAAATAAAATAAAAACAAAACGGGTTCGATATAAATTTAACGAACACGAGGATGTCGTAAAATTCGATCGAACCGGAAGAAAATAAAAGCGTATCGAAATCGACTGGAAAGAATTACAAAGTATCGACATCGATACTTTGATCTCGACGCGCGGGTTAATCATCTGCGAGCAAACAAACATCCGAAAGGGAAAAGGAACGCGAAAAATTACTCGAAGAAAATTTTCCGGGACGAGTTCTTCCCGAGACATGCGTGTGTCGTGAACAAAGAAATTTGGTATTCAAATAAGCGAACGGGGAAAATTATTGCGGGACAAGATGAATAGGCTGATGAAAAGGGCCACACAAAGACCATTCTCCTTAGCATATTCACACATGAACACTTGGTATATACATATATTCAAACACTTCGAATACTACCGACACGTAATTAAGCCAGATATTGATCCACTCGTATGTTGAGTTTCTGAACTTGCCTAGGAAAAATACTTTGAAACATTGTGATGACATGTAGATATGTATGTATATAACTATACATACATAAAAACGTAAGAAAATATAATTTTTTTTAATAATTCATGTGTATTACATGTACATATATTATTATTTATTAATTAAATGAGTGCACTTATACAGATACAATATAATCAATCAATACACATTCATTCAAACATCCACAGTGACATCTATGGAGAAATTTCTGCAGCATTTTATAATCAAATTACTGAATTACTTGAGATTAGTAAGAGATATATGAAGGAGATGCTAATTTTACAGGAACCGTTTCAATGAAAATCAGAAAAATTGGCAAAATCTGATAAGAAACGATCGATCTGGAGTCACAAACCAAGGTCTGGCCAGCAGTCGGACTCTAGTGGGACTCGAATCTGTGACCACTCGGCTCGTAAGCATAGTATACTAACCACTAGTCTACGCCGCTGGTTAAAATAAAAAGTCAATCAAAATTAAACTACAAATCTAATTTAAATGTTCTTATGGTATTACAGTTTGGCATCATATTGCATCGCTTTTGAAAAATCATAAACTATTCTAATATGATATTATTATTAAGTGCTGAATTTGACAATTACAGATATTAAGTTTGTTAATTCACTTATCATGCATGAGTACGGGAACAGTTAAAGATGATCTCAGAAGATATTTAAATGTTTATTCGAATACATTTTCTTTAATTATAAAACTACATAGTATAAGGAAAAAACGATTATTTGTATGTAATTTTATTTTCGGAAAAATAGGCATATATACATACATATTAAAGTTTTCGTATCGCAAAATATGTTTTGTGAGAAACTAATCCACGTGTTGAAATAAAAACCGTGACATTGGTTTCTGTGAGCATAAAGTCTGCTAATAAATAGCACTTCGTATTTATAAACATGCAATTTTTTATAAGCTAATCTCTCGACTGTACATTTATGAACAGTTTTGATCTTAAAATATTTTTCAAAAGTGTTTTCTTATTATATGAATGGTACAGGAAGAAAAGGGTAGATAAATTTTGAAGGAAATATCTAAACAGAAAATATACGAAAGAATAAAATGGAAAATTAGCTGCAATTTGTCCCAATTCTGAATATAAAACCATTAATATAATTGTTTTATTCAGCGCAATGGATACTGAACTACATAAAAACTCCATAGCATGAATCCAATTAGTGACTTATCTAAATTGTGGCTCAAAACTAACTACAACCTACACGAAGTCGGGTATGCAAAGCATAAAACTATCGTGGAATTTATTTAACACTGCCTGCTTATTAATGGTATGAACGAGAATAGAATAAAATATGTGTAGCATGTCGTTGCTGCGAAAAGTATTAGCGCAGAACGGGGCGTATTTCGTGATAGCCGGTAATAAAGTGATACTTTTAGGGGTTGTTGGCTCACCGAAGTTGATGTTAAATCACCGGGGGTTGACCTTAGGGTTGTCGTGGCCAGGTCTTCTTTTGCCCAGGTCGATAGCCATCGTACAGACAATGGCCTAATAAACGCTAGCGGACATATCTACATCACAAACCCTTACAATTTCTTACACAACTCGTCCCAGGCTGTTCAGTATCCGCAGATGGATGCGAAGGGATAAGCAAGGCAGTAAAATTTGATCGATTTGATCCTGCTTGTTCGATTTAAGATATGTCGTATTATAATAATGCTTAAATATACAATAAATTCTAGTCTATTTTGAAGAGTAAAAACGTTAAACAGCATTCCAAACATACGAATGATATCATTTCAAAACACCTACATATGTATGTATGTATATGTACATACCACGGTAAATGAAGTTGTTAAACATATTAAATACATATGTATAAAGTTGTTATAAATATTATCAGGCGGAGGAATATCGAATTCAGAAACCAAAGTATTTGATTTGCTAGTCCGATTTGATAAATTTCGCTACTGGTGTAATTTCTGCATTACGAATAATGCGGATGTTTAAATGACGCAATCTTAAGACCTGTTTTTAGTTATTTCTATATAATAATATTGAAAATGAATTTTCAATAATAATGATAATTAACACCAGAATTAGGAATTGTAAAAATTTAAATATAAATATATTTTTAATGGAAAATATGAAAAGCCCAAAACCCAAATCATCATCTACAGCCATTTACCATCCACTGGCTCTCCAACACGCTTCCACTCGTTTCTGTTTTGCGCAACTCTCATCGATCTCACCCAACAAATTTTCCTGATTTCGTCTACCCATTTCCCTGAGGTCTTTCTTTGACCCTTTTGTAATTTCTCAAGTAACATTCTAGCACTTCTTTTGTCCACCTTTCGTCCATTTATCTGGCCACGTGGCCCACCCATTCTCATTTCGATCACTCTATCCACAACATCCACAACCCTTGTCGTACTTCTCACCCACGTATTCCGTTTCCTGGTTTTTCCTCGTTATGCCAAGCATACAACGTTCCATGCTTCTTTGAGTGCAATTTGTGTAGCAATTTGGTATTCAATGTCCAAGTTTTACGTCCATACATCCAAAACATATTGATCGAAGATCGTTTTCATCAGGCAAATTGGAATTTTTGATTTAAAAACCGCATTCATTCGTCCAAATGTACTCCATCCTAATTTAATTTCTTCTTTATTATTACCGGACAAACCTATATAGAAGATATGTACTCTTGGCCAAATATAATGATAGTAGTAAATATGACTATAACATATGAATATAGTGGAAATAATAAAAATAAATACACATGTATTTATATAGTTTTTAATCTTGAAAATAATCAGAATTTATGTTTAATCTTGTATGTATGTATGTATGTATGTTGCGTTGTATGAAATTCACTTCGACCTTGTCCCCTCATTTTCTTCTTATTGTCCCAAGGAGTCGTACGCGAAAGACAAACAAATCGACGAATCAGTTGGTAGAGGGTTGGTTCTCAACTTTTGTTACCCCTTTCTGGCGGAAGTTTGCTCCACGGAGGGCAGGTAACGAGACCGAATTATCTTATTTGCCGACTTGGTCCAATTACAACATTTTTGTTGATTTTTCCCGAGGCTAGTACGCCCCCTCGGATTGTAATTAGCGACGCCAGCCCCTGTAATTACAACCCCAAAGTTTTCCAACCCACTCCTTATTTCTAAGTCCAATTCGCTTCTTTTCGACTTTGTTATCTGAATTCATTGTACGAAGCGAAATTTGAAAAAATAAAAATGAGAATGCTATTTGTGATAACCTGCATATAAACATGGTATGAAATTTTGTATTTTATTGTTCGTTTAAATATGATTCGGAATCCGATTTATTATATTGTAAAAAACATGACTATGAGAATACATACATCAAAGCTACACACATATGTATATACATATTATACATATATACATATTTGTTAATGGGTGTGTAATGAAAAAAATCATAATTTGTCGAGACGCGCGATAAATTTTTAAGGGGCAAAATTCTCTTTCAACTCGCAAAATTGGTACATCCTAGATGTTGTAATATCGTTCGAAAAGTTCTAAAAATATCCCCATTCCCTCTTCTCGGAAAGTTAGCTCGCGAAGAATCGGAAAGTCGAGCGAATTTTTAATGCATTAACATTTTTTTTCGGCGTCAGACCCCCGGACGTCGAAAGAGGCTCACTTTATATAAAGTTGCAGGTGATTTATGACGCGAAGAAAAAGTAAAATATATATAATTCGACGCTGTCCATCAAAGCGGCTAAATTATGACGCAATTCAAGAGCTTAATCCGGAATTAGTACACAAATTTAAATGGAACTCGACCGAATAAATGGTATAATCTCATCAAAAGCCAGTACAAAATGAAACCGCATAATGGACATGTTTTTATGAAAAATACATAACTTTAAATAGTATGTACATATGTAGGCTGATTGAAATATTATATGGAGCATTAGCCGGTAATTTAGTTATACATATACGATTTTTGGAAGCAAGCAAAATAGATTTCAAATAAAGAAAGAAACAATTTTTTTTCATTTGGATCAGTGCAAATTCATTGCCCAAAATCGGTATAGTAACGAATGAATTCGATATCATAGAAATCCGAGTCGCCTTTTTCGGTAAAACTGTCGATTTTCCGATAGGATTATGGAACGGATTTTCCTTACGCAAGGAGTTTTTGCCGTTTCAAAACTGCCACACCATATTTCATTCATAAAAATTGATAGATAACCCATACATTACAGATGACGATATCGCAAAAGTCGCGTTGTGTATTGTTCGCCTTGCAAAATTCGAGATACGTAAAAAATATGCAGATAAAAAAGCGTTCATTTCGACGATCGGCGTAAAATAGCCGTTAAAAACAACCCTCCCATTCTGGTATTTTTTCAACCCACAGGCATTTTACTGACAGTGCCAAGAGTTATATTATAATAATAAAAAAACCCAAAGATTTTAGATACTGCGTGCTGATTTATGCACTTTTATTTTATTGCAAGTATAACGGAGCTGTAAATCGAAACTCCTGCACGAAGGGATGATCGGTAGATTTATAAAGAAAATGGGTAGGGGGTTGTGAGAGGCGTTCGTGTTTTGAAAACATCCGTTTTTCGCCTAACTGAATTTGCAATAAATATACGTAGTACATACATATATGTATATAGAGTACAACTCGTCTGAATTCACTTGCAGGCATAATTCATTGCATGCGAGAGAGTAAACTGCACTTCCGGTGTGCGGAAACATATTGAAAATTCAATTTAAATGTATGATACTCAATATATGTACTTGAAATAGTATTAAATAGAACGAGGAACATATTAAGCATCGGTCTTGCGAGTCAACCCCTATAATATTCATGGAAATGTATACGGAAAAAGGGGCAATTTCGTATTATAAGGAAAGACTTTATCTGAAGCGATTTGTTGCCATTCAGTATACAGAATAAAAAAGGACAAAATGATCGTCGGTCGGGGATGAAGGGGGTTGGAATCTTGAAGCCGCAAAACATAAACATTACGAACATTTGTGGCGGCATCTGGTATTTGGACCCGAACATCAAAAGGCAGATAGTGTAGGGCAATTTCTTCGAGGGCGGATTAATAATACGCGTCGGGATCTTCGAATTTTCAATCGGCCGAAATAAAACCACAACGACAACGGATACATTCGATGAAAAGGCGACCGAAAATACATATAAAACTAGAAATGCTTCTGACACATTTCAAAAATTTTTTCCGAATTTTCACCCCCATAGAAATATCTCGAGACGTCGAGATTAGAGAGTGGGCGAGGGTTTAGTTGTATTATTCGGTCGGTGTTCGGAAAGGTACGGAAAGAGGAGGAGGGTCTCGGATATGTTTGGCAACCAATGGCGCGTATAAAAGTTACCCAAGGGGTTATGTGGTGTTATGGACCGCTAAATTATTCCGAGGCATGACCTGCCAGATGCGTCACAAAAATGCACCACCGTGCGTTTATAAAAAGTTTTCCCAAAGTTCACATTCAAACTCGGATCGATCCCGTGACATACATATTTACATATACGTAGTACTTACGCTCATGTGATTATTTATTCACTAGTGGTTTTACCCGGCTTCGCTCAGTGTTTGTAATACAAGCCGCTTAAACAAATGGATTAAATAAAAATTTCTTTTTTTATTTAATTTATTTGAAAAAAAAAATAATATTCAACGATAACAATATCGTCGGCATAGAAACTTTCATTTATTCGATGACATTACGGATTCTACGAACCAAACAAACATACAAAGTCTCTTTCGAAATTATATATAAGACTAGCTGAATCCGACATGCGTTGCAATGCCGCAATAACGCATGCAATTCCCGTTCCCGTTTTTCGGCGAATTTTTTTACCATCGCGGACATGCACACAATAGCTCATGTAAGTTTCATCGCAATCGGTTGAATGGTATAGGAACGCATACGTGACAGACCATTAATTTATATAAATAGATAGATAACAATTTTGCTATAGTGATATTACAAAGTAGTTTCAAGTCGTCAAATAAGATATAAATAAAATTAAACATACTAAAAACACATAACTAGCATAATAAAACAAATACATTGATATAATATGTTACGATCTCAAATAAAAAAAGACCCTCAGATTAGCATATTTAGATTAAATAAATCTAAGTTAATAGAAATCTCGTTGAGGAGCTTGATGCCCCTGGCAACACGCGACGAAATCATCAAATTGGTATATGTATGTATGCATGTATGTATATAGCGTTTAGCTGATCATATCGTATGTTAATAATACGACTTAGTAAGTATGTAGGTCCATTATAATAGTTTGAATCAAAAGCATATTTTAAATAGCCATTTATTAAATCGCGATAAAACTTTGCAGAGTTAATTACCAATACATACATAGATAGTTACTAGACACTAAGTAATATTTAATTATTACGTATGTATGTACAATGTATATCTAATTACCAGAATGTAGGAGAAATCAGATACTCAGTATTCCGTAATATGTATGTAAGTACATACTAATGCTGAATTTCACTCTAAATTATTTGTAGGACTGGACTAATTGCAATACTATGTATATCTGAATTTCTATTAATGGCATTACATGTTTTTTGGTTCATTGTCATAAATATAAATATAAAACATGTTTAAAATTATGTCAGTAAACAGCCGTCTTATAATATCATAATCAGATTCTAATTATTATACTATAAGCTTAGACGGATTTCAAGTACGAACTATACGTATACATGTATGTATGTATGTGTGTGTACATAGATAAGTTTTATGTCTGATTTTTTATAAATTTATTCAGAGGATGCTGGATGGGGAGAATTCCGCTTGAGTTTAATTAATAACCCATTAATCAATCGGTGGTTCGCCAAAAGCTCCACAAAGGGGTTTATTGAGCGCGGTCAATTAATCGCATCCCTCTCCCACCCTCATCCCGACCAGAATTATTAATTTGGTGCCCAGGGGCGAAACCTTCATCCAGTTCGTAGAAACGACTCGTTGACGAAAGCTTCGAAATAGCTTTAAAAGCTAAGCCCGAACGTGACGCATTTACCGGCTAGGCTTTTACAGTTTCCCTGAGCTTCGACAGAGCTTTTTTAACGTTTTCGTCGGTACGGCGCACTTTTACGTTTTATATACTAACATATGTACATACATATGTACATACAAACAGTTTTTTTTGAGTTGGATGTCGAAACGTCGTGCTCACTTTTTTACGGACGTTTCTACGATTCGCCGTGTACGAATAGAAGTTATACGACGTCGTACGTTTTATCACTTAAATAAAATTAAACGTATGTCATGCGAAAAGTTTGCTTCAAGAGTAAGTAATTTATCCTTTTTTTTATTTTCATTGTATTAACATATATACTATCTTTACTTATATTATTTTTATTTCAATCGAACATGTACACACGCCTTTACATATCGCTCCAAAGCAACGAGTGTACTAATACAGATACAATACAATAATGCAATTAATGCAATGCAAATTCATACAAATATCATTCTGTGGATACATTTTTGCAGCATTTTATTATAGAAATTGGCGAACACCAAGACGCTGAATAACTTGAGATAAAAAGATAATATAAAATAAAAAGCGTACATTGAAAATTTAAAAGGATATGGAACGATACTGTATATTTCATAAGATAACATGTAATTATAATAAAAGGAAATGTCGTTCGACTGTTTGTTTAATTAAAAATAACAAAAGCCAAAAAAAAACATCAAGATGATACAACATTATACAAAGCAAATTAATTAGAAATTATAGTACATACGTAGGTATGTATCAATATAACTTTTTCTTATAAAATAAGGTTCAATTGTACTGCAGATAAAATATATTTAAATACATTACGTAATTATTTTTATGAAAAATAGTTTCACATTTATTTTAAAAGGAAAAACTACAGTCTTAAATCAAAAACAGAACAAATAATAAAGACCAATTATAGGTTTCCGCTGGTAGTAATAAACTGAAGGGTAAACATACACATAGTCATACATAAAATTTGGAAATTAACATAAGAAAAAACAGAGAATTTTAATAATTAAATGTGATTAATAAATTTCACAGTAAGTAAGATTATTCAAAAAATGATTTAACTATTACTCGCCTTGCTTGCTCATGCGTATTATAAAAAATATCAAGGTTATGGTCTCTCGCTAATCGAATAAAGGTTTTATTTGCTCGCCACAGTAAACAGTTTTGTCTATAATTAGTGCTCGCACGCGGAATTGAAATTGGGGCATATGTACGCGACAATCTGCTCGGAATTTTAATAGATAGTTATAAATATATACATATGTATATATGTATGAAGATATAATATAGAATATATGTACCTACATATATACATATTGACAATATGAATATATGTACATATTGAATATATGTATGTATGTATATACATACATATTGACTCATCGCCACTCAACTACAACAACAATCAATACAATCAATCAAGAATTCCTCGACAAGACCGGAACCCCCATCAACCCATTTCACCGCACAATATCAATTTCCACAACAGAGACGTCCAACTTTCACCAACAGGCTAAAATCGACCCAATTTCTTAATAACACACACACACACACACACAAGTACACGTATGCCTGATCTAAGAAGACAAACACCATACGTATCAAGGATGTCTCGCAATAAAGTTGCATTCGGCAACCTTTCCCGTCCCTCAAGGCAGGTTACTAAAACTTTTATTTATATGTAATCTATCTTTACGGAGAGAGTCGATTGATTGGATGTCCAAAAGAAGCGCCTACATCGGAAAATCAGGCAATAAATCGAAGTATTTTTACTTTATTTTCCCATGTTTTCTTGGAAAGTTAAACAGACTATATGTATGTAGGCATATTGAGTGACGAGATATGTACATACATACATATAACACTGTTATCAGGTGTAGACTTAGATCATTTTATGGGAATTGGATATGTGTAAATGAGCAACTCTTTATTATAAATACATGATACAATTTTTTCACTGCAATCGGCTTTTATAAGGCTTTTCTATGTTCCACTTCGCAAACGATTAAGCTAAAATTGGAAACTTCAAACGATTCAACGATGGAAATTTTAAACGATTTTTATAGTTCGATGGTGAAAAATAACTCATAAATACTTCTAAATTTTCGAAGACGGTGACGTTTAATAGGTAGCAACCTTATAATGTTTGATTTTCCGCCAACCACTCGTCTTGTCAGATTTTAATTGTTTAAACGCCTATATCTTTATCTTTCTCACACAATATCTTATAAAATTTGCATTATAGGTTCTCTTTATTTCTCATATATATTTATAATTCACTATTAGATTATATAATGAATGAAAAAATGTATACATTATAATGCAAATATACATACAGCCAAATGCGAGCACGTTAGATTTTGACAGATTTGATATGATATTTCGCATGCTGACATATGTGTGTATATACTTTTGCCTGAAATTCCTTTTTACGTTGATATTATTTCAATATGAAGACTCCCACATATGTTTTTTTTATTAATAATTTTTCAGCTCGTCTAGTAACACTTCATGTCCCAGTTACGGCCATCGAAAACAGACAGAAGAAAATCTTGACTGACTTTCAGAATCTCGAAACGTTGAAATATATTCGTTTCGCGACTAACAAACATTTTGAAGTTATTCTCGGCAATAAAAAAAATTGGGATTAGGAATTTATTCATATAGCAATCATAGTTGTTTATTTGGTTGTCGGCTATGTGGATCGACGGCATACATTTTAAATTTCCCAAATTTACATGGTATATTCTGTCCGTCTAACTAAGACATTTTTTTTTCAAACTTTAAGCCATTCTTTGACCGGAGGACCATTATTTTCATCATTAAATCTCATGTGTAGCAAAGAGAACAGACGTCTTTTTGAATGATGAAATATCACCATTAGTCAAGTCTAGTATTTTCACATTTCATATTCCTGTGAAAGGAAAAGCTCTATATGTATGTAAGCGTCATTCTATTTCATACGAAACTCGATACAATAGGTAACTTTCTTCAGACAGTGGCACGTTTGCAGAATCCAGTTGGAGCACTGCTGCCTTGGGGGAGGAGGCGAACCCTTCCATGGCGATAATGGCGACCCTCTCCTCTCTACATGCAGTTGTGAATGGCGAGATCGTGACCTATCTGTCCCGAGATTCAGGGGGTCAAAGTGGCGGAAAGGCGGGTCGTAATGAGGGCGACTTTTCGACCAGTCGACGCCAGCAAATTGGGCTTTGGCATACTTCAATTTTTAATGAGACATCTGGGAGATTGGGAGATATCTACGTACGTCCGACGGGATTATGTTTGTCTGCAGGGGTCGTTGCAGTGTTCCAGTGGCGTGCAATGAATTATGCAAGGGAGCAAACTGAGCCAATCTTCCACCGGCGGGTATGTACTACTTAAACTTCTCGTACATTGAATCGAGCCGGTGTCGTCAATCTCTCTCGTTTTACCTTTGAATAAAATTCGAGATGCATAAATTTCCCGTGACGTAGCGGTATGATATACATACGTGTTCGAGATATGCAACAAGTTACGCTAAAATGCCGTATAAAAGTTTCGTGTATTATTACGCCGATGGAGAAGTAATGGAAACTTCGCAAGGTCGCTTTTCCAACGGTAGTATGTAGATAGAATACATATCTTATATAGAATATTGATATGGGATAAAAAGAATATTATAAGTGAATGTTAAGAGGACTGGACACCAGCGCCTTGTCCATACAAACGTATTACACTTCTCCCTTCCTCAATTATGGCACTAGAGAAATTATTTTTTAAAATGCTATGGATATCCACCATAGGCATGTTTATTTTTTTAGATTAGTTATTTTTTATAGGAGCCACCAAACATCTATAAAACCGCCTCGTTTTTACACTCATGAAAAGAGTCCAGCGTGCTAATGTAACGGTTGATTTTTAGACACAAACATAGAAAATATCTTTCTCATGCTGATGATGAATTTTTTTTTAAATTGGCCCAATTTCGTAGGAGAAAACTGGTATTATCGAGGCGCAACTGTCGCATTCACTCAATATATATATATATTGATATATATATATATATATATATATATATATATATATATATATATTGATATATATATATATATATATATATATATATATATATATATATATATATATATATATATATATATTTTTTTTTATTATATATATTGATATATATATTTTTATTATATATATATTGATATATATATATATATATATTTGGAGCCACCAAACATCTATAAAACCGCCTCGTTTTTACACTCATGAAAAGAGTCCAGCGTGCTAATGTAACGGTTGATTTTTAAAAACAACCGTTGATTTTTAGACACAAACATAGAAAATATCTTTCTCATGCTGATGATGAATTTTTTTTTAAATTGGCCCAATTTCGTAGGAGAAAACTGGTATTATCGAGGCGCAACTGTCGCATTCACTCAATATATATATATATTGATATATATATATATATATATATATATATATATATATATATATATATATATATATATATATATATATTGTCGCATTCACTCAACATACTCGTATATATCGAAGAAAGGAACGGCAACAAAATTAAGGTTTCGGGTATCCAACCCTCTAACAGCAATATATTACATGTCGTGCGAGTCATTATGTGTATGTATTTATAGATGTAATTACATTTATGCAAATACATAGCTCCTTTAAATAAATAAAGACTGGTTCAAATTGTATGAACAAACAATTAATTCAAATAATTAATTCTTCGTGATTAAAGATTTTTGAAAGTATTGGGATAATTTTCATTAAACTTTTGCTAAGAAATTTCGCAGAAAAATTTACACAAAATAAGTCAATAACAGACAGAGAAATACTTTCGCAAGTATTTGAATGGTTCATTTTATTTAATTAACCATTGAAATTAAAACCAGCAAAATATTCCTTATGCAATCGAGATAATTTTTTGTGAAGAGTAAGTATGTATAATAAAAAAATGTAATACATGATCATTTTTAAACAGTATTTGAATCGATATTCAGACATTAAAATATATTTATTATAATACAATACTTAGTATCTGCTTAATAATTGTGTTTAACTTCAGAAATGAAAGTCGAATTAAAGTGATGTATATATTTTCGCAAGCTGCTATTTTCAGTGAGTGTAATATTTCCGAAGAAAGCAATCAGCAATTAAAAAATCAGTGACTAATAATATACAAAAGTTTGTGACCATCCAAATACATATCAATATTTTAATAGTTTATAGGCGAATAGCCTAGTATTGCTCAGACGGGTGAATTTTGGTAAGAGTTAATAAAAAATACAAGATAAAAATGATTGGCAGCCTCAAAATTACGTCTACAATTTAAATAATAGTAGATAACATTCTTAATTTGGGGGATCAAAATTGAAAACCGCAAAATAAACAAGCAAGCATTCCCGTAGATATATCGATGTACATATGTGCATAGGTAGAAGATTTATAATGACAGATCGATTAATAATTACGCCATTGATATGTTTATATTGACATATGAGCCGTTATAATTGAAAGTGGCATATGTTAAACATTAAATATAATGTTTTGCGTTTAACAATATTCAAAAATACCGGTGGCCTGTAATACGTTCATTCTTCTTTTCCGAGATTCTGGACATATCGAGTTAAATTAATAAGTGATAACAATTTGTGAATTAAGTCAAACAGAAATAGTGTTTTTGGAAATGAAAATTGGACTTCCGCCACTTTAAAATATAATCGAATAACATCGTACATATATAGGTATAAATAAACGTTAAAAGCAATCGTTAACTGTACGTGATACGTTCATACATATGTAATATGTAATATATGTATACATTATATTATTCGCGCATAATACATTACGTCGGAGAGAAGCGAGGAAAATGAAGAAAAATGCTCGCCATTTCGTCAGACGACGACGCGGCATCTTCCATAAATCAACCATCAGGGCTCGATGGAAAATGGAAAAATATTGTCGCGTTTATTAACGGCAATCCATCGTCGGACGGGTCGTCGCTTTAATTTTCCGGCGGCCAATTTTTCCCGCTTTTCCCGCGGCGTTAATTATGCGTACAGGTGGCGCCCGCCGCCGGTGACAAATGGCACCCCGGGCTGGACCACCCCCTCCCACCCCCTCAGTTTCGGCTTCTAGGGGACCTTCACCTACTACCCTTCTATCCCCCCAAACCCTGACTGGGGTCTCCGGAGTGCGGTGTACGACCGATTACTCATGCGGGAGATGGCCCCTCGGCCCCTGACGAGCCGCGATTTATCAGACGGAGGCGCCTCTCGTACATTTGAAACGGGCGCCACCTGACAAAATTAGCTGATGATGAGTGCGTGCACCGTTTTTTATGCGCCATTTATTTTTATGAACTGCGGTCGAAACCTATGAATTATCTACATATAATATATCAGGTAAGGCGGGGTCTAATAAAACAAATCTTCGAAGTTTGGTTAAAGTTTAAAAAAGTTAATCAATACTATGAATGACCACAACGTTACTCGTGACTAGTTGAAGAGTTCTACATAGTTGGACTTTAGACTTCAGTTATATCAGTTTCACTCTGAACAAGTTATAAGAAACTATACACACCGGTGAGATATACATATCTGAAATAGTTTTAGTCCCATTTATTGATCGGTACAGACCACACAGTGGTTATTTACAACTTGAAACTCGCCCCCATTCGAAGAGACGTCAACCAACAAATGTCAAATCTGTCACAATTGGCCATAAGACAACATTTGGATGCACCACAAGGCGTTTGTTAAATACATCAATCGTAAATTAAAAAAATATGTATGAGAGATAATGAGAGCGTATAATAAAAATTTTATAAAATATAGTGAAAAAAGAAAAAAGTTATAGGCGTTTAAACAATTTAATTCTGACATAGCGAGATGGTGGCGAAAAGGGAAAAAACGATGGGAACAGTGTGGAAAAATGCGACAATGTGGACGATAGACGTCACCGAGAAAGTAGATGGAGTATTTTCAAACGTGTCTATTACGAGTATTTTTCACCATGGCAATGACGGACTTGATTTCCACATATATTGATGACCAATCATTGATGTATAATACACTAGATCCGCCCTCACGTCTTATACTGGTCTCCCTTTTGGCGCATGCAAAATACATGGCGCATGCATAGTTTCTCTTAGTAGGTAGGTAGGTACCGCTGCGTCGTAGGGAAAAAACTATTTTTTTTCCCAACTTCCCCGCTAGTTAAACCCCCCGCACCCCTCAGTTAGTGAAGACAAGATCTCCGACAAAAATCACAGTGTATTATATATCAAAGGAATAAGGACCGACTACACCATTGATCATAACCTAAGTATTTCACAGTATTTATCAAGTTTTATAGTCCTTACTCATGCATACATATGTCATGAGAACGTTTTGTAAAGTTTCAGTTCAGCAACATTCTTTATACTCAGATTGTGTCGTATGACTAATTTGAAGATGAGGGTCACCTTGACGGTGCACGGCAATCGACAAAAGTTCGTAATTGTAATTCGTCGCGAGAGACGACTGCATCCGTCGCGAATCCACGAAATGCATTCTGCTATCTGAGGTGGGGATCTTTCGCGTCTCCGATTTCAGAAGTGCCTCTCCTGCGAGAAGACGACACAAAGGCTGCGGAGAAAGAGGATCGTATGAATAATTCTAAGGCCATTGTGAACGAATCGGTTAGAGCCGCAAGGCGGCGGTTCAACAACAAGAGTGCAATCGAGATCGGATTTGAACACTTCAACGTTGTCGTGTGTATGTATGTATATATGCATACCAAAAATTGCCCATTATCATGTTCTTAAACGGCACATACCAAAGTTAAATTACGTACATACCCATGTATAAGAACAATCAAATGTTCAGAAAATCGTAGACTCACCCGCTGTGCTTAGACGTAATTCAAATTTTATACACTTTCACATGGTTTTGATACAATAATGTGGAAGGACTGCAAGTCACGCTTATTATTATTGATACATTGCGTCATTATTGTTTTATTCAATGATATGTAAATACAAAAAAAGATCGGAAGAATGAAGGAATATTACCTGAGCCATTAGCGAAGTGAAACATACATATGTACATATATAGAAGCCCTGTAAAAATGGCACTAATTGTACGTGATTTAGCTACCTTTGACATTCCGCTGCCCACTCGTTGTCAGTTTGTAATTGTCTATTAAATATTGTAAAACGCAAAACATTATATTTAATGTTTTGCAAGATATTTGTCGAAATGAAGAAAAGTGAACTTACGCCAATTTCAAATATAACAGCTCATATATATGTATATATATATATATGTATATATATATATATATATATATATATATATATATATATATATATAAATAAAAGCAACAATATAAAATCCAGTTAAAGCTCCAAGGAGTTCTTTGAGTTAAGATTTAGAACTCCTCAGCGGCACATTTAAAATAACCCTTTTGCTCTATAAACACGTTAATACTAACGTATTTCTATAAAATAAATCTTCAGTGTGTACTCAAGAAGAATCGAATACGTCTTGCATACAAATTAAAAAAAAATCAGTTGAAAAATTTGATAAAAAAGGCACGGAGAAGGGTTTTGGACGCTGCTTGGTTTATTTTATAGATTGCCTTGAAGAGAACCTCGTTTAGTTGCGGATGGATGGACGGAGGAGTCTTAACTTATGCATGAAACTGATGAATAATATAATAACGCTTCAGTACGTGGAATAATCGCACGAAAGTTAAATTACAAATTGAAAGTTACGCAACGGAAAGAGCAAGTAAATCAGTAGGCGGCGCGAAAAAGTTATAATTGAAAAATAAATAAAAAAAAGGTCCGTAGCACAATTTACCCATCGACACAAAATGTACATACATACAATAATAATATCTACAATCAGAATGGGTGTAACTCTCGGTGAGCGAATAATGCGACAAGTTTTTGGGTATGCGAGTGACGTCACAGAGCTTGTCGAGGCCCGAGGCACCAGGCGAGCTATTTGATCTGATATGAATAGTTGATGTGTTTGCTGTTTAAACATTTATGGTTGAAAACAATGGGAAACTCGGAACAGTGCGTAGTGCGCGATGGTAAGAGGCGCCATAGTAGGAAATTTCATATCCGACTATTGTCAGCGGCTGGCATCCATCATGTGAGGTGGGGTTGATGAGGTACCACCCTCCCTACCCTCTTCTATACATTCAATGAGGCGAGTGTGTGTGAGTGTTTGGTGATCATATTTTAAACATCGATCCATTATCGACGGATCGAACAATGTCAACTCAAAGACGAGAGAGTAATGACGGGAAATTAAGCCACGGTGATTAGAAAGCGTCTTAGGAATGGCCAAAAGCTCAAACTTAATATATAATAAATTTATACGAGCTTTTAACATCGAACATTATTCTATGTACTGTTAAGTTTTAAGTTTGTTTAGATTATTCTCTGTTTTTTTTTTTTAAATATTAACAGCTTATTTGGGAACACTGATGGAAGTCGCATAAATCTCATAGTAAGCTAAATTAGCATGCATTAAAATATTAAAAAAAATACAAGTTATACACGACTTCACTTTAGAATTTAAAATAAAGAAGTAACAATATAATACAACTTAGTATGCATAAATAAATTTAAATAATGTTAATAGGCTGCTTCGTTAAAGAAGCACTGCAAGGCGTCTTCGGCATTAAAGGGTACTTTTATTTGTAAAAAAAAATATATAGGTGAGACATCGTTAATCCGAGTGAACAATTTCAATATGGACAGTCATTTGAATTTGTTGTAATTGAATTTTTGATATTTTTCAATTTTAGGGTCTTTTAGTCCAATGACGGCACACCGTGCCACTGGTATGTAAATGTGTACATATATTACGTAAGAACATAAATATGTAGATATTACATGTAAAAGATGCAAGTTTGAAGGAAAAATGTTGAATGCATAATAAAAATTTACGGTTAAAAGGCCAAGATATTCTCAAAGTAAGGTCTGCGGAGTGAAGTATTTCATACAAGTGAAATAAAGCATATTCCATTTGGAATATTATTCACATTATAAAAACTTTATAAGTTAAATAGTTTTATAAAGAATAATTGAATAAAAAAAAAGACAAAATCACACTCGATGTACATATGTACATACATGCATACATATAATGCAAGCATTGAATGTTGAATAATTGATATGGTAACGAATTAAACAGACAACAGTCATTATATATGTAAGCTGTTAAGTGTGATTGAATTTAAATATTCCGTACAAATTTTGTGTATACAAACATTCAAATAATTTGATTCAGCGTAATTGGTTCAAAAACTGATTGGAAGACTACTACTCCACCAGTAGGGTTGTCAAGTTTAATCAAACCATGTTATAATAAGATATAATGTGAAATAGATGAAATTATAGGCGTTTACACAATTATTAAAATCTGACAAAACGAGTGGGTGGCGGAAAGTCAAACAAACAAGGCTACTGGCCATCAGTTGTCATCGTCTCCAAACTTTTTGGATTCTCAAACGTGTTTATTACGATTATTTGTCACCATCGAATAAGTGAAAGCGATTTAAATTTAAATCGGTGACGAAACCGCGCAAAATGGCAAAGTTTCAAACCGATCGGAAGAATGTAGGAATAGTGTCAGACCAATAGGCGAAGTGAAACTAAGGGCGAAATCACACAGAGGTGCATGTGGCACGTGGTTTTTTTATTAGATAGTTTTAAGCATATAGAAAAAATCTGACGTTCATGACACGCATGCATGCTTTTACCTATTTCGTTGAAATTTTATGGTAGTATTTATCCTTGCTTGACAATGAGTGATCTATACCTTTGGACCATTTTCGGTAAAATTGTATCCTTGCTCCCAAATATGGGACACACCGTTATCGATCACTGTCAAACAAGGATAAATACTACCATACAATTTCAACGAAATAGGTCTAAAGTGTCGTTTTAAGACGACATGTTCCACCGCGTGCCATGAACATCTGATTTTTTCAATATTTATTTATTTTTTACATACATATATACCAGGAAGGTATATATATACTTATTGGTAACCCCAATGCGCCTTCTTGGCCAATTACAAGCATTGCAGCATTTTTTATTATACAAGTCGCTGAATTGCGAGAAAATGAAAAGCTCGCAAATTTACGAGACATCTATGAATTTTATCTAAATTTTATTGCACATTAATCATACTCAAACAGTGGTGACATAGTATGTAGGAATGTTTTTGGCCAATTTTAATCGGGAACCATTTCAACAATGAAATCAAAGAAATTGATCGACCTGGAGTCAAAAACCAAGGTCTGTCCAGCAGCTACTAGTGGGAATCGAACCGTGACTAATCTGCTTGAAGGCACAATATGCCTTCTATGTGTCTTGGTGTATGTCTTAAGGCTGTACGGCTGTATTGTACATTAATCAATCTCAAATAGTGGTGAGATAGTAGATAGGAAGGATATTTATCGAATTTTACCGGGAACCGTTTCAACAATGAAATCAGAGAAAATTGGCAAACTCTGATAGGAAACGATCGACCTGGAGTCACAGATATCCAGGTCTGACCAGCAGCACTACAGATATACTCAGAAAAATTCTTTTCAATCGAGGTCAGCTCATGGGATCGAACCCGGCGCCTCTCGACGCTAAGCAGAAGCTTAACGACCGAGCTATGCTGCTGGATAATATGCTATATGTTTAAAACTATGTAAAAAAAACCCACGTGCCACATGCGCCACTGTGTGATTTCGCTCTAAGAATAGTCTTGAAAACATAAATTGTAAGGAGCAAAATGACGTCTCTGAAGTAAACAATTAAATAAAAATCAATAAAATCAGTCTTATTTCGGGTAAGTTGACCCGTTCGGTACCGCGATCGTAACCGGGTGCACATTTATAATCCACACGTCTGGCATACACACACGGCTTCGAAATATGTTCATGCATAAAATATGTTCAAAGTTTGTGGCCGGGCAGTGGAACGTAGTGTTGTTGTGTTGCCTTTGTCTAATGCATACCGGTGTTGAAACACAAAACGGCAAGTGGTACCCACATTCATACAAACATACACATGCGTACAATGCCACGAGTTTCGGTGGCCTTTTCCGTTTCCGCTTTTAATTAGCCCTAATTATCATTGCATGCTTTCTTCAGACAATTTCTC
This sequence comes from Arctopsyche grandis, assembly GCF_051622035.1. Classification (NCBI taxonomy): domain Eukaryota; kingdom Metazoa; phylum Arthropoda; class Insecta; order Trichoptera; family Hydropsychidae; genus Arctopsyche; species Arctopsyche grandis. The sequence continues at coordinate 27,829,491 of NC_135359.1, forward strand.
CCTTGTCGAATGCTCCAAAACAAAATAGAGCAATCAATTTTGCGCAGCGCTTCCACCATCCCCCATCCCGACACCCCTACATTGTCTTCAATATTCCATTATTTCACTGGATGAGGGGGAAGGGGGAGGGGGGGGGGTTGGATCTTGTACGTGCAAACTTGGGTTTCATTGTCTTCGACGGACCAAAGTTAAAGTTTTAGATTCTTACACACACGTACTATCATATCCCATTAGAACTGTAACGATGAAAACTTTTGCGCAAAATTTATAAAAACATATAACCAGCGGGATTTTCAAAGTAAATATTATATGCAGTGGTGTAGTCGGGCCAGGTCGGGGCAGGTCACCGACCTGGTACTTCTTTTTGAGCCAGGTCGCCGCCCTGGCATTTTGATTGATAACATTGTTTTTCGAGTACAATTAAAAAATATTTTGACTAAAATTTCATATAAAATTTTGTATTCCAAATATTGTGAGCAGACTCTTGTTTTAACACTCGATGACCACAATCGAATAGTAATCTGAGCACATTTAAAACTTAAAAGACGTTTAATGAACTTTATTGGATTTTTTTTTATCTAAAACCATCTAAAACTTCGAAAGAAAACATGCTTTGAACTATTGACCATACGCACGTGAGAATAGATAAAATGAGGGAACTCAGCTTATATGAATAGTCATCTCTAAATTCACATGTTAAAATTTGATAGTTTTTTGACATATTTATATGTATATACATGTTCATGGTTTTAGCATTGCTAAAGGCAAATATTGCTGTTGACACACAAACACGGGTTTTGCAAAATCAAAGATGTTGAAGAGGGTGCATTACGGAAGTTTTTCTAAAATATAAAAAAATACATCATAATTTGAACAAGTAAGAATATTTGTAAATTATTATTTGATTTTTTTTTATAAATATTTCAACTACAAATATTACGATACAACTTTTTTTTAGTAAGGAAAAAAACACGGGGGGGGTCATAAAATTAAACACCGACCTGGTTATTTTTATTACATACCTCCTTTACGTTTCACTTACGATTACAATTCAGGAAAAAGTTTGCCTCTTATCCGATCGTTTTCATACTTTGCCATATTGCTCATTTGGTCATCAATATAAGTAAATGGATCCTCCGCCATACGATGGTGCAAAAATATCGTATAAGACGCGTTTGATATCTGATTATATGTATGTATAATTATATACATATGTACATACATATATATATATATGTGAAGGGAAATTTGAAATTGAAGAATTTCTCAATCAAATTTTAAAGATGAACTTATTTGTTTTGAATAAAATAATATTTTAAAAATGATACGACACTTACATATATTAATGATACTTTTACATCCATTAAGTCATATTTACTAAAAAAAACAAGTATTGACAGAGCCGAGCTAATAACTGAACAAATATACATTGGAAAATTGGAGTACATATTTTGCTGAAAATGTTAAGTAAATATAACATGTCAATATAAAAAGCATTTTTAAATAATTGAAATCGAATCTATTTCAATACACATGGAGTGTTTTGTATCTGTTTGGAACGTCTATTAAACTGAAAGAATTGAAGAAAAAAATCGTGATTTAAATAAAGTAAAAAAATACAGTTTTTGTATGTGTACATAATTAATACAAAGTATATATATATATATTTAAAGGTGAAAATGAAATATTTGACGACTTGACCTTTTAAATTTACGGTATGAATTGTTAATGAAATAAATTTTGCTTTAAATAACAACCTCCAATACTTTTTTTGTAAGTGAAAAAAGCATTAAAATCAAACTACATATAGCGAACACAATTGCTTGAAAAGCGAGATATCAAAAGCCGACACTAAGTATTCAAATGTCAAAAAGACAAAGGGAAAGTTGGGCAATAGATCAGTTTTTACCCAGGTTTTTTTATTTTATTTTTTATGAATATTTCGACAGTAAACCCCGCCATTACGAAAATAAGTTATCGTCGGCGAAAAATCGTCGTAATTTACTACCGTATTTCAACGAGAGAATGAGAAGCACGGAAAAAATCTGGATAATATTTTTCGCCCTCATCCTCACCTCGAACCGCGTATTATTTATATTATCTTATACACGTTCGAGAAGCGTTGAAGCTGAATAATTGAGTGCTGAAGGTGTTGTTATTATTAGTATTAGGGCGAGCACGTTTTAACACAATCACGTTAATTTCATTTACAACAGCCGAAAATTGCCAAAAAATATTAATCAAGTAAATTGAACCAGAATTAAAAAAAATCAATACACGGTGACTTTCTAAATCCTCTTACACTCTTATGTACTTACTATTTGACAGTCACTCACAATGCACGCATAAAATAACACAATATTATGATTATTTTTGATTAAATCATTTTTGACACATTTTAAAGCGCACAAAAATAGCCTAACGATTTTGTATGTTCATCGAACGACAATAATTTAATATATTTAGACAGCAGTGAAAGAAAATATTTAAATAACTGCCTATTCGCTTTAGGGTGAGTTTATCCCTCTATTTCTCCAGGTAGACTGCGCGAAGACACCTGGGATTTGATTGAGGATTGAAACAATTTTTCTCAATATATTTTCTGGCACGTTGATCCTTAAAAAAGGGGCTTCGATGCCTACGAATCGTGAGGGCATATCGATGACTTACGGAAAAAACGAAAAGCGACACATCTCTTCCATTTATTTCATATAAATATCCAAACAGCATATTCTATACAACTAAATATTTATTTACCGGTTAAAATTCTAATATAAATCGAAAAAATATTTGAACACTTAATCATCTCAATATTGAGAAATGTCCATTTGGAGACATACATAACTTATAATATCCCAGTGTTGTAAATTTTTTACTCACATAACATGAAAGTAATTTTGATCTGTTTAAATAAAATGGACCACATTGAAATCTATATAAATATTTTAAACGTGAATTGGATATTATTATTAAAAAATGCTTGACCTATAAAATTCAAGTCATAAATAATTTGCGAAGTATTTGGAAACACGTAAGGTGGATAGGACATAGCAATTCTGAACTCTTCTAAAAAAGGATCGCGATCTCCTCAAGAGTTGAGATAGGAAAAAAGGAGAAACAAAATATAAGAGGAAAAACTATGGCATTATCTATGTGATAGATATAATATGGTTATTCAAAATATTATGTGATGAATATAAAAGTTATGAAAAAAAAATCCTTTAGATTTGTAATATTGACTAATGTAATTGTCTAGTGAAAGTTCATACATCATTCATACTTTTGAGACGATTTCCTGAACTAGACTCTTTCACAAGACGTTTTCCATATTTTTTAATAAACGCTTCAGAATCGAGTTGACGTAATTATTTTTTCAATATGACCTTTTAAAATCTGGTATCATTTTTTGTCCACTGTGTATGCATGCATGTGTGTGTAATACGGATCAAGCGTTTGTGCGCTCGCGCCATTATTCATTGCTTACGCTCATATTAAAGCTTTAGATCGCGTCGTACACATTGTATAATATAAAACATAGATAAATATATAGGGAATATATGTGCGTGCGAAATCCGAGCACACGTTTTATAACCCCATAATAAAAATAAATAACGTCGGAAGGCTTTTAATGTCGCCGCGTCGTCGGTCGTAGTAAAATAAGGGATGCTGTGTTTGTACTGGCGGCAACAGATTTGAGAGATTCCTCGCTGAATAAATCAGCATTTCTCAACACCTACTTTCGGACGATAAAACGGCGTCGACAATTTCATTCGCGACCGCAATTTTCCGGATAAACAACCCCGATGGCCGACGACGAGATGAAGGGGGTTGGTCACGTCCGAATATATGACGGCGATACATCAACGAAAATTATGGTATTTAATCCTTTGCGCTCTCGCAGTACGTGCTCATCGTTCAAAATGGTCTCCCGGTAATTTTTATGACATTGCAAATTTCGCACTCGATAAATATCGGAAAATTCGCAGCGGAAAGTCCGCGGAATGATAAGGACACGGGTATTCAAAAAATGCATTCAAATAAACACACGTATACAAACAGTTGTTTCATTTTTTATTTTACTTCATTTGAAGCATTTTTTTATGTGTCTACAAAGAAAATAAAAAAAAACACCTAAAAGGAGGGGTACCATTTCCGGTCAACTTAAAAATTTGAAAAAAAATTACGTTGTATCGATAAGAATTTCAGTAACCGATACTAAGTTTCAGTTTGATAGGACTAACGGTGTTCAAAATACACAGACACACACATTTTTTCTAGATCATGAAAACGTAATCATTGATCGTTTTTGAGTTCCAATCAATCAAAATATCGAGTTCAAATTTTCGCATGATCACAAAACTTCACCTATTGTTACTACGTACATACATAGATAGAGTAAATATGATTTATGCTGCATACTACATTTAATACACGTCATTTCAAATAATATTAAACAGCCAAAAATTAGTCAATTAGTTGAATTATCAAAGAAAAAATGGATCAACACACATTGAAATTAAATTTATTTAATAAAATATTAATTATATATTATGATACGTTAAACTTGCTACACTGTGATGGATAGCGAATGACCAGGACTTTATTTCTCCAAATATATGTACTGAATGTGCGGTTTTCATATTTTATGTATAGGTATTTCTGGCCAAAACAATTATGATTACAATTATGTCATTACAAAATAAAAAAAACGCTAATCAATATCAGCAGAAATAATTATTTGTGCCCGGGAAGCTTCTTGTAAACGTGGCTCACAGATACGGGAGAGAGGGGAATTCAGTACGCGCCGCGCTCTACGGTCAATGTGAGAATGATATCGGCCATGGAATGACAACTCCGCTTCAGCCGTAATTTTTATCATTTATTGTGGCTATTTTATATTATTCGACGATAAAGTGATTTTTAAGCTAATTACAATAATTAACCTCACAGATTTTGCATTATTTTAACTTAAAACACACTTAACTGGACGCTTGGAGTCCAGGACAGTGGCTAGCAGATTTTTACACAGTAAGGCAAGTGTTAAGAAAAATAACGGATTAATGCAATTTATAACTAACTACATAATATATCCCATGACGTCAAAATAATAACTTTAATAATATTAAGTTTCTTTGAAATCAGTAAAATAAAATCAAGAGTGAAAAGTTAACCGTTTAATTCATCGAAATACTTGTCCAAACAAATATCAAATGTAATATCTTTGAATGAATGAGTATTTAATAATTGTAAAGATCAGAACTCTCCCATTTAATTACGATAAGAAGCTTATTAAAAGCAGACTAATTAGTCAGAACTTATAATATATTAAAATAGAAAGTTGACTTGCACACAATAAAAGATAATTACTGACAGCTTTTGAAAAATGAGGACTGCTCGGAAAAACACACATTGAACGCGAACAAAAAAGGCATAAAAAACTGTGACACGAATGCTTGTAAACGTAACAGGAGTTTTCCGGCCGACTACTCATCAACTTCAACCGGTCAGTCAAACTGACTTTTATCGACATGACGAGTTTTCCACATACGAAATGAGTATCTTGTAAGCTATTCTATGTTACTATGTAGGCGGCAGGTGAAATGTGAATCTCGATTCCTATTGGTGAATTCGCCACTATTGTCCTTTAACTTTAGCCGGTCACCCAGTGGGTTAACAAAGTTTCCAGAAACTCTATGTTCCAAAAGTGCACTTGCTGATCCTACATAGGTACATTTCCAACCAATATAATATTTGATTTTGATTTTTCAATGATTTTTAATATTACTAAATTATGTTCACAATATATCTTATATTTATTTTAGAAGCTACTGATCTACTGATAATTTTCTAATTTAAAATTTTAATTTAATTTTGTTAGTAATCATAGTATTGTTACGTATACTAAAAAGAGCCGCCGGTTAGTTGCAATCGGATTAGGCCGGGTAGCATCCCAGAGACTGTGTGACCGTTATAATTGGTTTCAAAGATTATCTCTAGACTAAGTGCTGTCGGCTAAGCAATGATTGCACTTAGCGGCGATAGCGATACTCGGTCGCATTCCCGTGGAGTTCTTAGAACTAATAACGCCAAAGCGTGGGACTGCACATCCGAGTACGTGACCTTAACAATAGGTAAACAAATCAGACGTTGAAGATGTCCTGAGAGACCTGCCCTTTATAAGGCGGTACACTTAGGCGATATCAAGACATTTTGGACTGAGCACTGCTAGTGCGTGTATCTCCTTAATCATCAATAAATGCTGTGAGACGACTTTGGCTTTTTACTTGGATCATCCACCCACCCCTACGCAACAGTATTATATTATTCTAATGTACAGAATAATACGAAAAATAGCTCAAAAACCTATTTACAATTCTTATAAATGCTCATAATACATCTAATACATAATATTAATTAAATACTATCTAAAGTCGATGACCTTAAGCAAATTGTGTTTAGGTAATTTGTGTTTATACCTGAAGGGTATAGACATTTTGTTGTTATCACTGAGACTCTTCACAAGTGTGTTAGTATGGTTATTAGTGATTCCGTCATAGAATCTACTGGTTAGTTTGTTAGTAATGTCTGTAAACAAACGGAATATTATTTATGGCATGCAGTTTTTTCAAGTTAGTATATATGGACCAACATAAAATGAGTATTTTTCACTCTACTGTCTAGTTATCTGGAAAGAAGGGTAGTTAGTTTTCCAGTTTAAGAAAATCGGCTGAATTCAATTAGGGACGGCAAGAGCAGACTCACTTCCCGTATGAAAATATGAAAGTTGAGCAAATTCATTTACGGCCAAGTTAAAACAATTTTGCGAGAACTGGGCGAGACTCCCGGATGATTTAAATTCTGAGCGACGTATGGCTGGCTGCCGACAGCGGATTCTGGAAACGGCGAGATATGCGAACGAAATGCCATCCTCCCATCTCAACCCTCTCCCCCATTCGCGAGAAGATTTAAACTAAGCCAATAAGTCGCAAATCTTGTATTTCAAGTATGTCGAGTTAACAATATCAGGCGAACGATTCACTCGCATAGTCACGACTCGATTTGCCGAGATCCGTTCCGTAAGATTTACACGTATAAAGGTAACGGTATTGTACCTATAGCACTGAATCTATTTGACAGTAATCGTTGTCTATTGGATAAACAGTTGTCGGCTGTGGGAGTTTTGTATGCGCCTTCTTTTGAAACATACATATTTCAAACATCGCACATTCGATAGGTATCGATAAACATTTTTTAAATTATCACTAGTTCGGTGATTACAACAAAATGTCTATACTCTTCAGGTATAAACACAGATTACCTGAATACAATCTGCTTTAGATCACTGACTTCAGAGAGTCTTTAATTAATTTTGATGTATAAGTTGATTTATAAGAATTGTAAATAGGTTTTTGAGCTCTTTTTCCTATTATGCTGTACATTAACATTAGAACAATATAATACAATGATTACTAACAAAATTAAATTAAAATTGTAAAATAGAAAATGATCAGTAGATTAGTAGTGTTGCGTACAGGGGTGGGTGGAGGATCCAAGTAAAAGGCCAACAGTCGTTTCACAGCATTTATTGATGATTCAGGAGTTACACACACTGTCACTGCTCCGTCCAGAATGACATGATATCGCCTACGTACCACCTTATAAGGGGTAGATCTCTCAGGGCGCCTAATCTGTTTACCTGTTGTATAGTCACGTATTCGGATATGTATTTCCACGACATTGGGTCTTCCCGTACTGATTCTGAGAAATAACTAATAACGGTCATTGTTTAGCCTAAATGCACTTAGAGTCCAGATATAATCCTGGAAGTAAGTGCAAGCACTTACATAGTTAATCCGATAACAGATAACCCTTGAACGGTCACATAGTCTCTGGGATTCTATTCGCTTAATCCGCGGCGTACGTAACAGTAGCTATTAAAATAGATATACGATGTATTGTGAACATAATTTAGTAGTAATAAAAAGCATTTAAAATTCAAAAAATATCACTAGAATGATGATCAATAAGATAAATCAACTGATTTGGCCGTGAAAGCATTAAAAAAATAAAAGTATAATGAATTACATATAATATTACCAGCAGTATGGCTCGGTGGTTGCGTTTATGTTAAGAACCGAGAGGCTACCGGGTTCGTTCCCATGCTAATCTTTAATGCTGCTGGTCAGACTTGGATACTTGTAACTCCAAGTCGATCGTTTCCTAACAGAGTTTGTCAATTTATTTGATTGCATTGTTGAAACGGTTCCTCCATCAAATTGGCAAAAAAAAATCTTCCTACCCACTATGTCACCAATTTGATTTATGTAAAATATGTACAAGTCTAAATCTGTAGATGTCTCTATGGATTAATTAATAGCTAATTTCGTGTTCGTCAGCATCACGAAACTCAGCGCTTTATGTAATAAATGCTGCAATGTTTGTTTGTAATTGGCTAGGAAGGCGCATTGGGGTTTACCTATTAAGCCTTCCTGGTATATATCTATGTGAAAATAAATATATTACGTGTATACAAACGAAGCTTGAAAAGTATATAAGATTTGGGTTTGATATATGTACACAATGATTTAAATATACGAGTATGTCACATCATAAAATTAACAGAACATTCAACACAACTTGATGATAACTACGATTTTTTTCATTCAAAAGTAATATAAAGTTATGCTTTTTTTATCATAAGTGTACATTATTGTAACTAATGAAACATAATAGTAAGTACAGAGAGGATAGAAATATTAAAAATAATTTAAGAACAAACGTAAATTTTGATATCGATGTGGATTTTAATTACACATCAAATAGGCCGGTAAGTTCACTTAAAATCATTAGATAAATCAAAATCTGTAACGTTTATAATTCATTGTTTATATTAGATTTATTTAAAAATACAAATATTATATATTGTGATTCTGTATTTAAATTGAAAAATGTTAACGAACCGTCGACAAACCGACTCGCCCTCAAAGTTGTCTTATTTATATTTCTAATATTTACTTTTTTTTTTACACAGCGGCGAAGTTGTAATTATTCAAATGGCAATATTACGAACGAGCGCGAAAACTCGAATGTTAACAAACGAGCTAATTAAAAGCAAAATTCAGTTTGCTTCTTGCCGCCTCTGGGAGCGAAGCGACGAAATAAATTTTCCCACAATATTGTTGAATTTTTAAGCTATGGAAAATTTGCCAATCGAAGCAAGTAAAAAAGTTAAAGCGCATCGTTTTCCGTTTAGCAGTTTAACTTTCGAGGCGAGGTGGAATCGGTTAGTTCGTTTCGTATTTAAAACACGTACAGACGAGTAGCTGTTGATTTTTCCAATGAAATACATTTAAGATGCTTAATTGGTTAGACAAATTTGAAAAAAGTTGATAAAAACCTCGTGAAAGGCACTTTCAAAGCACAGCTATTATTCTAAAAATATCACTACGGTTATTTATAGAAAATAATTACTCATAATACATAGGAAATTTATATTTAAATTAAAATGATTTTTTTCAACCATAGAAAGCATAACTTTCCACTGGATTTTTCAATGGGAAATTTAAAACATGTTTTATGGTCAATTTGGTGAGTTTTATTAAAAGTGCTAACTTTGGGGTCCCGTAAAATGGGCTATTTCCATTAAGAGACGGCGTCTCTCGAATGTCTTTTCGCGGATTGAAAACTGAATAAATGATTACGAAGTTGGGGGGGGGTGATGGGAGGCAAGGGGTGGGAAGGGATATTTGAAGGGAGATGTGGGTTTATAACGGCCAACGTAAGACCCTAATTTTAGGCGAAAGTCCCGTAATGCGTCTTCGGCATACGGAACCGCGCGATTTACAACTGTTTTTATAGCCTTCATTTCGACTGTGAGATTTAAAGCTGTGTATTGGATCGGAATTTAAAAATTGCGTTTTGTAGCTGTTTACAAAAAAAAGCCACAGTGAAAGTACATATGTATATGTAGTTGCACTTCAAATCAAAAATATACTAGTGCATCAGAGTATTAACCATATGTGAAAAGTTTTTACGATTAATTGTAGAGTAGGTACAAGCTTTTAATGTATCTAGTATAATGTACTACATACAACCTTGTCATTTAAATGTACAATTTAATACCTACGTATTATACATACACATACTATACAAAATCGATTGTGACTGAAAAATTACAATGGAAATTTTTCACAGCACCACGTTAAATGATACAATTTTTATAATTATAAAAAGCTTTAAAACGCCACTCCGCCAGAATTTGCAAATAAAATTGAATTATTCACACGAAAAGTCATACTATTGAGTCGGCTTGGCAAGCGAATTTGTAAACGCGCACGCAAAGGGTTAAAGCAAACAAAGGCTTCATATTTAACATATGAAATGAGCATATTAATGTCTTACACATACGCAAAAGCACACGTTCATATATGAACAAATGTAATAATTAATTTGCAATTTAAAAATCATTCATCTTATGTCAAATGTAAAAATACATACATACATACACGCGAAAGGTGGAACGCGTCTGTTTAATTACACAGAATTTGCGGTTTGCGAAAGGTGAATGAATGGAAATACACGTTAAAGGACGAGGGGGAGGGGGGGAAACCACTCTCAATTGCTAAAAAGTAAATTTGAGCACGACGAGAAAATGGTCGTTAATGATTTTCAAAAAGATTTTCAGCGACGGTAATGATTAATGAACGAACGCGAGAAAGGTGAACACCATCAAAGGAGATTGTCATATTTTCCCCTCATCGTCTCGGGGAAAAATTGCGTTCGAAGTTCTCTCAAAAGAAATGAAACATGAATCGATTCGAAATTAGCATTTACATTGCGGTGAAAATTGAATAGAAAAACGAGCCGGATAGGAATAAAAAAAAATCCCTCGGGGAATGCGAAATAAAAGGCGTTGAAAGGAACAGGCAAACAAGGAGACGTTTTGTGGAGATGAGACAGATTTAAAACGATACGTGGCAAAGCTTACTTATCCCTCTGTGCATACATAATATTATTCGCTTTACAGTGATTATATTATACATATATATTTTTTTTGATTATTTCGAGAAGATCCTATAGTTACTCAACTTTAAATGCTTCTAACTATAAACAGAGAAGCAGTCGGCAATTATAATAAATAGACAGTTTAATATAATTTATTAAAATTTAAGTTTGGACCATTGTGGCATTAAGGGAGTCCCTAATGCGCCATAATGGTCGAAAAAATTCAAAGAGATAATATATCGATTAATAATTCAGAGGTATCAAGTGATATCAGTGAGTACTTTCATTAAAAGGTTGATTTGACATATTTTTATTTTTTATTTTATTTTTTTTACATATATACCAGGAAGGCCTTACAGGTAAATCCCAATGCGCCTTCCTGGCCAATTACAAATACAAATGCAGCATTTTTATTATAAGTCGTTGAATTGCGAGACACTGAAAAAACTCGCAAATTAGCGAGACATCTATGAATTGTACATAAATTTTTATTGTACATCAATCGAATTTCAAATAGTGGTGACATAGTAGGTAGGAAGGATTTTTAGCCAATTTTTTTTTCCGGGAACCGTTTCAACAATGAAATCAGAGAAAATTGGCAAACTCTGATAGGAAACGATCAACCTGGAGTCACAAATCCAGGTCTGACCAACAGCATACTCTGAAAAATTCATTTTCATTCAGGGATTGAACCCGGCACCTTCTTGACGGTAAGCAGAAGCTTAACGTCCGAGCTATGCTGCTGGCTATGAAGTTCTATTTTTACAGCTACGCATAGTGACCTGATTTTTAAGACGGAAGCATTTGAAATACTCCTAATTTTATATGTATGTACATATTTCCTAAGTTACGGAAGTCGCGACCAATTAGAACGGTTGATTTAGTTTGATCAGTTAAGAATTTTTAAGAATTTTTATGTCATGTTTATTTATTTTTCTTTTCTTTATTTATTTTACTTGTATTTCATGTACTTTTTTCCTTTCTTAATCTTTTTAGCACAGTCGTAGCTTTGGAGCAATCTGTTAGACGAGTGTGCTTGATTAATTGATGTATAATAAAATTAAAAAAAAAAATAAATAAATATGTAGGTAGAATGGTAATTTTTATGAATCCAATAAAATAATTGCCTGATCAAATATACATACATAAGCCAACCAACTGTTATTATGTAGTTACAGACCATTTAAATGAAGTTATAATTGATGACTGATCAAAAATTAAGTTGACTTTGAGAAATACGAGTAAATGAGTCGCTTTATTTTTATGTCTTAAATACAAATGGACATACGTATATTTTCTCTTCAATACTCAATATAAAATTTATAGTCCGTTCGAGCTGACGGGCCACAGTAGCAGTAAAATAATAAATATAAGCACGCAGTATTATAATCTTGTGTAAACAAAAAGCCACCACGCTATTAAAAGCCAGCCATATTATAAATATAAGTCGAGAGTTGTATCGATTGGCAAAACAATGGGTCATTATTGTAAAAGGCACAAAGATGTTTATAGGAATGTGTGTTTGTACTCTCACACATATTATATTTGCAGTGATACTTCCCGTTGAATGGAAACATTAAGATAAACTATCGCTGTTATTAAGTTTTGTTCGCGAAACGTTCAGCAGTGCAGAGCGGATACACGCAATCTTCAAATGTGATCAAGAATATGTGTACATATGTATATTATATATTTATTTACATAACGAGTTTCGCCTTAAGAAAATATTATTCAATTACTTGTATTAAAAGCTGGAGTGCCGAATAAACAAGCCGTGGCTCGCCATTACGTGTTGGTACGATTTGAAAACTCGAGCTAAGCTATGAGTTAGCAGTGTAGTGAAAATAAACGAGAGTTTATCTACAAGTTTGGATGAAAACCGAACGTTTGATTGCCGGGTCGAAAACTTGCCAAGTTTACGCTCGATAACGCATAAAATACAAAAGTTACACTATGCGAAATGCCAAAAACTGCGAGGAAAAAAAGGTATACAAACGATTCCGTGTGGAGAATTCGGCCCGAAAAGTTTACGATTCCGCATACATTTCGCACACGCTTCGTAGCGAATTTCATATATCGGTTTTGTTTCGGTAAATTTTAAAATTTACAAGATACAATCGCATGTGCATCGGTCGCGCACGAAAGCCTTTCCGCGAAGTGCATTAAGCCGGTCGGTGCAGTGAAATATTGCGAAACGTGACGACTGAATAATTTAATGCGAATTCAACAAGTGCACGCCAGAGCTAAGTTGTGACTAAAATCGCACATTAAACAGGGGTTTCATTGTTGAACGAAAATACATAATAATATAAAATAATAATAATAATGGGAATGTTCGGTAACAACAACGTATGCAATAGTATGCAAGCGATTGCATTGAGCGTATCCGTGAATCATAATGAATTTACATATGTATGTTCAATGACGTCAAATTGCATGCACTTTTATACACGCGCTGAAAATATATTAATAAATTATCGATACGACGAAACGTTTCAAAACTCATTATAAACGGTCAATTGAATTAATATTTAATATAAAATGATTTGAGTACAAACAACCTGCAAAGAATTAAAAATGACTCATTTAATTTGAAATAAATTAAATATGTATTTAAATATAATACGTACATACATTACTAAGAAAGATGCCTGGAATTAACTCAGGGTTCTTCTAAGGGCTTTAAATATGAACACATGAACTTCTAAAACCCGTCAAGAGTATTATGAGATAGTATTTCAAATTTGTTAGTCCAAATTAAAATTTTTTTTTAATTATACACATGTAGAACAAAAGGCAGATAAAAAAGCAAAAAAGATTCATTCAACAACTTACAAAATCCAAAAAATTTGATACATATTGGTAGAATTTTACGCGATAAAGAGCAAGATGATATTACACGCATATTAAATTTTTCTAAATATTAGATTTAAATATAGACGTGGTCTATATCCCGTGTTACTTTGATCGCTAATATGTAAATTCATAAATATGTTCATACATATAATATATAGTATGTAGATAACAATCCAAAGACATGTCTAAAAGTCAAATTCTGATTTATAATATTATATTATATATATGTAATCTTATCACAACATTGCGTTTGAATCAAGTTTAGCTTGTCACGATTTTTCACGTACTTCATCCAACAAATAACCTTTAAATAAACAAATGCCCTTCTAATGTCCTCTAGACGAGATTTAAGAAGCTCGAAATAATTCGTTTACAACTTAATTTATCATTTAAGAGCGGAAAAAAGTGTCAACATTCACTAAATTAATATAAAAAATCATCTCAAAGGTGAATAATATTGTCAAATATAATAAATACGTATACGATATAAAGCAGATATGATTTTGATGTTTGTTTTGTAACATAAACAGAACTGGTATACGACTATGAGCTGTAGCGCAATGCATCTGCAGCGTGCAAAAGCGCGGTTTCAAGCCTTTGGGTATTTCATTCCTCGTCTCTAGATAAGACAGGCCAGGATGCGGAAACAATTGCACTAGGATTTCTGGGTCATCTGGTGCATTGCTGCAACAATGTTGAAGATTTTCAAGAAGGATATAGCGGTGTGCACTTTAACACTGCACTTGCCGACGAAGGCGTGCCTTAAAGGCCTTCTTTGTCTGCGCACAAATAAAATTGATGCGGTGAAAGCTGGTTCATAACTATCTATATACGTACATCTAGCACTAGCCATTGTTAGAAACTATTATAAAAATAAAGTACAGAATATGTATGTATGTACATATATATGTACATATGTAGGTTTTCAAGTATCAAAATCTTGAATTTTATAGTAAAAAATAATGTATTGACAACATTTGGAAATGATTTTGAAAATTTTACCATTAGAAATTATTTATATATATGTATATTATTATTTGAAATTGAATATAAAATAAATAAAAAAATCATGTTTTTGTAAATCGGTACAAATTCATTGAATATTTAATACTTTGGTTTTGTATATGAATTTAAAAAAAAAGTCATATGGATAAAGCAAAACGTACGTGTACCTACATATATATTTTAAAATAAGCGTATTTTTATTTGAAAGACGCATATTTCGTATCGCTCGGTTGGGAATATCAAAAAATACGATCCGCAGATTTTAAAAAGACTATTTTGCATAATGTGTATGGAAAATATTCAATAAAGCCAGTATTGAAAATCGTAAGAGGATTTCGTTGGGCGCGAAAGAAAAAAATGGATTTGGGCGCGGAAAAGCTAAAAAAAAAAGATCGATATATAATATGCATATTTTCGGGAATTAATTTTCTTCCGTTCAAAAACGATCATTTGTTTATCATAATAGAATTAAATAAGTGGCCCCGGTTGGCGACTAATTGATGTGAAAATTGTGTCAAATTAATTTTCGAACAAAAGGTGGAACAGCACTTTTCGTACGAGTCGACCTTTGCGCGACCTTCGGACCTATTGATTAAAATTTCGCCAATTAGTGTGAGCACACCTTTCGTTTAATTTTTCATTGGAATTTGAATTTGAAAATATTCCACATGCCGAAGGGTAGAATCCTCGTGGGTAATTCGTTGGAACCGCTTCGTTTAATTGATCATTATTATTATCGACACAAGAGGATTGTAATAAAAGAAAATTCCTTTGCGAAAACAAAACGCACATGCGAATACTCTCCCACTAGCGATACAATACGAATATTTTTTTCTCAGTGCGTACGAATTTGAATTCCAATAAAGCCGTGACATGATATTGTGTCCCAGTATTAAGTAAAAATACAATATAGAAGTATTTACATATAGCAAAAAAAAAACTCGGAGTATGAATTCGAGGAATTCTATTATTATTATATGTACGTCAAAACCACATATTAATTAATTCGACTTCAAAGGTAGTTTAACGTGTATTCAATAAGCATGATATGAGAAAGGGTTAAAATATTTGTCAAATAATTTATCAAATTCTTAGAAACGTACGTATATATGTACATATATCAAAACAGAAAGTAATCGGATTATTACTGATTCCCCATTAAAACAATTTAAATCCACAAACGTGACACAAATTTAATACCTTTCAAAGTATAGATTCGTTTTAACGAAGCGATAATTATAAGTTGCTCACGTCTCTTTACCGCCAATACGGTTTTAGCACATGCCATATTAAAATGATCCAATAATTGCTTAAAGATGAAAGTGATTTTTAAAATTGACGAGTTTATCGAGAGAAAATATTGAAACGTTTTAGTTTGTGTATGAATTTAAGATCTGATGTAAAACATTTGGGTCAAAGCAAGACGTAACGCGAGATCCTCGAGTGTTGGGGGAAGATAAAAAATGAGGCAGGTGACTGATGCAGATGACACTAAACAAAGAAAAATGGAGAGGCGTTAAAGTCGCTCATGTAGCCGAGTGGATGTCTAACAAGTTGTTTGTTTTACGTTTTATGCGATCTTCTAAAAAAACGAAAGTGGTGTTAAAATAAAAATAGATAAAAAAAATACATACGTAGATCGGAACAGCAATCTCAATCTGAAACAAGAAGAAGTGAAAAGTTAGATGAATCATTTTGCATTTGTATTATTCAGTTTGTAAATAAATATATTTCGATAGTTTTTTTTTTGCATCTGGAGCGCAATAGAGAGTGCGGAAGAAAAAAACAGGTGGATACCAAATTTTAATAAACGCCGAATTTAATATTTTATTAATTAAAAATAAAACTCACATTCAATAAAAACATTTTAAACTGACATTCAAGCACTTATTTTGTCCACCTATCGTTCATTACTACACATTTACATACATACAATGTACATGTCAGCTAGTCTAGTTAGTCAAATCTATACTTTTCATTTCATAAATTTCTGATGTACAAATCTATACTTTTCTATTTAGATCCACCAAATTTAATATTCAATATAGACAGTTTTTGAAATATGTCATGACAGGAACTACCCCAAGACGACTCATATGTTTAAATTATTTTTTCTACGTAAGTACTAACAATTTCAAACATTGCAGTACAATTATTATATAGAATACAATAAAGACATATGTATATGAACAAACTTTGATATATAGCAAATTTGCGAAAATACACGTACGAAAAGTACATACAAAAAATTATGCAGGTAGCATATTTATAAGAATCGTCAAATTCAAGATGTTAATAATCAGATATGATTATATATGTATATATGATCAGATTTAACAATTTTTCAAACATAAGACGAAACATAAAACAAAATTTTTGATATACAGAAAATTTGCGAAAAATACATTATATTTATTTATTTTTATTTTTATTTTTATTTTACATATATACCAGGAAGGCCTTACAGGAAAATCCCAATGCGCCTTCCTGGCCAATTACAAATACAAATGCAGCATTTTTTATTATAATTCGTTGAATTGCGAGACACTGAAAAAACTCGCAAATTAACGAGACATCTATGAATTGTACATAAATTCTTATTGTACATCCATCAAATTTCAAATAGTGGTGACATAGTAGGTAGGAAGGATTTTTAGCCAATTTTTTTTTCCGGGAACCGTTTCAACAATGAAATCAGAGAAAATTGGCAAACTCTGATAGGAAACGATCAACCTGGAGTCACAAATCCAGGGATTTCATTCAGGGATAGAACCCGGCACCTTCTTGACGGTAAGCAGAAGCTTAACGTCCGAGCTATGCTGCTGGCTATGGGTATCATATTTATACAAATTAACAAATTCGAGAAACCATTAATCAGATATGATTAGATATGTACATTTGATGAGATTTAACAAATTTTCAAACGTAGCAGGGCATAAAATACAATACAGACATCTATGGACAATCAACAACATTCTTGATACACAGCAAATATGCGAGAAATACATTATGTAGGTAGCCTTTATAATATACATCGAATTCTAGATGCTAGAAACTCGAATTTGTTAGAAACTGGGGGAAGAGGATACCGATTTATCGTATCCGTCACAACAATTAGGCTAGAAACATCGCAAAAATCGAGCAGGAGACGGTCGATCTGTTTTAATAACCACCAAGACCTCGCCAACAGCGTATTTGGCTGGTACTTGAACCCGCGACCTCTGTACATACTGGTAAACAATAACTCTTCCAGTCAGTCATTCTGACTCACTGGGTAGAATACCGAAGTCAAGGCCTCTACAAATTTTGTTTAAAAGCTAAATTTCGTACTTATTTTTTCAAATTTCAATCAACCGAAGTACACCAGTTAATTCCACTAGTAATAATAAATGTATTAATAGTTCGCAATTCTGTAAGCGGAAAGCCGACAGCTCAAACGGGGAGAAACAATACAGCACATGGTAATGCTTTGACTCTGTCGTGAACCGGGAATCTGCACACGATAAACAGGACACGAGTTATTATCGTATACAATGTGTGTTATTGCCGCACTCATCCGGTGCATCGAGTGCATCTGCGACCGGCACAACTACATCGCCGCGAATGCATCGTTAAAAATAGACTCAGACACGTGCGCCATACATACGTATGTGGGGAATCGAATCTACGGGTGGGTGTATGACCCCGACGATTTTCACGACTTTTCCGAGGAAACTGGCGGTGGAAATTTAGCACGGTAAACGATAAAGGCTCTCTCGGCTCGCAATTAGCCAAATGACCGTTCTCCACACAGGACCCGGATGCGACTCGGATAAGCGAAAGTGCGCTCGGTCGGGCTATTTATCAAGTGTTCCGATCTGTGAATGCATTTCGAGTGAGTACAAAGAGGTCGGACGAAGGAGATGGCGCCTCACCGGATATGTTGGGGTTTCAGAGACCCCGTGGCGTTATTTATGTCGGCGATCATGTCAACAGATAGCGTTCGCGTTTTCAGGCGTTCAGCTATCAAAGGATAGATTTGCGTTTGCATTCGAGTCCTTTTTTGCGAGGTTGTATGCACTTGCTTGAGAGTCATCGCGAATGCTGTGTGAAAGTGCACCGACGAGGAGAAAATGTTGCACTTTTGATCCATATTTAGTAGAAAAATCTTCATATACCATTGATGTATAATACACATAGATGGGCCCTGACGTGTGATTTTGGTCGGAGATCTTGTCTTCACTAACTGAGGGGTGCGGGGGGTTTAACTAGCGGGTAAGTTAGGAAAAAAATGTTTTTTTTCCTACGACGCAGCGGTACCTACCTACCTACTAAGAGAAACTGTACATGCGCCATGTATTTTGCATGCGCCAAAAGGAGACCAGTATAAGACGTGAGGGCGGATCTAGTGTATTATACATCAATGTCATTAACATATTTCACATATCGGATTTTGTGTATCGATGGTCATGTAAGAGTGCATTTGGTTTCGCGATTAGCACATTTTGTACATTGTTACTTTATCTATGTACGTAGTAACAATATATGAAGTTTTGTGATCATGCGAAAATTCAAACTCGAGATTTTGACTGATTCAAACTCGGAATCGATTGATCCAGAATACTATTGATCTAGAAAAAATGTGTGTCTGTGGATTTTTGGTGATTTTTTGAACAACGTTAGTCCTATCGAACTGTAACTTAGTATTAGTTACTGAAATTCTTATCGACACGAGGTAAATTTTTTTCAATTTTTTTTATTTGAAGCATCGAATAAAGATATGTTGTAATTCCTTTCCAAAAATCAAGTATTGTGAAATTTTAATACATATTGATATTATAACAGCTCAATATTTTGTATAATTTATAATAAAGGATGAAATTATATTTTTAATTCCGTATAAATCTGACCCTGAATATATGTAATTACTGAGAGTGGTTCTGAGAAGCAAATGGGTTATTTTGAGAAATCGTCTTAAATTATTAACAATAGGAAAATCGTTCAATTTAACAGATCGCATTGTTTCCACAACAAAACTTCCTTGTAAAAAGCACTCAATCTTATTTTCATTCTTCACCTTATTAGTCGGAGATGTAATTAGCTATTGTAAAACCTAGTAATCTCCAGCTACTGTGCTTGTAATTTTTTTACATTATATAATAGATAGATTTTTGGAATTATGCTGAATATTATTTTTTAACGCAATGTCAAACCCACTATAATATGATCTGTTGAATAAGACAATTGGAGCACTTTTTTTGACGTGCAGTAATTACATATGTATTATATGAACATATGCGGGGATTATTTGCTATTCATAAATAAATAAAACATCGAAGAAAGATTATAATTAAATATCACGACGAAACTCAAACATATAAAATATATACATATGTACATACATATATATGTACATATATGTAGAATTTCTAAGTTTGCATGTACATTGTATGATATATACATTTGTAGTAACACAAGTGTCAACCAGTATATTGATTGCCGTAATAGTTACCTATTATTCAATCATTAAATCATTAAAAAATCAATAAATATTATACTCGACTGAAATTATATTGTATTGAAAATATTATTTAATGGTAATTACATATAATAGTTTAGCTGTCAAAAACACTCGCATTAAATAGAGCAATTTAGCGACAGGCAAAATGAACACTAAACAAAGAAAACGATATGTAGGTACATGTATATATATGTACGCAATTATAGAATGAAAGCCTCACATACTCTACGTATATTTTACGTGTATATTTATCATGAAATTTTCCTATACATTTTATTTTCACATTTATTTTATCCTTTGTCATTTTTACACCCCTCCTTTACGTTTCACACGGCTTTCGTGTCAGTGGTCATATTTATCTCTTATCCGATCGTTTTCATACTTTGCCATATTGCTCATTTGGTCATCAATATACGTAAATGTATCGTCTGCCATTGTTATGTTGGAGATAAAATATCGTATACAATGCGTAACAAATATCCAGAATCTCGGATACGGTGACGTTTATGACGGTACGTAAGGCTACCATAATCTATCTTCAACCTTTTCGCCTTGATATGCTATTTCAGATTTTAATTGTTTAAACGCCTATTATTCACTCTATATTTGATAAAATTTGCTCTATAGGTTCTCGTTATCTCTAATATTTAAATATTTATAGTTTTAACTCTCATATGTATATATAAATTTCAAATTTGGCGTCTAGCTTCACGTAATGTAATACACGATATATATTGATTTTTGGCCAAATATGTCAAATCTGACATTTCACTGTATATCTCCTCAGTCGGTTTTATCTGCGAGATAAGTATTCAATAAGAAGTTATGTTGTATCTAATTGTAAATATGATTTACAATAAGCTTACATACATTTAGTTTTTTACAATAAGCTTACATACATACATCACATACAATTATTTTTAGTTATCAGCTGATTTAATTTATCTGATGATTGAAAAGTTCATTTCTGTAAATACATAAACTCATTTATGGACAATCACTCATTGATAATCTATTCTTAAAGCAAATCATTAAAGCAATCTTAGTATTAATAACCTATTCTTAACTGCATAAATGAGTATACATATGTATCTCCGGCTGCAACTCATAACCTCAAATTTAATTGTTTAATCCTCCAAAACAAACTTTCTAACCAATACAAGTTACATACATATGTACACAGATCAAACAGTGATAGTTTTATTTTTAGTTATCAGCTCATTTATTATCATCTACAAAAATATTAACTTTAATACTTAATATGTACCTACGTACATACTATCAAATATTTTCCCTATAACGACTACTTTATAATGTGTAATTACAGACAGAAGTATGAGATTTAAATTAATACTGCGAAGACCCAATTTCATTATGAAATACATATACGCTTACGAGCTCATATTACTTATGAGAAATATCGTGTATATTCAGCCAGTTTTCATTCAAGATTGAACTGTTAATGAGCATAATTAAGCACACATTTAATTAGACATTGTAAGCCTCGTAAATACGTACAACACGGTAGTTTTCACGCGAGCGCTTGACGTTGCCGTGAATAATACAATATACATACATATTAATTTGATACGAGAATTACAGTGCGAAATTAGCCCTTTGGCATCCGAGGGCGAGGTGAAGTGACTCATAAAATATACATAGCAATAAAATCGAACGCGAAAATTATGCATCCTAATATATCTCGAGGCTTGATTCGACTTTCCAATTTTTTTTTTATTTTACATTTTCACTTAAGCGGATAGGCCTGCGGGTCGGATAATTCGAAATGATACTTTTGAGGATTCAATCAGAGGTCGCGTCGCAGGCACGGCAGAGAATAACCGTAACATTTGATGGCCTATGACAATTTGATATCTCCTCGGCATAAAACTTATCTGGGCTTCGCGTCGACGGGTCGTAAAGTCGAAGAGGTGTCGATGATTCGACATCCTGGGGTGCCATTCACCCGGTAATGTGTCGCTAGAATGACGTTAGCGCCAAAGCCCTCTTTGCATACTCGATTTTCGATGGCCGCCGTCGCCAAATTATACCCCGAGAAACTTAAATATGTAGTATCAGTAGTGACTCCTCCGCGATAATAGACGGAAAAAAAGTGCCCCGAAACGGCCCGAGTAACTGGGGTCTGTAATACCTCCATTAAAACCCTCGATAAACGTTGAGTAACCGCACGCACGCTCATCGAACTTTATGCGGATTTTGAAAATTTCACTCTTAAAGCCCGGGTTTATCCAAATCGTATCGTTTAAACGGGACAATGGCGAAATTTACATATAATGTGGAAATTTATAAATGCGTCAAGGTCGATTGATATCTAACTAGCATCTCACGAAGGCGCATTTTATTAAATGATTATAACTAGTCACCGGAGCCTGAGGGGGCCATGTATTGTTCAAAGGTTGAAAATGCATTGTTAAAGGTTTGCCGAACAATGGATAGCACTGTGACTATCCTAACTCTAATTATAACGCATATATGTATGTATAAGTAAAAGAGGCGTACTTTCTTACTTCAAAAAAGTCTTTATAATTGTGCATATCTATATATTTTAATCAAAAATGTATATACTTTCGCCTATGCAGATCGCTCCAAAGCGAAGAGTGTACTAATACAGATACAATACAATTATTTATTTATATAATTTTAGTTATTAGCTAATTTAATTAAATGTATGGGAAAAAAATACGTGTACATTGGAATAACATTGTAAATATCTTATATATTGAGTAAATCTCTTGACGAGAATTATATTATATAAACAAAGTTTTTTTAAAAACATACCTCTTCTATAATTTGTATATAAAATTATTATTTTGAATAAAAATACCAATATTTTTATTTTACTACCGGCATTTATGTTTAAAACTGAAAACTGGATAAACGTCAGTCACTTTTCATAAATTCAAAATTCAAACGCGTCTTACACTATATGTTTGCACCATAGTAATGGCGGAGGATCCATTTACTTACATTGATGACCAAAATGAGCAATATGGCAAAGTATGAAAACGATCGGATAAGAGGCAAATTTTTTCCTGAATTGTAATCGTAAGTGAAACGTAAAGGAGGTATGTAAAAATACATCTTCATTACTTAACTCTGAAATTTTATATTTAACTTATATGTACTGTCCCTCACAGAGGTGTCTCCTCGCACCACGAAAGAATGCATCCATGGTCTTAGAAGACCTGATGTACTCAGGGAGGGTATTATACATGAGCACACCCCTGTGAAAAACACCCCCGAGCTGTCTTCTTTTTTCTTAATCTACTTACAACTAATTTGTCCTTATTTCTAGTATAAAAACATTGTATATCTCTATTCCTTATTGTATAATCATTTAAGTACTTAGGTAGTAACTTATGATCTAACTTATAAAAAAAAGACAATGTACAGAGATTTAAACTAGTTCTAATACTCATCCATTCCAATTCATCTAACATACTTTTAATACTTTTTAATTCACATTCAAAATACCTCTCATAGCTTTATTTTGTAATTTTTGTATTTTCCCTAAATCTTGGCCATTAAACAAGTTAAGCACAGTGGCACAATAAACCACGTGGCAAGACAATTAATTGTATTATAAACTAAAATTTTACTTAAAATATTTCTTAATCTACATAATACACCAACTTTTCTAGTCATTTTCTTTATTATATATTCAGCGTGCATCACAATAATTAAATTATATTAATACAAGCATTTAATACAATGCGAATTCATACAATCATCCTCCACAGAGACTTTTTTTTGCAGCATTTTATTATACAAATTGGCGAATCTCAAGACGCAAGAGTTTCCTATCAAGATCGTTTCCTATCAGAGTTTGCCAATTTTTCTGACATTCATTGAAACGGCCCCTGTAAAATTGGCATCTTCTTTCCTATCTCTCTTGCAAATTTCAAGTTATTCAGCGTCTTGAGATTCGCCAATTTGTATAATAAAATGCTGCAAAAAATTCTCCGTACATACATACATATGTAGATGTCTCTGTGGATGATGATTGTATGAATTCGCATTGTATACACACTTCTATTGATTGTATTAATCGCATCGTATGCTTGCGATGCTACTTTGCAATGTTTGACCATGGCTGTCTCTGTGAATTGGGATTTAATAAATGCTTGTATTGATATAATTATGTATTTATGTAAAATATATTGTTTCTTGATCTGTATTAGTACACACGTCGCTTTGGAGCGAAATGTAAAGGCGAATGTACATCATATGTGCCCATGAATAAAATAAGTGTACATCATATGTATGTATGTGCCACGACAAGAACTACCCTAAGGCTAGACATGATTAGATTACATGATAAGACCATTATTGTAGAATATTACTAACAATTTTTCAAACATAACAGGACATGAATAAAATGAGACATCTATGGATAATCAACAAAATTTTTGATACACAGCGAATTTCCGAGATACACATTACATACATATGTAGATATGTATGTACATATAATACATAGATAGGTAGTATTTTATAAGATTCAACAAATTTGAGATGCTAATAACTCGAATTTGTGAGAAACTGACGGGAAAAGATACCGATTTATCGGATCCGTCACAACAATTAAGTTGAAAAAATTGGAAAATTTTAAGAGGAGACAGTCGATCTGTATTTTGATAATTACAAGATCTTGCCAGCAGCAAATTTGGCCGGGACATGAACCCACGACCTCTCTACTGGTATGAAATATCTCTACCAATTCACTACGCGGTGGATGACAATAAACAGATGGCGACGAATATACTCAACAAAAATTAAAAAGAAAAGTTTAAAAAGCAATTTTCACAATTTCACGATATTCACTGCAATATGTCATCTATGTATGTACATATGTATAGCGAAAAGTATAGAAACTTGATAATAGTTATGTCGATGGCGAGACGTGAAGTAATAAAATTTCACGCATCCATATGTATGTATGTGCATACATATGTATGTACTACGTAAATAGTAATGGAAAAAGTTTCACTTGTCACACTTAGAGCAAGGATTCAATCTCGTGTTGCGGATTTCAATAATGCAAACTCGTATTATTTTTTTTATTGTTTATTTCTCGGGATTTAAAGCGATATATCGCGTGGCTACGTGGGGATGGGCCGGGGTGTAAATAAAGGGTGCAGACTAGGGGGCGAGAGTGTGGGTGTGCCAAATGCGAGAGCTTTTCGCCTGTTGCGTGAAAAATAAACGTAAACTTCGGGGCCTTTATTGTCTGAAGTTTTATTAGTCTCCGATATATCGTCGTGCGGGGCTTTTATTAAATTATATGCCGTGCGAATGCCGAACGCTTTATTGGCCCGCGACTATACGAAGTATGTACCACTGCGGCAGTTTCAGTGCCAGAAGTTTTTGCATTTGTTCGACTTCGAATTCCGACTCGTTTACGGCTCTCTTCACCCCCCTCCCCCCCTATTTCTCTCTCTCTCTATGTCGTTCGATTTATGTGCGTTGTTCAATTTTAGTTCGCATTCGAAAACTTGCCTGAATGTAAAAGGAAAAAATTAAAGTGTTTAGTGACGGTGCATAGTCGTTATTCACACCATTTAAAACGTACCGTTTCGTTGAACCAATACTGAAATACTAGTACTAAAGGTGGCCATTCACGTGGGAATTTCCCTACAGATTATTCTCTCGTAGGTTCTCTGATTACGATATTTTCCGTAGCCAAAGACTCGACAACGAACTCGATGACTTTTTTGTTTAACACCAAATTTTTTAGTCAAATGAAATTTTGGAATCATATTGACGAATCATTTCGGCGGATCTGTCGGCACGCGAAATGACAGATATAAACGTCATTCGACTGTTGGCCGAAACACCTCGCTATTCGACTTAACACCGCGATATTTAACATTCATTTTAACAATCATTATATAACCTACGAGTGAAATAAAAATATATAAGAGAGATAAAGAGAGCCTACGGTGCAAATTTTATAAAATATAGAGTGAAAAAAGAAAAAGTTATTGGCGTTTAAACAATTAAAATCTGACACAGCGAGAGGGTGGCGAAAAGGGAAAAAACGATCGATAGAGTGTGGATAAATACAGCAACTTACTAATAGACGTCACCGCGAACGATAATGGAGTATTTTCAAACGTGTCTATTACGATTATTTTTCACCACCGTAATGAAGGATTTGATTTCCACATATATTGATGACCAAACCGAGCAAAATGGCAAAGTTTAAAATCGACCGGATAAGAACCCAAATTTTGAGCTAAGAAGAGGCTAGTAATAATAGTAAAAATCAATGTTTGTCTGTCACGTATGCGGTATGCGTTCCTATACCATTCAACCGATTGCGATTTATTGTGTGCATATCTGCGATGGTTTCTGTGAAAAAAATCCCCCAAAAACGGGAACGGAAACGGGAAAACGAGAATGAGTGGCATTGCATGGCAAATAATTTCAAATCAGTTCCCAACCTATGTTGTTAGGCTAAAATATTATATAATACATTATAATCAGGTAGTATATTATATAATACATTATAATTATTGTCCAGTCAATTATTTAATAATATTCTGTGTGAACCTTTGATTTTTTGAACAAAAACCGTGCTTGTTGGCAGATAATTTCTAGACTTAAGTATTTATTATACCAGTGGTAGCCACGCGAGCCGTGAACATTCAAGAAATCAATATAAGTCAAGAAATTAATATTGTTCTCTCACCTTATGAAAGAATGAAAAGGAAAGGAGAAAAAAGGTTCACGCCCAAAATAAAAACTCATAAATGGCCCTCGGGGTCATCACTAATTTATACAATGTTTATCTCATTCATAAGATATTGTATTGTATATATGTATTTTTAATTGTATGTTATGAATCATGACACACAATTAAAAAAGCCATTACGTGGATGGAAAATTGAAATGTTAGCTTTTGAAATACGACTTTGAGCCAATAGTTTAATTTCGGACCTAAAGCGAAATCAAAGTTAACCAGTAAATGTTTCGAATACTTTTAGTTTAAAGTTTAAACGTTGAATGCAAATATAACTACATACATATTTACAATAGACCTTTTAAACTGATCATCTTCACAAGCTAAATAAACACTAATCTCATTATTAAGATCCTCCGATTTCACCCATACACCCATATGGGTTTGCACCCATACAATTTTCTCGCGAAACAGTACAATACCACGGGATCCCACATCCAAAACGCGAAAGGACCCCATTCAAAAAGACTATGAAAATTTTGTGCAACGAAACAAATTTGAATAATGCACTCGGAAGTCTCGACCAAGAGTGCACTCGGGCACCAGAATGCAGTTGCATCGGAGCAGAGTCGAGGCCACCGCATTCACTGAAACGTATTCAAATGTGTAGTTTCAGCAGCATATTTCAGCAGGCTCGGTTTACATACAAACACATACACACACATATAGATATATATATGTACACAAGTGGAAGGAGAATGCAGGCAAGAGCCATGTGGGTTTATTTAAGCCGCGAATAGATAGCAGTAAGACCGGCAGTTAATAAAAAGGAGAGTTTGCAGCGGCGAAGGGTTGCCTCGTAAATCACGTTATTGTGGCGCCAAAGCGAGAGACCACACACCGAGGAAATTTCAGATGGCGAGAGCACCTGCTGCGACTTTAAAAAAAAAGGAAACTGAAAATAAAACGAAGGACTAGGTACATAACTCGCGTGACAAAGGAGAAAGGTGGCCGAAAGATTTCGACGATTGGACATTGCATCTCAAGATGCGGTATACATACATATGCAGTATATGAAATTCTCAAAGTGCATTCAATACAATGGATACATAGCATATAATGGTGTATTGCTTCTCAATGTGAATGCTTAAAAAAGGTACAAGAGATTTAAAATGTATTACTATTGACTCATGAATACTAAAGTGTGTGTATAAAAGGTTCATTATATGGAAATATTTCGGTTCATTGTATGATAAAATACATCATATAAATGTATCAGCGAAGTTTTAGAGTATGTTAGTATTGTAGTATTATGTTATAAATAATTAAATTCAATTTATTACTATGCACTAGAAACTAGAAATTCTAAATGATGTTGTCCGAAAATTCTAGATGTTGTCCGAAATTTGCCTATTGTTCTGCTTCAAGTAACACACAATATAAATTTTGTAAAGGTTGACGTGCGAAATACAGAAGAAAGTAATAATAAATACATTTAAAAGTTCAGAATTTCAGAAGAAAATCAAATTTTTTAAAATCCTACAACTATGGAATTTAAATCGATATAAAAACAAATACTGTTTTACTTTATTTATGTATGTATGTATGTATGTATGTAGTAGCAATAGATGAAGATTTGTGATCATGCGAAAATTCAACTTCGAGATTTTGACTGATTCGAACTCGGAATCAATCACTGATCACGTTTTCATGGTCTAAAAAAAAATGTGCGTGTGTGTTAATATGGTTGTGTATTTTGGAGATTTTTTGAACACCGTTAGTCATAACGAACTAAAACATGGAATCAGTTACTCAAATGCTACTCGACATTAAGTATATTTTTAAGTTGATCGAAAGTGGTACCTTCCCTTATAGGTGTCCTAATTTTTTAAATGTTTGTATTCAATCACGTCCTAAGCCGCTCAACAGATCAGAGTGAAACATTTTTATATGCATATAAATTTTGCAGGTATAATAAATTATATAAGCTCATATTTATTATATAAATATGCGCATATTTTGCGGTGATTTGTGAACCATTTTTAGCACATCAGAGATGAACTTTACAAAGTGATTCATTTTTTACAAACTTTGTATGCCTTGTATTATACATATATATTAAATAATAGTATGGTTAACGGACTGGAATTTTTCCAGTGGAAAGTTAAAATAAGAAAAAATATTTAATAAAAACACTTCATTTCGAAAACAAGAACATTTCATTATCTTGTTAAAGTTTGAAGCCTTTCAAAAAATTAATTTCCGAGAGAGATAAAATGGAATGGGTAGCTAAAACTAAATGAATGCATCTAAATTAATTTGAAGTTTTAAAATGTATGTACTTCAGTCTTCCACTTTGCGCAACAGATGAAACCCCTCTAGCTAATGATACTTTTCCAGGAACCCGTCCATCAAAATATTTTTAATATCTATATTAATTTTTCCCTGTGAACCTATTAATAACATCATTTTATTAAAGTAGGAAATACTATTTCCATTTCTTCAATATGATCGATAGCATTTTAAAAGCCAATACCTTCAGTCAACTACAGAACGCTGGCCTACTTGCAGGCGAGTTTACCCGGAAGCTAATTGATTTTGATATCTTATTAAGCAAACTTCCATACACATAAATATGTACATTCGATTGAAACCAATGAGATAACACGCACATTCGTATGTTTAACATTTCTCATAAGCGACGTGTCAGTCGCGACACATTAAATCCACGCTCATACGCCAGTCACAATAGGGTTAATTGTACAGAGAGCTCGCGTTTCCTGTGTTCCGATTGAAATCGTATTCCAATATATTACGTGATATTGCTAAAGACGAGGATTAGTGTAGCCGGTGTTCGGAGTGCTCATAATTTGCCTGCACGCAGGGGACGAGGGTGGATTGTGTCACCATCCCCCACGAGGAACATGACTCCAGATGAACATATCGCAGTACACGTCGCCAACTGATCCACTTAATGCCCCCAAGTCGTTGCCAAACTGGTTACATACATACAATGTACTCTCATAAATTATCCCGGATACAAATACGAATTTCCGCTATATTTAGCACTCATCGAAGTTCGTGCGTATCGCATCTGAATGCATTTAGTTCGTGACTGCAACTGCGGCTGGTGCATTTTGAACCGAGTCGATAGAGAAAACTTTACGAGTTACACACCATTTCTCACCGCGAACTAAACATTGGCAACATACAATGTTGCATACAGTACTAGAGCTTTAATGGATATAATAAAATCAATTCACAATTAGTATTACATACATACGCTGTCGGGAAAAACTATTCAAGTGTTCAAGCAAAATCCCACAGATAATGATCATTGGACCAATAACTAATATTAAAACCACGTATAATAATAAAATTACTACATTTTCTATCACTAGCATGTACCATCATCAAACAGCAATGAGTTTTGTTATTAATTTTGTGTCCTTAGCTTCACAAAAAAAATTAATAATTTTCCAGTGTGTTGATATCTGGAGGACACAAAGAAAAGATGGAACAAACAAAGAATTTGAGACGGTGCTATTGTATGAAATAAAATAGTAGCTTTGAGATAAAATAGGCGGAAAATTTTTTTCTAGATATACATAGATACATACATTCATACATGTACATATACAAAATTTGAGTTTTCACAGTCAAACATTGCTTTCGTAATTGAATGATAAATCGAGTCAAGATCGGATTGTTGAATCCGATATATAATACGAAATCAGTGTACGGGTCAACCTCTTGAATATGTTTGTATGTATAGGGGGGATTACATTTTAATTTAGAAAAGGGGGACTAAATAGATGGCGATGACGTTATATCCGTTTTAAATTATTTAACATATTTTCTTGTAAAGTTAGACAGCGAAGGAGACAAAGAGAGAGAGAGTCTGGAGAGAGTATGACTCATTAATAAAATCGTCTTTCGTTATCATCCCTCTTCCACCCCTTCTCAACTCGACTGTCGTCCGCATTAAATATTCGTAGAGGGGATTTTGGGAAGGGGGGCAGGGTTTCCGAATCATTTTTATTAATTAATAATCCTGTGTGTAAAAGCGAAGTTCCCTCTTTTCCTCTTCCTCCCGGAAAATGTGGGATTAAAGGGGATTTTTGACAATTTTTAGGGAAGTCACGTTGGGGTACTATGCCGTTAATTACTTCAAAGTCAACGACTTACTTATTATACTATACATACATACAATATACATAAAATATGTAAGGAAAATAGATATATTTTATGTACTAATCATCACGCAAAGTGTTAATTTACTGATCGTAATTTAGATAAAAATTAGGTTAATTCAATTAAAAAAAATTCATTACGTGCAACATCAGATGCCTCAAATTTGCATATACTATTCATTTCTAATGACTGTAGACATAATTAAGCCGGATATTTGGAGGACAGCAAAATTGAGCTAACGTCATATCAAAGCACGAAACTTGTATAATTATAAAACACCCATCTCAGGGGTGAAAGACTGTTGCACGAAGATTATACGGAAACGTAATTGCAGAAATAGTTACCATAAATTATAATAATTAATTTACTTTCGTATATCTACGGACACACATAGTTTAGCAAGAGCGGGCTAAAAGCATGTTTAGATTTTAACATTCCCGTATCAGTAATATCCCGGACAAAACAACATGACTCACACGGTCTGCGAAACAGCATCAGGAATGCAGTTTAGCTTAGTCTAAGCACAACCCCAACTGTGACGCACTGTTATATGTAAATGCAAGCGACTGAAAATGCGCCAAGGAATCGTGTGAATCATCATGTCTGAAATAAACAAAAAAAAAGAGCACAACAAAATAACACTCAACCAAATTAAACTAGACTTTGAATGTCCGTACTACGACTAAATCAGTTCAGGTAATGGTCGAGTGTTCCGAAGAGTTTTATATAAATACCTGGTGGAGGGTTAATTTCACCCCTGGAACGTAATACAGTAATGATAGGGGTGGATTTTGGGGGTGTGGGGTTAATATATATTAATGAATGTGTTCTGGCTTCGTGATGGGCTATCGGAGGCTTCAAAAACGCCCCATGGTCTATCATTAGACCCAGGCATAAACCGGAAAATCGTGCCGTGGAAAGGGGGTAGTATTCCGGTTGATTCGTTAGCTTTTCGTTTAAGATTCGGCTCTTGGAAATGAGGAAATCATTAATTGTGTTTTGCAACGAGGCGTCGACATAATTAATTGTTTCATACATACTAAATGCAAAATGCGACTAACTCGGACATTTTCTATAGAAAACTATAGTACATACATACATATTACCAAATAAAAATACAATATCTCATTGATATATTTATAAGCCATACAAAAAGATAGTATTTTATACAAAATGGTGAAGTTTTCGACCGACTATCGCATAAAATGTCACCCCGGAGTCATGGGGGTGATTTGTGGCGACACATTTACAGTCAAAGTTCAGTAACTTGGCCGAAAAATCGTTATTTTTTGGCCAGTTCTAAAACAAATGTAATAGATAAAGGTTTTACATGTAAAATTATGAATTGCATTTAGGAAAATTAAATAAAATAAATTATATGGTAAAATTACACATTTGACAGACCATTTAAATAAAAAAATGAATGTAATTTATCGTCGGTATTTTTTCACAAATATAAACAAGAATTCGATGTTACAATTGTACGGCCTCATATTGTACATATATTGCGCTTAAAGTGCTCAATCTATTTAGTGGAGTGTGTATTGATAAACTGCAGAAAGTGCAGAATAGAGCAATGTGTGCAAATTTTGAATGTGAGGAAACATAAGAATGTTAGATGAATTGACATGGTTGGATATTAGAAATAGTCATAAATTAAGTACTTTAAAATTGGTATATAAGTTAGATAAGAATCTATTACTCAAATATTTTAATAATCACATACATAGTAAGGAATAGAGATATACATAATTATAAAACTAGAAAGAGGAATAAATTAATTAAAGGTACAGTTAAGAAAGCAAAAACTGCAAGGTGTTTTCCACAGAGGTGTTGAAATATACCTATACAATGCCCTTCCTGAGAGCATTAGAGGTGCTAGTAACATTGGTGCTTTCTTGAGGGGTGCTAATGGATACCTCTGTGGAAGATGACGTACTTATATATGTAAGTTTAATAAAATGCTATGTTTGGAATTATATTATATATTATTTTAGGGTAACTAATTATAGTTAATTTTAAGTTTGTTAATTTTGGTAACTATGTTATATTATAATTGTTAGTTTTAGTTTAAAATTGTTAATTTTGAAATAATTAATTACCAATTTGCTATTTAATAATAAATAAATAAATGTGAGGTCTAAGCCCGACATGCATACACAGTTTGGGAATGTGACCTATGGGGAGCGATATGGGTACTCGTAGCGGAATACTCATGAGGAATTGTGTGATTCAAGTGGCTGCTACAAATATCTCTCGCTGTCAGTCTCTAGGGTGCGAGACATAAGCGTTCATCACGCCTTATTACCATATAAGGACTGAAATAGAGAGGCATATCTCGACTGAAAACCAATAGGCTGTATTTCATCATACATAATTCTCGTCGAATAATAACTTTCCAATGTTTTTCTCCATCATTATTAACCAGCATCATACATTGTTGGATGAAAACCTATCTAAAATTAGATTTTCAATCTTCTCCAATGAGATATATCCAATGTTTTACCATTGTTCCACGACATAATTTTTATTTCGCATGAAGAAAATGTACAAAACAAAGGCGAAAACGAAACAAGTAAATCTTTGTAAAACAGCAACTCTGGATCGACATAGTACAATATCAAGTATATACAGTTCAAGTATATACTGCACATAATCACAGCAGGTGAATAATTATTTTTGGAAATTTTACCATCAACATCTACAGTAAAATATGACATATGTACATATGTGTGAAGGATCACAATAAAATTTTATTATTTCTCATGTTAATCATAAGGTCTACTTCAATGATTTTGGTAGTTATCACAAATGTATGTATGTATGTACATATCAGCTAGAATCATTCATCGGTTCACGTAATTGGAATAAAGCAAACTCCACCCCCTCTCCCTTTCTGGAGTTTTGGATAAAAAATTGAAAATGTCGACCGAATCCAATGGTAAATATTTGTTCGCGCGAAAGCGTCTCCGTATCCAAACAGACACGCCGTATATCATCATTAAAAAGCAAATAAAAATCCTGAAAAATTTATAAAAATAAATAAATAAACACTCACAAACACACACACACACACACACAGTCGATTTCAAAATTCGCACAAAGCGGTACGCTCATCCGCATTTTCATTAGCCATTGCCGCACAAAAGATTTTCTTTGCGCGTCAAAGAAAAAAAAATAGCTTTTCTTTCACGGGAAAGCGCTACTCTCGTCGCTTTATTAATTTTTTCAATGGATTTTTTCGGATCGATGGTGAAGCTCAAATAATTAATCCATCACGTATATAAAGCTACGTCTAATACACTTTGAGGGCACACGTTCAAGTCATCGAAATACAAATAAAACTCTCAGTATACGTAGATATGAATATACAATTGATTGAATTTTTATCATTTGATTGATTTGAATTGAATTGAACGTGACCGTAGTAGTCTGATAACACAATTCGTTCAAAAATATTCCCTATAGGGAGATTTAGCAGATTAGACTGGGTAATAGAGGCGTTTAGGAAACTCGTAGCCAATATTTAAAAGTGGAACAAGGTTCAATGGAGAAGAGCACCATTGAAAAGGGACCTTCTCCCATCGATGAATGGTTCGTGCGCCACTCAATTTTCACCGAAGGTTAACTTTAGACTTTCAGCACAATTAGGCGATAGGAGAAGGGAAAGTGAAGATGAGAGAGGCGCGAGAACGGGAAGGTAGGGAGCGAAAATTCTTAAGGAATTTTCCGTCGATTGGAAATACGACAGAAAAAAAATCGACAAAATCGGAAGCGGCAATCGGGGGCGTGGGTTTATTGAAAAACTTCTTCGTTACACGGGAAATTTTTTATTAAAAGGTGCCGAACTCGAAGTTTTTCCCTCGAAACATCAAAGCAAGCACTTGACACTTTGATATACACAGCGGGGGTGAAGAATCGGGTCTCGCCAAGAGGTGAAGAAGTGAAGGATGAGGGCGAGGAGGGTTCGGTTTAAGGGCGAAGAAAGCGTATTTTTAAGTACGATTTCATCTGGCAAGTGACGGTAGCTATCGTCACGCCTCTTTGTCAAGTTGCAAAATGAGAGTGGCGTTTTTCAACGTTTCGTTTTAAATTTGAACCCATTTAAAAGGCACGTAACAATGCCCGTCGCTGGGAATTGTTCGATTCCCCAATTTTCAAAAGATTTTCAGACCAAAATAAATTAAAAACAAGATAAAATATACATACTTGAACATGACATCATACATAAAATGTATTTTGAAAATTTATGTAGTTGAATATCGCAAATCATAAAATGTGACATAAATATCAATCAAATATGAACATATCAAGTATTTTTAAAATATGAGCCGTTATATTTGAAAGTCCACTTTTCTTCATTTCGAGAAATATTTTGCAAAACATTGAATATAATGTTTCGCATTTAAAATTTTTTAAAAACACTGGCGGCGTTTATCCTGCTTTTCCGAGATTCTGGACTTATTGAATTAAAAGAAGTGACAGCAATTTGTGAATTTAGTCAAACAGAAATAGCGTTTTTGGAACTGAAAATCGGACTTCCGCCACTTTAAAATATAACAGCATATATTGCAATTAAAAATAGTGAGGTAATGAATAAATACATAGGTTCAAATAATACAATAGTTAAAGCATGGTCTAAATGAAAAAAAAAATCAATAAAATGTAACCTAGTATCTACATACATACATTGATACTTCCTTCCCATTTTATTAAAACATGTAAAAACACTTTTCAATTTACACGGCATTACACGTTTTACCTTTGTCATCTTTCGACTAAAACACAATATATTCACACGGTATAATACAAGTACTGAATGTTCTATCAACACTCTCGCTAATGACTCAAAGACTTTGTAAATCATACTTGAAGGGGGGGGGGGGGGGGGGGGGGGGTCAAATTCTGACTGTCTAACTTAATGTCATCGAAAATATTTATATTTGTGAAATTCCGAATAAATCAGCTCGGTGAAAGTGCGTCAAAAATTGATTGCAAGAATCTATGTCCAAACACTACATTCACAACACACATGTAAATATGTACGTATGTACATAGGCAACAAACAAATAAGCATTCACACATCATACGAATATCAATTAGCTCAATAGTTTCGACGATTATTTCCATTCGATTGTATGTATGCATAATAATAAATTCGAGCAAGATTTATGAACGGCGAAATGACAGACAAGACAGACAGGTGTTGTCGTCGTTGCGGTGTGCTAAAATGACTGTGCAAAAAGGAAGTAAAAATGGCAGGCAAATATCAGCGAATTTCTTTTGTTCGGGCGCGTCGGAAATTCCGCGCAATAATAATTCCGGCCTCGTCAAAATTGCGAAATAGAGCGAAGCGAATACACCTGTTGTTGTCGCAGTCGATTCCAATTTGCACATTGCCGTCTCGTTTCCCTTGACGATAACGCGAAACGCGGGATTGTAAATTTTAATTTGGCGAGAATTAATTTTCGCTTCGATGCGAATAACTTCATTAGGCTTATGGACGACGATTTTTGCTCTACATTTTCCAGTTTCGGGGTGGGTCGAGATCGGATTTTAAGGGCAAAGGTAAAACGACACGACGAATACATATGTATATGCGAATTTACAGCCATCATTTGACGTAATTTCAGCCATCAATTGACAATTGTTACATAATGATTACAATTCAAAATAAATTCAGAGCAAAATTGCGATTGTCAAAAAATCAAGTAACAAGAGTTTCCTTGCTATACATATTGTGTTTTGATACAAACTAAAGCATATTTTACAAAATCTATTAAGCTGATTTTGAATGTACTATAGGTACATACACAGATATTTTTATTGTTTGTGACTAAAAATTGTGAAATTCTTGTATTGATTGAGACTTTTTTCAAACAAATAAAATTAATTGATGATTGTTAAAAAAAATTATATGTGTGTATACAGCCGTGGACAAATCTATAAGGCCACTTGTAATATAAAGGTTTGGACTAAAATATACTCGGGTATTTGAATCAACCACTACCTGCATCGCATTTTACAAGAAATTCCTCTATTATTGAACCCTACATTTTCTAACTTGGTTTGATTATTATTTAAAAATAAAATAGTACGATATGTCCATTTTACGTAAATCAGTCCCTCGAGAGAAGTGTTTTTTTTTTATGTAATAAACGAAGTGCATTTTTAATTGAATAATTCCAAAAACGCAGGTAACAGGGCTCAGATTATTTTGATACATTTTCAAGAGTCGGGATTGAAAAGAATTTCAAACCACTTCAATTATCGTGATGTGAGGTCGAAACGACATTAAAAGGATAAAATGAGATTGGTTCTATAAAAAATCAATAAAAAAACAGGCAGAATCAGGAAGAGAGCTCTGTGTCAAGATTTTATTTTAACGACCATGTCTTTCAAAATCATGAAATTTATAATTTTCTTCACAAACCGTAAGAAAATGTCTTGAAAATTTATATCATTATTAATCATTTGTATAATTACAACTAAATTTGTATATATCATATAATTCTTACAATTCTGTGGAACTCATAGAGTAATCGAAAGCATAAACTGAATAATTTTGGTATTTAGCTAGTGTAATTTTGAAATGATATGTCAAATTATACATGTGAATATTTTATTAGTTAAATACAAATTTCATATGTAAATATTTCATATTATTTACAATGAGTTTGTTGCATGAAAAGCATTCTTTAAAAGTCGGGCCAAATTTGGCTGCAAAGAAATTGATAAAATCATAATAATATTTCCATTAAATATATTATATGTTCATCGTAAAACAATAGACCTATCGCGGAGAGTGCGGTTAATTTATTACGAACTCGAAGATCATACAAACCAACTGAAATGAAATTTATGTCAGTCATAAAAGGAGCATAAAAACGTCAATAAAACTCCCTGAGACATTGTTAATGTGCAAATAAAAGCCTGGGGTAG
The DNA here is from genome assembly GCF_051622035.1 of Arctopsyche grandis. Classification (NCBI taxonomy): domain Eukaryota; kingdom Metazoa; phylum Arthropoda; class Insecta; order Trichoptera; family Hydropsychidae; genus Arctopsyche; species Arctopsyche grandis. The sequence continues at coordinate 27,867,698 of NC_135359.1, forward strand.
TGAACTTGGGGGGTTGAAATGCACTTGGATGCATCCACGAGCGCCAAGACAAGGATAAACTGGCAGTAAAACTGTGGGGGTGCACTTTGCAACTGCATTTAGACTTCGACGAAGGTCAATTCAATCTGTACATTATATAATATAAATTGGTTGTGCCAATTACAAACAATATCAACTAATCAACACGAGATTTTTTATCGAAGATACTCATATAGTACAAATGTAATGTAATTTTGCAAATATAATGCACGTATGAAAACGGTAAAAATGGATTTTTCGTTCGGTTAATAAAATATTACACCCGAAATTGAAAGATGATTTATAATTGTTTTCGTATAAAAGAATACAAAAAAATGCTTATAAGTATGAAAAATATCTCCGCGAGTTCAATCAAATATTCTATCTTGACTAAAATCTAATAAGGTAAATAAAATAAAGTTGCACGGAAAAATAAAATTCATCAACTGTATCAATCATCTTTTTCAATATACATATGTACATATGTATGTATGGACATTCAAAATATTCCACATAATTCAACACAATCTGCACAGATCTTTGCACAGATTACCCAAACAATTTGCTTTAGATCGTAAAATAAAATTGCAAATAGAAAATGATCAGTCGATCAGTACTTATTAAAATAGAAATAATATATAATGTAAACATAATTTAGTAATAATAAAAAGCATTTAAAAATCAAAAATTTAAAAAACATTATTTAACAAATACTGATGTTAATTTGTGATACTATTTAGAAATACATTTATAATTTTTTAAATCTAAATTCACTTTATTCAAAAACAAATGAATTTATTTTTCACACGCGAAGGAAAAATTCGACACAACTAAAAATTATTAAATGCATTTTGAAAAACACGTTTTTATCACAAATACATAGTAAATAGAAAAATACACGGATGCTGCGTACGAAATACAGATTCCCGAACTACATATGTTTGTATGTACATATAAAATTATGGTTGAAACTTAAATTGTGATTAATTTTCTTACATATTTACAACTTCACTCGCGAAAGACATGATTTTGTATCGATTGATGCTATACATAATGAATTAAAACGTTAAATACTCGCGTACAAATTTTTGCCTTGTGTGAGGCTTGTCCGTAATTAGTCAACTGAAATTGAATAAAAATAAACAAATGAAATATAATACATTTTTATTACATTCAAATGCATTTGTATATTATTTTCAAATATTATTTATTTTAACGTCGTTCTTAGTTTTGTTTTTAATTGATTTTGATTTTTAAATGCTTTTTATTATTACTAAATTATATTCACAATACTTTTAATATCTATTTTAGTATTTACCGATATACCGATCATTTTCTATTTTACAACTTTAATTTAATTTTGTTAGTAATCAAAGTATTATATTATTCTAATGTTAATGTACAGCATAATAGGAAAAATATCTCAAAAACCTATTTACAATTCTTATAAATGCTCATAATACATCTAATGCATAATATTAATTAAAGACTCCCTAAAGTCGATGACCTAAAGCAGATTGTGTTTAGGTGATTTGTGTTAATACCTGAATGGTATAGACATTTTGTTGTAATCACCGAGACTCTTCACAAGTGTGTTGGTATGGTTATTAGTGATTCTCTTATAGAATCTACTAGTTAGTTTGTTAGTAATATCTGTAACAAACGGAATATTATATATGGCATGCAGTTTTTTCAAGTAAGTATATATGGGTGTATTATTAATTATTTTATAAATAAATTTTAGTATATTTGGGTGTATTATAAATTATTTAATAAATCTTATTAATTAAGTTAAATTATTTAATAAATCTAAATTAAGTTCTAAATCAAATACAAATAATTCTCAAAGAGAGAGAGAGGGGTGAATTACCTATTGTCTTACTTTAGTTTCGTGTTGCACTGTTTTGTGATACTGAAGTCACAATCAATGAAACTCATTTCCATAAGAAAGGAAGGAGTTCATCAAGAAGTTTTACTTCAAAAAGCAATATGAAATAATATGTTATGAATGGAATACATCTCGTGAATGGCTCGAAAGCGCATCACACATTAATCTGTTAAGGGTCCGTGTGTGATGTGCGCGGCCGCGTCTTCAGCATTTCGCGGTTTCCACTTCAGAGCCGCAAGGTCGTACGGGTATTCGCGAAAATTTTCTCAAGCCTGCCAAACTTGGGATGGGGGGCAAAGCGTGCCCAAATTTGCCAAGTAAATATTCCCGCAAAGTCACGACCGACCTAATGTGGTAGAATTCGTGGAATAGTTAAGCTCGTAAACGCACCGAAACTTTTCACTCGTCACTCACGCAAATGGTTTCTGTTTTTGTTCGTACTACACACTATAATACGTATGTGCTTACCTATTAAATATCTCGTCATACGCTGATATCTGTGGAAAAGGATCGTCGGATTGATCGTCCTGTCGTATTATGTATGTACCACTGGTGGGTAGTAGAAAGACGCGAACTCAACAATAGGATAGTCTCGGGATGATTGATAAACGGCTTCGTATTATGTATAAGTATACGGTGAATAGTTTGGGGGTGGATTCCTCGTTTATATATCATAATATACGTCTGGTATGCAATAATTTCATAGCATGGCCTTTCGCTTTGAAGCACCACCATGATAAATTGATGGCGACCTACACAGCGAGGTGAACATCAGAATAAACCATCCCCTATAAGATAGAAATGTACGACGATATTCTTCAAGCGCACTTTAAAGGTTAGTATAAAGGCGCACTAGTTTTTGCTTTTTAAGAACGAAAAAAAATTCAAGAACATTTTGCCTATTAAATTTTCAGAATACAATTTAAATTGCATGATAAAATACTTGCGGAAGTATATCTTGCAAACAGACAATTTATTTAATATTTTATATGTCATGTTGTTCATTTAGAGTAGAGTAGATCTCAACTTAAACATAAGTGTGTATATAATATGTGGTAATGTTTCCATTGCCTAAAACTACTAGTCAGCATCAGTCCTATAGCGTCTCAAAATCATGTGATCATCGAACTGACAGGTCTAGTATATATTACTATTTAATGCTGCTGATCAGACTTGGATATTTGCGACTCCAAGTCGATCGTTTCCTATCAGAGATTGCCAATTTATTTGATTTTATTGTTGAAACGGTTCCTCCATCAAATTGGAACAAACTCCTATCCCAAAGCTATCACTATGGATTAATAATTTGTTAATATCATGTTCTTCAGCCTCTCAAAATACAGCGATTTATGTAATAAAAAATTCTGCAATGATTGTATAGGAAAACGCATTAGGGTTTACCTGTTGGGCCTTATTCGTAAGAATAAAATAAAATAAATAAAAAAATATTATGCATGGGTGTGTACTTATTAAGTAGGTCATTATAAATTATATACAATTGAGAAGATATGATAAAAAATATTTTTTATTTACAAATATTTGATTAGTTTGCATAAAAATGACGAATTTCAAATAAATGTGATCCAATTTAGTAAAACGTCAATAGAAAGGTTGAATTGTTGAAATGCGTTATTAAGTAGATTCTGTTTAGGCGAACCATTATATTGTATTATATAAGGCGAACCATTATACAAATAAAATAAAATCGTATTATAATTTGTGAAAAAAAGGAATAATTTTGAAATGCGTTACAATAGCTGAACGTTTTCGATGAAAAAAAAAACGGAAACGGAAACATATCATCAATCATACAATGAATGGCTTCTAGTGGAAAAAAAAATAATAACACAGAAACGAACGCGTATTGTTCACGCACAAATACAATAGTAATTAAAATAAATTTAATTTTAAATATCAGACAAAATATTTGGTAGCACACGTTCAATTCGTACAAACATGCACGTACAGAACCGACTGAAAAACACACCAAAACTTGAATGCTGAATATGAAATAAGTGGAGACAAAGGGAATAATACCGATTTGGAAAAAAAGTATGCCGGGAATATTAAAAAAAGAACGTTTTTACGTTTTGATACGAATATCAAAACGTTATACGAATACATACATATGTTATACGAATTATAAATACGTACCAGGAAAATCGTTTTATTTTATACTTATGTATGAATGTACTACATACATGTCTAGCTTCAAATATTGCGTAGAAGAATTTTAAATTATACAGAATTAGTTCAAAATTTTGATTGCACACAATGCGCATAGTCAAAATAATTATCATATCACTTGTATCATTGCGAAATGCGAACAAATTCAGCGCATAGCGGATCGCGAACCGACGCCGCATTGCCGAATTGCAGTAATTTTATTTATTCACACGAAATTACGTCTAAATCGAATTTTCGTCGAGGGTGAAATCGCATTAAAACAAAACAAAACAGGGTTCGTTGCTGAAGACCAATTTTCGGGTGAAAATGCCGCGTTTTAATTGAGCGCTCGCGGTTAGTGGATTCGTTATAACGACGATAACGAACACTGTTTTTCTATTTTGAACTTTAAAGAGAATGCTCCACTTTGCTCGTTATAGCGGCAATCGATCTCAAGCTTTCATCGAACGTCATTAAAACGGTTGACAGTGTAGAAATAAAACAAGTAGGAAAATCTTAACTTCCACACGGAGCTTACAAATTTTTGGATATAACACACATGGATAATTAAAAAATATGCAAAAAACATACGAAAACTTTTTACATGCATAGCATGCCATACTATTCACAATTATACGAGTTTGGATATATATTATATTACTTATCGACTGATAATGTTAAAGAGTAGACTCAACTACATGACGATAAATTTTCGACTTATCATCACATTTGGTATATTATCTCATCTGTATAGTTTCTAAAAAAGTTCTTTTACTTTTCCTCGCCCAAATAACTTCTAGAGATTTGGCAAGTATTTTATATACCTATACGTTTCATTGTATCTACATACATACATATTTATAGGGAGCAATTTAGAAAAACAGTTTTTGAAAATTCTGAAAGGTTGGCTATAGACCAGATTAGAAAAGGAAGGAAGCATGATGGACATTCTGTTTCCAAAAATGGATGATAATATAAAGTATTATACATATATTTATGTATGTATGCAGTGATGTCATCTAATTTTCGTAACACAGGGTTTCTTACAAAATTTTTATAAAAATCAAACATTTTTCAACTAAATATATTACAATTTCTAAAATATTCCAATCAATCTGATTTTTACAAACCTCCTTTACGTTTCACTTAAGATTATTTAAGGATGAGTTTTACACTGGATCTTATTTATCAAAAAATTACCTATGGTCTTTCATGTATTTAAATAATTTATAAGACACCCATGTATAACTAACTAATTCCGTTAGTTTATTATTAATAGCAGACATTACTAACAAACTAACTATTTATAACAGACATTACTAACAAACTAACCAGTAGATTATATGACAGAATCATTGATAACAATACTAACACACTTGTGAAGAGTCTCGGAGATTACAAAAAATGTCTATACTATTAAGGTATAAACACAGATTACCTAAACACAATCCGCTTTAGATCGTCGACTTTAGAGAGTCTTTAGTTAAGATTATGTATAAAAATGTAATATAGATAATTTTAAATAGGTTTTTGAGCTCTTTTCCATATTATGCTGTACATTAAAAATAAAATTAAAAATTGTTAAATAGAAAATGATCAGTAGCTGTTAAAATAGAAACAAAATGTATTGTGAACATAATTTATTAATAATAAAAAGCATTTAAAAATCAAAAAAAAAAATATGTACATATATCTCATTTATTTCCCGCAAATTCGAGTTTTGAGCATCTCAAATTTGCTGATATTATAAAATACCCATTTTGTAAAATTTATGCAATTCTCAAAATATTCGTATTATCGAATATGTCAATAGATGATGTTTGTAATTGGCCAGGAAGCCGTATTGGGTATATAGGTGTGTATATGTATAAAAAGTATAATAAAAAAGTAAACATTAAAAAAATACATGTCCTCTTCACGCTACTATATAACTGATTTTTTTCCAATTTTAATGATTCAAAAACACACTGTTAGCAAGCTTAAGCGTATTTATGAAGAAATAATATACATATAACAATAGGTTTCTGGAAATTTTATACTTTGAACAAAGAGCTTAGAGAAACCTTTGAAAACCAATTGAATAACAGCACTGTATGCAAAATGTGTATGTACATATGAACTCATACATACATATGCATGTTATACGGTGAAAATAATATCACATCGCAGCAGTACGTCACGCAAAGCTCTAAATTTCCGAGCCTGCATACGAAATAATAATAAAAACTTAAACCGTAAAATGATACATAATCAAGGCTTATTACATACATATTTCGACGTAACAACGAAGCCTCCGAATTGCGCAACTAGCACCCGAAAAGTATAAGAATTTGCGTAACAAACAATGTGCTGGGGGGATGGTGGTGTTGTCGTCGAACACTTTCCTGGGGTTTACGACTGAATTTGCAACGCTGTCGAGCGAAATTAGAAAGTTCAACCGGAACGAAGTATGTAAATGTGCACGGGAACATAATTTGTCAAGCAGTAAAATACGCCGTGGAAAAGAGAACGAGACGACAGGTAAAAGCTTTTTGACGATTGGGCGAGTGATTACAGACAAAGTTTTACAACAACGAGCTAAAATCTATGAAAATTTTATGCGATCAATCGATATAAATACATATGTATAAATGTACAAACACACGAATATAAAAAAAAAATCAAGACGAGAATATCTCCCGTATTATATTATTATATATAGTTTTTTTTCGAGAAAAGTCGAGACAGCTACTCTGACAAACGAGCGATTGCTGGAAAATGCGAGTGAGGGTGAGTTTTCCGACATTTCCAGCAGACAAAATATCAACACGGCAACTGCGCTTTATATCCATATTTTACGAGCCAAAAATGATACGTTCGTGCACACGCCGGCAAATCTAAATGTGATTTGGCCCATAAAAAAAGACACAATAGGGACGAATTCTTGCGGGAGCAACGACGTCGACGACGATGATGATGATGATGATGTAATGACCGATTTTGTATTTCGGCCCCCTCGCTGAATAAAATAAAATATGGCTACACAAACGCAGAGATATGTATAATATGAATTTAGAATCTATAATGAATATTTCATATAAAATGTGTAAATTACTGCATATGAATTGATGTAACATGAAGTGAATAATTTCATACTCTGAACATAGTTGATGTAATTTGGAACAAATAAGCCAAAGAGTAACAAAAAACCCTAGTAAATTAATTGGTGTGCAAACGATTTCTATGTTCATCGAGTTTCAAAAAGGCATCTTCAAAGTTAATTAAAGGAAAAGGTTGGATTTTTTTTTTTATCTTAAACGTATCTGGTTCTAATGAAAATCGTCTACGATTCTAATAGAAAAAAAATTATAAAATTGTGTTCACTTAAATAGGAAAGTTCAAACGTCAAAAAATGAAATTTATTTAACTTTGTATAAATTTATAACTTTAATTGTATTTCATTTAACTTCTTTTGAAAATAAAAATAATTTCCGATTTTTACTTATCGATTTTATAATGTACAATATTTATGTTCATATAGTACATGCATACATATGTATATGTAGTGTATAGTTTTATGAAAAACTTTATATTTTATTTATTTATATATATTTCATATATATTTATATTTATTTGACTATCGATACAACATATGTACAATATATGAAGACATACACGATTGGTTAGTTATATTTACAACATACATAATTCTATACTGAATAAGTTTAATTCAGGAATACATAAAGAACTGCTAATCATTAAACAAATCACACTTTTCCATTACTTAAATGAGAAATGATAAATAATAGAAAAGTTATATAATATAATAGTTAAGTAATTTTGCGATCACATGTTCAAATTCCTGAAAGCTTCTAGAACCCATATCAAAGTCGTATTATCAGAAATTATATATGTACATACATTTGATTATATCGATGCCATAATGACAACCGTAATAGATTAAACGGATTGATAAATTATTACTAAAACACCAAATTATGTGTAGAAATGATTGATTATTATATACACTCGGTGATACTAAATTATTCAATATCGTCTATACATATTACATATACTTCTTTCTATAGACATATAAGTATGTTTAGTATATTCGTAACTAAAATAATATGAACCTTTATAATACACACACAATTGAACAGAATTGTATCGAATTGTTACATGCCGGTACAACAATACGTACAATTCTTTCAGTGTTCGAATCGATCGCTTTTCCTCTATGAAAATGAAAAGTTAACAGAACAAGTTTATACACATCAAGTAAAATACACATAATATTAAAATTTTGCGTTCGGAAATAAATTTAAATAGCTAATAGATTCGCATTTGAATTGGATTGGATTCATCTGATTGATAGGGCGTCAATTTGTATGGAGATTATTAAGGGTGGATTTTTTCGAAAGTTTTGTGGAATAAAGTCTACTTGTAGTCAAACAGAAGTCTCTAAGGCGCTAAGGTTCCACAAAACCACCCGATAAGGAATTATCCTCGAGTTTACACGTCGCAGTACTCCGAGGGGACTTATCTATCCGCCGCGTAGAGGAATTAATTAACCCTCTAAGTGGATTAGACGGATACGTACTACGTCATGGATGGTGAGATACATAATATATAAACTTTCACACTAAAACTATTGCCTTGAATTTTACGTACATTAAAAAATCATTATAAAAAAATCCATATTTTTAAATAAAGGAATCAGTTCGTACAAATCTTAAAAAAGTACTTAACATCTAATTAATTCCTACTTCAATTTCGATTAGGGTTCGAGACAAAGAATTTCCTAGTCGATTTCAGTCGAGAGTTCTATTTTTGAAACCAAGGGGTCCTTAGACGTTGATGTAATTGAACTGTCAACTATGCACTCCCCTTCAAGCTGCAACGGAAAGAGAAGATCGTCTGATGCAAATTTATTTCGAGACAAAAAAAAAGCAATTGTGGTGTCATTCGAAAAAAATACGCAATCATTTATAACGATGCACAAAAGAAAACTCGATCAACAAAATTTTCGAAAATAGAAAAGCGGGCGACATCCCGAATGTGACATGGAAATTTCACTAACAAGTTTGGGCATTGGCGCATGGAAAATTGTTGTGCATTGAATTTTCCCCTTCGATTTTTACCATTGGCACGTGTAACGCGGATTCTGCAAACGAGTGATGTTACAGATGAAATTTCTCCATCAATTAAAAGCATATCGATACATTTGTAACAGTATTTGTTTCCAATATATACTACAATACGTGCATAAAAAAGCAATATCATGTGCACTTGTCTAACAGATTACTCCACAGCGACGAGTGTACTTATACAGATCAAGAAAAAGTAAATTATATATATGTACATAGATAAATTATTATGTAATATATAATTTGGAAAGAGACTTTGTATTTAACCTTCGTTAGTTGGGTCGTAAATCCGTGACATCATCGAACAAATAATTCGATTCAAAGGATTCGAAGTCCCCGGGGCAAAGGGAGCGGAGCCCTTGGGGGAAGCCTCCAGGGGAAAAGCCCTGGGGGCACAGGCGCTGGATTCTGGTATAAATATATTTTTTTATAAGATAATTACTATATATAATATGTTTGTTTGTTCGTGACAGTCATATTGTGAGTGTTCAAATAAATTTATATAAAATAAAACTATTCAAATAAATTTAATAAAATGTTTACTATTAGATTAATAATGTTTAAGCAGTTTATATTACAAATACGAGCGAATTATATATTTTAACATTATATACGACATGTATTGTCAAACATTGCAAGTATTTAAACAATACAATTAAAAAAAAGCATTTATATTATACAATACGAAATTATACGAACATCATTCACAGACACATTTATTTACATATACTATAGAACACAGACACAGACACATCACAGGAATTTTTGCATTATTTATTATTATATAAACCAGCGAACCTTCAGATGTTGAATAACTTGAGATTTCCAAGACATATAGGAATGAGATGAACCGTTTCAATGGAAATCAGAGAAATTTACTCTGATAGGAAACGATCGTCTTGGAGTCACAAAACAAGGTCTGGCAGCAGCCATAAGTTGGACCCAAACCCGTGACCACTCTGCTCGAAAGAATAATATGTTAACCACTAGTCCACGTTGCTGGTTATACAAAATGTACGAGGTTTTTCATGGTAAAATTTTTTCTGGTAAAATAAGATATCGAAAAGAATATTTCGAATTACAAAAGCCTCGTATTTACTATGAGAGAGAGCAAATGGTGGTAGGGGGCGACACGAAACTTTAAAGTCGCGGGACATTTTAGCGGCGAAGTTCGGCGCGGCACAAAGTCATATTTTCAAAAGACAAAACCATATTGAATAAATAAATCGTGGCACAATTGCTAGCGCTCTGGTTGGTAGGGAAAATTTTTGAATGGCTTTTCCGGGGGGACAAGTTTGCGAGCGAGGGAAAGCCCGCTAAGTTATTATGGTCGGCGAGCGTACGAGGAAAAACCGCAATGAATGCCGCTGCCCTGTTTTAAATTCATTATAATTTATCATTTAGACAATGTACACCGTTAAAAATGTATAAAAATATCTAATCAATAATGAAGTTGATACAAAGTGAAGAGAGTGACCGATAAAGTTAAACTTTTGATGTAGTCGCAGGTGCGTCTGTTAAAGTAGTGAAGTTTAGAGCACTATGCTTTTTAAAAAGGTCAACGAACATTGACATAGACAAAGGTAGTTTTTAGTCCTCATGAAGTAGGAAAACCTCTATCGACACGAGTATTAGCATGTATACAAATTCAAAAAATATTCTATGCTCAGAATGAGGCTGTTGCAAGTTGTATAAAATAATAAAAAAAAAAACATTCTTCGATTTTGAGGAGAATTTGTTTATACAGAGGAATGGTTTGTCTGTAAGAATCACCAGTCTGTAAGAGTGTAGATGGTTTTTGGAAGATATTGGTAGGGCGCCCTATACAAAATTTCCTTTTTCGTCAGACTTTTTCCACTGGGTAACGCCAGGCATTTCGGCTAATGTTAAAATAAAATAGAGAAAGTCGACGACCGTCTGCAGGGAATTATTGAAGGAGAAAAGCGGAAGGAAGTTCGTTTTCGTTTGGTCGCCGACGCGAAGAAATCATCACGGTGCGATAAGGCCATATCGGGCACGCGAAAATCGAATTTCCGGTTTTCCGACAGGTCGAAGCCTCCGTCCGGACGACCTTCCGGATAAACAAACGGTGAGATAAGAACCCGAAAGTCCACCGGCATCGTCATTTGTTAACGACAAGTAAGTCTAAAATCGATAGTGACCGGAAGGACGAAAGGCGGGGTAGGTGGGGAGAGAGTAAGGTAAAGAAGTTCTGGGTAATTAGGAAGTGCACGAACGACGCATTCGTGGAAATATTATTTGCGGACACGCGATCAGAGAAGACTGCAATTAGAGGTTATAAGCGCCAATTAGCGTGAGTCACAAAGGAAATTAAAATCGACTTGGGTATACAAATGAAACAATTAAATAAAATAGTATAGTAGCTATGATAAATTAAAAACAAAGGTCATAACTCTAAGGTTGAGTACGAAAATAAAGAGTTTTTCAAACTAAGAATATTTTATTTTTACATAGATATTATACCAAGAATGCTTGACAGGAAGACCCCAATGTGCCTTCCTGGACAATTAATTACAAACATTTTATTATTACACAAATCACTGTAATTCCAGAAGCTGAAGAATATGTACTGAATATGTACGCATATTGTACATGGCGCAGCAATATTTTCCGACTTATTTTTGGTATTATCATGAAAAAGAAATTAAGTTAAGTTGGAAATACGAGAAGGTTTACGTAAATGTAGAGTATTTTGCTAAACACAGGAATACGCTCTATTAATGTATGTAAGTAGTTTTGGTTTTTCTTTCTTAATATATTCTGTAATTAGGGATTGCAAGTTACCGTCAAATTTCATATACCGGAAAACGGTTAATAATTTTTCCTACTGCCGGAATACCGGTAAATGTAAGTTTTTTTCGTGGATAAGATAACTGCATGTGATTATTTTTCCAAAAAACGTTAACCTGTTAAGATTTAATCATAAAAATAAATCTCAAGTCATATAAATGCATTAAAGTTAATTCGTAATAATAAAAATAATTTTATTTTTAACCAATCATATTTATTTATTTAAAGTTTGGAGTTTCGATCATACTTGAAACAACCATCTGATCACATTTATTACGATTTCGTTGATATGTGTTGCCGGTGAATTTATCAATTTGATATAGCCACATATTATACTGAAAATAAACAAATTCCAGACAACATAATCTACATTACGCGATTTACATCGACTGTTAATCTAATATTATGCAATTACATGTCTGGATATGTACTTAATATGTATGTGATAAAATTGTTTCCGGTTATCACCGATAAATTTTTTAATTTACCGGTAAACTGGTATACCGGGTTGCAATCCCTAACTGTAATATTATTTGAGGACTTTTTGTATGGTTTCTTTCTCTGACTAATTCTTATGGTTCAAACTTGTTTACTAGTATAAATTGTCGAGATAGGTGGGGTAGCTATAATACAATAAATAGACTAGATATTTCGGAGAAACAAGATTACAAATTTGATGCGTTAATCAATTGTGTACGGTTCAAATCAAAAATCAAAATTGGAAATTTTATAATTAACAATATGCCATAGATAATATGCCGATGACCACAAGAGACGAGACAAATGGTTGCAAACCACGCAGCCATTTTATAAATAGCAAATTTTATAAAAAAATTGCTATTTATAAAATGGCAGCGAAATGGCGGTGAAAAGGGATATAAAGTAAGAAGCGACTAAAACAAACAAACTGAACGGACAGTCTGAACGATCAATTCGGACAATAGACGTCAAGAAGAAATATGACGGAGTATTTTCAAACGTGTCTATTACGATTTTTTATCACCATCGTAATGGCGGACGTCATCTCCACTTATATTGATGACCAAACCGAGCAAAATGGCAAAGTTTGAAAACGATCGGATAAGAACCTAAATATTGTCACACGACCAAATCGTTTCTGAAGTAAGAAGAGGTTTGTAATAAAAATCAAAAAGAATGATAATTTTTTTTAAATTAGTACATGATTTTTTTCCACCCATATACGTACGTACATATATATATATATATATATATATATATATATATATATATATATATATATATATATATATATATATATATATATATATATATATATATATATATATATATATATATGTATGTACATATGTGTAATGTTAGATGAAAGTCTTCTTCCTTTTTTTTCTTCTACACAGAAAAGGACCTCTACGTCCACTTAATGCGAATATTTCACTTTGTCATTGAGAGAGTACGTCACTCGGTTAAGTTCAGGAGTTCGTAACAAAAGTACCGGTTTTTGTCGGTTCCCTATTTTTTTTTTTCCTATTCGCATTGTGAGATATACCGCGACTGCGAAGGGACGCGTGCAGTTGACGGACGGACAAAACGTCGTGCGACACACACAAACCGGTTAGCCGGTTGTCTACGAAATCCGGAAACCGGCTGCACGTGACAGCCGGTTCTGGGACACGTGTCGTGACCGAAAGCACTAGTGTGGTTTCGAGCACTGATCCGTTGACCGTTTTTCGTTGTCAACTACTCCAATATATAGATCTTCAACATATGATACATTCATTGTTTATTTATTTATTTAACATACTTAGGGGAGGCGGTATCAAAGGGGTTTGATTTATACATATTTTATCAATTTAAAAATATTTGTAAATTAAATGAAAAAAAATGTAAAATACATTCAAAATAACAATATGAAAATAAAAATAAAAATAAGAGAAAAAAAAGTAAACAAGAAACAGAAATAAGATATCGGGAAAGAAGAATTACAGAAATCCTTTAAGTTTAAGAAATACATCAAGCTTATTCTTAAAAATATTAAGGTTGTCAGAAATTACAATATCATTGGGAAGACTATTCCAAACTGAAACCACTGTGTTTGAAAAGAAGGAATCTCTGATCAATTTATTAGATTTTTCTTTTTGGAGTCTAAGCGAGTGACCTCTGAGGTGAGTGTTTTCGTTGAATGTAATAAGATTGTACATATGACATTTATAATGATTATTTAGTATTTTAAAGACTTCATTTAAGTCGCCTCTTATTCTTCTCGTCTCAAGTGAAGTGAGATTCATTCTATTCAATCTTTCGCTATAAGAAAGTGAATTAAGTTCAGAAGGAATCTTTGTAATTCTCCTTTGTACCCTTTCGATACATGTAATATATTTTTTAAAATGAGGATTCCATATGCTAAAAGCGTATTCTAGTTTAGGTCTGATAAAAGCTTTTTATATTTTTGATAATATAGTTAAGTTCAGCAACCCTGGTCAATTATTTTTAACAAAATTACCCAAGGCTATTATTCAATGTTCAAACACAGCAGCGAATCCATTACGGTAATTGTTCTAGATAAAAATACATAATGTGCATATTTTTAGACAGCACTATAAGTGCATCGAATCAATCAAATATTCATAAGTGTGTATAAAAATTTTGATTAAAATCTCGACTGTGACGTACATATTTGGTATATGTTATGTACTTTGGAGTGTTGAGGTGAAAAGCCATATATCTTTTAAATGTTGCGTATTTTTCACGGCTGAAAGATCTAATCTGCACGTGAATACTGCTAGGGAATGTAAACTTCCATACTTTGATATACATACATATTTATACTATAAGTTCTTAATAGTTTGAAATATAAATGAAAGCAAAAACTATTGCATGTTGAAGTAAGTTTTTGCCTTACTATTTATTACGAAGCGAAAAATTATCCCAAATTTAATTCAAGCACACTTTTTTAAAAGTAAAAACACAAATATAATTTAGTTCTTTACATATGAATTCAAATAATGCTAGAGAGGAATTGATTTATTAAGATCATTGTCACATTATGTGCGAGTACAGTACATACATATGTATGTATATACACCTACAACATATCGAGCTCTGAGATGTCCTAGATCGGATTACCAAACTGAACTATACTTTCTCTGCTTACAATCATATCAAGTAGGATATAGTAATCTCTATCGTATGTACATATGTATGTAGATTGAAACGTGGTTCATCAACTAACTAACTACATATGTACATACATATGTATCTATGAAACTATGTACATATGTATCTACATGACTATAACGCGTGAAGAATGACACAATTCCAACAAGCATGCAATTTCAAATTAAGACATTGGTTTTCTCGTTAATGGATTACACATATCGGGTAACAATTTGCTAACAAAGGAAAATGCAGAGTGTTGGATTACTTTCACAAACACCACGTACACTTAATCAGGGAAAGCTTTGTAAGATCGCACGCTTGCTTTATTGGAATGTTCATCGCATTTCATTACACACTAAGATCTGTACTAGTACGAGTACAAGTTTATCACCTCGGGGAATCCCGATGCGAATAAATACATGTTTCACGCGTTCTCAGGTGAATCAGGCCTGTTTGTCACCCCCACGACTTCCGCGTTGTTGAGTGAAGATTTAATTTAAACTTGCATGCTTTAATTTAAAACATAATTGGTGAGGAAGGGAAAACAGGTATTATAATACCCTAGCGTTGCCCCACTCCCACTCTCCCCCAGACTCCATTTCCCGGTGACGTATGCGGCAATTGGACTTGGGGCTTAAATTAATTATGAATTAATTGGAGATGCAAGCACGTGATTATCAAGGGAATGCGTACTACTTGTGCAAGTACAACTTGTATGTTGAGTTCAACCATTAAAACGGCATGCATATGAATGCTAGAGCTAACGTGAATAATATAACATTGTATATACAATAATCTAGATGTGTGTAATTTATTTTTGATATTATGTGATAAATTAAAATGGATTTTAATGAAAATTTTAACTGAGCATTTCTTGTACAAAAGTACAACAATTGAATTGGTTTTAATAGCAAAGGGTGGTCATTCACATTGAGATTTACCTGCAGATAAGCTTCTCGTAGAGTCTCTGGGTGTAATACATTTTATAAGCTGTTTATTATTTTAGTTATAGATGCAAAGAAAGACAAAATTAAATTTCATTGATAAATTAAATTACATACTGTGCTTATAATGTCCAGACTCCAGTCTTAATAATATTTTGAGTCGTTGAACATACACAGGATCACCTTTATGACTGTATTGATTTGTAGACGAATCGTTTATCACTGAGAAAAACCAATGAGAGACATTGTAAAAGACTCGTATAGATTTTTCTGCATATAAATATCTCCACCTATCGTTACTTATGTACATAACCAATTGAAGAAAAATACTTCAAGATTCAATTGCAAAAACACATATAAATATATACATATGTTTATATGATTTCATTTCAGTTAAAATGAAATGATAATAAGGTGTAGCATAAAATCAAACTTATTAATCGGTTTGGATGAATATCGCTATTCATATATATGTACATTTGATTGGAAGAACATCAAGTTATCATTATTGTATATCGAGTTATGTATGATGTAGTCGGAGAGCTCTGGAACTATTGATCTAAAGTTGGAAGTGAGCATCCATGATTAGTCATTCGATGCTGTCAATTTACATAGATTAAAATGGAAATTTTGATATCAATTATACCATGAAAAAACAATAATAGTATTTTGCCTCATTAGATCGCATAAATATGTATGTGTGCAGTGGAATTCCATCCATTTTTTAAATTGCCAGAATGATCACTCCACTTTGAGAATTACACATGTACATTATATGTACCTACTATATGTAGAACATTAGTTCAGAAAATGAGAGCGTTTAATTTATCACGTGAACATATTGCACGGTCATTTCTGACCCCGCAACGAACGCGACCGTATGACGTACGACCTTTCTTAAAATGTATGACCGGCGGTAAATTTAAAAGTATAATTTGGAACGTGTATTTTTTTTCATATCATATAAACGAAAATTTACGCTTAACGTCTACCGTTAAGTAATTCTAATTAAAACGTTACGTTTCGCACTCACTGTTTTATTGCTCGGACGCTGAAAACGCTCCCTCGAGTCGTTCGTCAAGGATGTCTGTAACAAAAGAAACATTATTAATTAAAAAAATGTTTTTTCCGACACATTAAACTGTCACTTACGTTTGATGGATTTTCAACATCTAAAAATCAACAACGTGTTTTATAATAAATAAAATACGCTTATAAAAACAAATTTTTACACTTACCCAAAGCGCAGAATGATTTAATCAAAATAAATTATTCAGAAGTTGCATTTTGTGAAAGAAGAGTATTTTCAATGTATAGTTTTAAACTCATTAGAGAATATACAACTTAAATGTTTAATCATGCGCAAAGTTACAGCACTCATCGCGCTGGAAGTCAGCGAGATGCACTCGTTTATTTTCCCTTCAGGGTAGTTTCCTTCCTGGCATTTTCCATGTTTCCCCTCCTTCCCAATGTCGTGGTAAGAATGTCGTCTTCGTGAAAATCCCCCGGTGACAGAGAAGGTATTAGGAACCAATTACAAAGATTACCGTGACAGGAATTTGATTGTTGCCAGCCTATATAAGGGGGACGAGAACGAGCTTTAAGGGAAGAAAACGACGCTCGCACGTGGGTATATAAAAGCAAGGGATGAATATATTTGAAGGGGGACTTATGGAGGATTTGTGGCAAATAATCTCATTTAAATTTTAAATAGATTATTGATATTTAAAATGCTTTTTGAATAAAAAAAACACATTTACTAGCCCAAGCCAACAGATTCTGTTATACCAACTGACACATTAAAAATAGCTTAGGGGACGTATTGGACAATTTTAATTTAATTCATTCATTATATTACAATAATGTGAAACATATGTATATACGGTAAGATGCATGTTAATATTGTTATTGATATTTAACCGTGTCGTTTATGTTGCTTTATATTGAAGGTCTAAAAAAATTAAAATTAAAATGATGCGGTTAAATTATAATAGAAAGAAAAATACGAAGAAAATACATATTATTCATTGAAAACATCGTGCTCTGTATAAATATTAGCTCCTTTCTCAACCGGAAAAGCGAAGCAGAAAACGAATGCTGTCTTAATAATTTTGTCTCATATAACAATTGGTATTGGTAGTAGAAATGCGTCAGAAGACTTTGGGAAATGATGTTGATATGTGATTGGAAGTCAAGATTGGAAAATAATGGTAGAAGTTCATGAATAAATATCAGGCGAGCCGTGCTATTCAATCTGTGGTAATTGTAGATGTACATATGTATGTATTAGATCGTTGAGAAACCTTTTAGGTTAGCAACAAGTGAGCTTTCTTATATATATTTACGTAAAATATTTTATACTGTATTAAAGCAGAGTTATTTAAAAAGTTTCGCAATTAAGTTGGTATCAAAAGACGTTAAAATTCAAATTAAAACAAACGTAAAATTATAGCTTCCGTGTAAGAAAATTTTCGTGTCGTATATTTGATCGAAGTTTTTCAAACGTACTTATTTAAGAATATTTAAGATCAATTATATACGAGAAATAGATGATTGACATACGTCTTAGTCGATTTATATTTCGACATTATTGTACCGTCTTCGGTTGAATGCATTCGAAAATAACATGTCTACAAAAAACTAATTGGAATAGAAATCGTTCTGGTACGAATGTTAAACTAGATAATGTGACTAACTTCCGGCAATTGTAATATCTGTCAAAAGGCATGTCTTCACATATTTAAAACAAATTTTAAGGATAAAAATATTTAAGTATAATATATTCATTGGGGAGCACATATGTATGTATATTCAAATTAATGTAAATGATCTGTATGCATGAACTTCATTAGAATATTATATCATTTTTTGTGTATTAAAATAATACACTCACACTTATATATAAGTATGTATGTATAGAAATATTAATAATTTCAGCGTGTACTACTTTTTCATTCTGGTAATTTTGGAGGCAGCAAACATTGATCGACGAATTATACAAATGTAATGTTTTATTATCAAAATCAAAATTCAATGGCACGTTGGTCTCGGAATATACTATATATCTTGAAAATTAGATTGAATGTAAGTTTGACGATCTCTGGTCGGTTAAACTAATTTGTAGTTTCGTTTATCTACATTTGTCATGTCTGACGAAGAACGGATGCAATTTTACCGAGTCGATCACCATGCTTTTCGATTTAAGCACAGGACGAATAAAATTGGATAAACACACAAAACCCCAAAAACAAGTCTACAATTCAGATAAATTGAGTGCAATTTTATTCTCATTTACATATTCTATTCGCATACAAGTTTTTTAGAAATGAAGTATACAAAAGTTATAATTTTAACTTTAATTTAATATAAAACTTGTAACCAAGTGCACGTATTTAAGCAATTGATAAAATGTGATTACGGTTCAAAAAAACTGTAAATTGTCGTTGTGATGTCTGTGCCAACAATCATCAGTATAATTATCACTGTGACGAAATAGCCATTTTTATATACATATGTAGATGAATATATCACAAAAAAATAGAACGCTGTATGCTTGGCATATGGCAATGGCAATGGGTGAGCTACGTAGATAGAATAAAAATGGACGAAAGAAGTGCTCGAATGGTACTCGAGAGAATACATATCTCACATGGCTTACACATATGAATATACATATGTATATGTTTACAAAAATTACTCAATTGTTCTATGACTCTTATTCCAAAAACCGATGGCTTAGACTTTTTAAATACTCAAATAATCAAATATTTATTAATTTATTTACTGTTTTGAATTATTGTGGCATTACAGGAAGAACCTAATGCGCCACAATGACCTACAAACAAGAGAAAAAAAAATACATAGAATAAAAGGAAAAACGCAAAAGCAGAAAAAAATGATGCAAGAACAAAAGAAGGTATATAAAAATGTGTATATAAAACATCCGTAGAGCACAATGGTGAAGTCCACGATTTGTTTTAATTAAATTGTTAATACAATTTTTCCTGTTTTCATATTCCAATATAGCACTTTGGTAACTTTATAAAATGATTCATTTGGTTTTGCCAATACAATTTACGAGGATGGTTGGTATAATGTAGAGAGTAAAGAGATTGAAATGATAATGTGCGGGTCACATAGCTATGTAGAAGAACGGGCGATAGATGGACGAAATAAGTGCTCGAATAGTACCTGAGAGAATGTAAGGAAGGCCACAAGGTGGATGAAATTAGAAAAATGTGTGAGTTAAGATGGATGAGAGTTGCTCAAAACAGAGACGAATGGAAGCGCGTCAGAGAGCCAATCATCCAGTAGTACATAGACAATGACTGTACATGATCATATATCATCATCATCATCATTATCTACAGCCATTAATCATCCACTGCTGGATGAAGGCCTCTCCAACACACTTCCACTCGTCTCTGTTTTGGGCAACTCTCATCAATCTCACCCCACACATTTTCCTAATTTCGTCAACCCATCGTCAATGCGGTCTGCCTTTTACCCTTTTGCATTCTCTCAGATACCATTCAAGCACTTCCTTCGTCCACCTTTCGTCCATTTTTCTAGCCACGTGGCCTACCCATTGCCACTTCAATATCTTTACTCTATCCACTATGTCCACTACCCTTGTCATACTTCTCACTCACGTGTTCCGCTTCCTGTCTTTCCTCGTTATGCCAAGCATACAGCGTATATCATATATAATAGATATCAATTCTTTTCCAAAACCAACCATTGAAAAACGCCAAAAGACCTTACAATAAAAATAATAAATTGGAGTGTAGTCTAATATAAATAATTTTTATAAGAAATGTAAATAGGTTATTGAGCTCTTTTTTCTATTATGCTACATTAACATTCGAATAGTATAATACTATAATTACTAACAAAAATAAAATAAAATTGTAAAATAGAAAATGATCAGTAGATCAGTAGCTATTAAAATAGATATAAGATGCACTGTAAACATAATTTAATAATAATAAAAAGCATTTAAAAATCCAAAAGAAATTCGGAATTATTCTGATGTATGACAATTTATCACCAATGTGCTCTAAATATACATGTATGTACATTTAATGCACTGAACGCAGAAATTATAACAAGGAAGACGACGATACATTAATAATTATTATTACTGCAAACAGATGCAGTTGGGATAAGTAGTCGGGTAAGTACCTTGCCGATTCGAGATATGAGATTTATGGGGCGCGAATGTGTTGAGAGCCTGAGGCGTTTAACACGTAAAGTGTCCGGGTATCGCTTTAGCGGCATAATGCGCTACTAAAGCGGCTCTTAACGACCGGTTTAACGCCGCAACAAAATACAACACTTTTGTGTCCCCCTGTACTTCGCCCTCTCTTTTGCCACGAGGTGCAATTGCATTTGAATTATGGCCCGTTGCATTCGAAAAGGGGTGCGGACGCTTGCAACGCGTTTGCCCATTTGTTATAATATCGCATTAATGGTAATAATCCTCTCAAGAACGATTCAGATTTAATCGAATTTGAGATATATTTGGTCAGTTTAGGCTTTTGAAATCACAGGAACGAAGGCCTGCCTATCTGAATGACGTTCAAAATATATTACACACATACATGTAGATATTATT
This sequence comes from Arctopsyche grandis, assembly GCF_051622035.1. Taxonomy (NCBI): domain Eukaryota; kingdom Metazoa; phylum Arthropoda; class Insecta; order Trichoptera; family Hydropsychidae; genus Arctopsyche; species Arctopsyche grandis. The sequence goes on from NC_135359.1 coordinate 27,889,403, forward strand.
GATCAGTCTTACATATGTGTATGAGATCAAATGTGAAAATACAATATGTATCAATATTTTTATATGTACGTACATGTATGCACATGTGTTAATACCGATAAGGTTGATAAGCTAATTGTATCTTGTAGTAAACGAGGTGCAAAAATTACATGGACAATATTTTGGATTTTGGTCAGATTTGGTTGTTCAATGTGAAATTTTTCAAAATATCATATTTAAAATATTGAATTTATTATATTTAGAATTTATATAGTACATTTTATCTATGTATACTTGTCTACATACAAGTAACAAGCAAGCCCAATGACTTAAGACTCAACTTTCATAGATAAATTATGCTATTTTAAATCGTAAATAGGTTATTGAGCTGTTTCTCTATTGTGCTATATGCACTAACATTAAAATAATAAGATTATATTATAAATACAAAGAAAAGATAAAATAGAAAATGATCACTGGATCAGTAGCTATTAGAATAGACCTAAGATGTAATGTGAACATAATTTATGACCATAAAAAGAATTCAAAAATCAATATCAAATTATTTCTCTTCTTCAACATGTTGGCAGATAAGTTTGATACAAAAATTATAGCATTAGATTTTCAGCTGTTAAGAATATAACATGTAATTTTATAGTGTCTACTAGTATGGACATACATATATGCAACAATTTTCTAACGATAAGAAAACGAAACAGAAAAGTTTCATGCCATGAAAATCTGTATGGTTTAAATTCATGGTTTTTGATTGTCAAGCATTTTGGAATATCAGCTTGTCGGGATTATGATACAAAACCGTGTTAACAGCTTGAACTATCTCCAAAGCGAAAGACACCGCAGTATAACGGGGAAAACTAAATTAGAATTTCCTCATGTATAAATAAAGACGACGTTCGTGAAAAACCGCACGTTAAGCGGATTTGCGGTATACACTGCGCTGACATGGCAAAATGCGACAACATAACTAAAGATTATGTAATACGTTAAATTACACAAAGTAAAAAATAAACAGTGAACACGGGATAGCTTATATTTTTTTCCGAAGAATATTTATTCACCGAAGTACGAGTTTAGCAGATATTTCATAGATTCAAATTCGTTCCGGGGGTAAAGGGAAGAACCCGAGGGAGTTTGTTGCGACTCGGCGATGCGGAACAGGTGAAACGGTGTTGTCAATTTGATATATACCGTGGGAAATGGGCGATACAGGACCAGAACCGGTATCGATTACGGCACAAGGACGAGATAAGATTCTTTTACCGTGGAATATACTACCAAAGGCAACTTTCTTATAAATCGATTCAAACCTTTTTTATTTCTCCAGTTTGTGTGTGTGTATGGGAGAGGAGTGGATTTTTATGTAAATTTATTGGTCGTAGAGAAAATATTGTGCGAAGATAATATTTCAATTTTATTGTTCCAATTAACTCCGAATATACGTATTTGGTACAACATTTTTTCGAAATGCGATAAAATCAATCAATTTTCATTACGATAAAATCTTCAACACGTAAACAATTTTGTTGAATCAAAAATATGTATATTACACAAAATCTCTTTAGTCGAATTTTGTTTGAAATACGATGGTGATTTTAGAAGTTACATCTGAATATTATTAAGGATTATATTAATTGTAATTGAAAACAGTCGCATTCAAATACTACATATATAAATTCGTAAGATGATCTCTTGCATGACTATAATAATATTTATTGCCATGACGTTTTACAACTATAATAATTACTTCTCATGACGTATAGTCAGTCCGTAGTATTGCGTCAAAGTTACATATATTACAGAAAATTTATGAAATTTTGTATGGTGATTAATCGCTACAAACGAAACAATGTATTGTTTATTCCAATGATAATCATAAAGATTAGTACGACACGCAAATGCTTCTTTATAAAGCAGAGATTCTGGTATATTCAGTTCCGACTTACATTTGATCGTATCTGTTCAATTCACTTTTGTATTCAGATTTAAATAAAAAAACACATGGGAGTTCAGTGTGATTAAAATATAAGACATAAAATATAATATTAGTATAATATAAAATATAATATTAGCCAGCAGCATAGCTCGGTCGTTAAGCTTCTGCTTAGCGTCAAGAAGGTGCCGGGTTCAATCCCTGAATGAAAATGAATTTTTTCAGAGTATGCTGTTGGTCAGACCTGGATTTGTGACTCCAGGTTGATCGTTTCCTATTAGAGTTTGCCAATTTTCTCTGATTTCATTGTTGAAACGGTTCCCGGAAAAAAAAATTGGCTAAAAATCCTTCCTACCTACTATGTCACCACTATTTGAAGTATGATTGATGTACAATAAAATTTATGTACAATTCATAGATGTCTCGTTAATTTGCGAGTTTTTCAGTGTCTCGCAATTCAACGACTTGTAATAAAAATGCTGCATTTGTATTTGTAATTGTAATTTGTAATTGGCCAGGAAGGCGCATTGGGATTTACCTGTAAGGCCTTCCTGGTATATACATATGTATGTAAATAAATAAATAAGGCGAAATTTCACAGACATCATCGTTTAGGGCTTATGTACAAATAGTTATATGTATACAAATATAACTATTAGATCTATATACTTTTTTATACAGTATGAAATATAAACATCGAGTCTTACAAGTATGTCAAAAGCAACAATGAACACAGTGAGTGTTAGCGAAAGTTCAAAAGACTGATGGAAAGTGTTGAGTTTCGTCGTTCGCACGTCAACAATGGTTAAATCTGTTGTAAAATTAATTGGCAAATCTGTGGTGAAATTGCAACCTATATATTATATTCAGATCGCGAGCAAGCGTCTGAAAATTTCACACACGAACGGAAGCCATTTAAGGAGCGGGGGGGTCGAGGTAGCAATTTTCAATTTTCAACAGGCGAACAAAAGATTGGCAAGTATCAGACGGGTTGAGGGGTAACAGAGGAGAAGGAAAACCTCTTTATATATACACACACACACACATGAGAAACTTATATACAAATATAGGGCTCGACTGTTTGAGACGTAGATTTATTGGGTAACCTTACCTACGACGGAGTATGGGTTAGCCGGGACTCTTTTCGGCAGGCGAGGGAAGATACTCTCTCTCTCCGGTTTGAGGAAAGTTAGGGAAAATATCCCCCCAAGGCGTAGGACGAGGGGGTGAAAAATTGATTCCGAGGCTAGGCGGGAATATAATAGGTGTTTTGCGGGAATTTGCAAATTTACTAGCGAAGTTGTACCGGAATTACTATAGTTATTATTGCGAACATGCCGAGCGCGACGACGCGGAAAAACCTGCCCTAAATAAGACCCTTACAAAAGAAAATCGCATTCATAAATAGGCGTAGGTATAATAAAATTTCATGGGAAACTATTCAGCGTGTAACTCAATTTCATATTATCTAGTATTTAAGTGGTGAATTACGTCATTCGAAATGGTAATACGATAAAATTCTTGGAGAAAGGTGTACACTTCTCCTTATGCGGGAAATGAAGTAAATCTGATAAATTTAATCCAATATTGAGTTATTGAGAAAATGGAATCAAAAGTATTGAACAGAATTCATAAAATGCTACTTAATTTAAAATATTTATTGTATTTTAAAATTGAATGTAAATAACCTTGAGTTCAGCTTTTAAATATGTACTTATGTTGTTTTATCATAATATTTAGTTCCATATAATATATTTCATTACACATATGTATGCTCCTCGTGAGTATTAAATTATATGTATGTAATTATATTATATATATGAACATATATGTATTCTCATTGCTGAAGCAATGAGAACGAATTACTACTTCATAAATTCATTTTTGGTCAAATATATTATGATTATGTTCTCATTCATAATGTATGCACAAATAAAATGAAAAACTCATTCTCCGCTGAAAAAAAAAATTGGAAATTTAATAATTAAACATCGACTACACTTATATAATCTTAGTGATGTCATCAACAATTTCATATCTCATAAGGCAGTGTATATATGTATGTAATTTCATATCTCATATACCTGCTGTTATCAAATTTTAATTACCAGAATTTATACATGCAATAATATATTCATAGGCAAAGAACCCCCTGGAACAAAGTTAATCCAAAATGAACAATTCAAAAGACCTGTTGTTTTGCGAAGTACTTTGGCGCGATACGCTAGAGCGAATTATTATAATATTGTATTGTGTGAAACGAGCGTTGCAATTTAGCATAGAATTTTCACCCATACATACATACATACATACTAGATATTTTCGACGGGGAAAATAGATGAAAATGAGGTTCGTGACGTTCCTGTTAAAAATGCGAAGAACAAAAGCGGAGGGGGCATACGAAAGTTGTACAGAGAAAGAGAGACAGCAAAGCACTCAATGCTGAAATTCAAAATGCTACTACTTGTCAAACATCTTTCCGTATTCAGTCAGCATGCTCGTATCAACTTGGAAAACGGCGATTCTTCAACTTCGAATGCTCGTATATACATACACCGAGACTCAAAAAACGGAACTGCACTCCATATTGCACGCATATTTCCATGTGAATGACATAATCGTATAAATAAAATAATAATTATATTTGGGGAATTTTATATGAAATACATTATATAATAATTCGTTTTGTTCTCTAGCTTCTATGTGGTAATACGTCATGCGCGTCGTTGCTGTAACAGTTGGGACTCATGTCCCTATTAATTATGTGCGTGGTAGGCATCATCATTTGATGGTACCTACTGCCCGCACAGTTCTTTATCGGATGGATCCTATTCCAAGAACAATCGGACTTTTTAATGAATGTTCGTTGCTGCCGTGCCCGAATGTGATATTTTCCATCTGAGCGAACGTAGGTTATCGGAGATTATTTTAACTTACATATTGGTCTAGTGGCCCGCGCTCATCATTATTTTTATAATTGGATGTGATGTATAAGTAGAATTTAATCTTCTAATTTCCATTTGCGCCTCGCAGGGATATTTTGTATTTAAGACTGGTTCTTTTATATTGGTGCTATCTGTAGATTCAACACATTCCCTACTATGTAATTGTTATGTGATATTTTTACTTTATCTGCTATTGTTTTTTATAATTATGAATAAATGTATTTTTGTCTGTAAATATATATTTTTTTCTCATCTCTATGTATAATTTTAACCATTGTGGCTCATTGGGGACTCCTTTAATTACACAATGGTCCAAACTTAAACTTACATAAATAAATAAATATTAGGGCATTAACACAGGTTAAACCAAAACTGTTCAACCGCGAGATCTACCCATTATGTTGCATACTACCATATATAGAAAATTGGTTAAATTCAATCAGCCAATCAGATAACAAATAAAAATACACATGCTTTTGGGTTTAAATGTTCATATTATAACCGTTCAAAACAACTTGTGCCATACCTATATATGTATATACCTTAAATAATGTAGATAAGTAATGGCTGTAGATGATGATTTTAGCATATGCTAAAAGGACCCGCCGTTGTAATTGGTTTTCGAGGATTATCTCCAGGCTTAAGTGCTGTCCGTTAACAATGGAGAACCCCGAATGGACTTCGTGGCCGGCAACGGCACCCAGCCATTTCCCGCTAGAATTCTCAGAACTGATAGCGCGAAAGCGTGGAACTGCATGCCGAGATTGTGGGACTGCATATCTAGTACGTGACTATAACAATATGCAGATGCAGTGAGCGACATGCCCTTTATAAGCAGGTACTTAGGCCATACCAATGCATTCTGGACGGAGCACTGGCAGTGCGTGGATCTCCTTAATCACCCAATAAATGCTGTGAAGCGACTTTGGCCTTTTATTTGGATCCTCCACCCACCCCATACGCAACAGCATATTATACAATAGTATGTATACAATTATGCATCAGAAGATTTCTTTGTTGGAAATCAGTTGTTACAGAAATTGAATGACACTACTGCATATATTTAATCACTTCTAAGATTTTCATTTTTATCCAATTTGAGATAATTTGAGTTCCGACATTTCTCTTTTTTACTATACTATGGAATTACGGCCTTAATATGTATCTGGTTAGAATGAAAGTCTGCATTTTAATAAATACAAAGAGATAAACTGTTTCTAGCTTTAAATTGTATATCCGCAACGTTATTGGTTTGAAAGATATAAACTTTCAAACAGAAGCGCAGTAGTTCTAGTCCGCTGTGTATAAGAAAACACAAAGCACGATTCATTTAGTATGCGTTTACGGTTGAATTTCAACAGGAGAGTTCTTTCTTTCCACTAGGAACGAAATAGACGACAGGACTCAGCGGTAATATTCCGCAAACGAACGAAAATAAACAAACAGCAAATGAAAATGAATTTATGTACGCAATAAATGAAAGTTTCACGAGCGGTGACCCACCCCCCTTCTAGCCGGTTCGTCTTCCCTTAGCTGGTGTTTCCTCACTTCAACAATTATTGTCTCTACCAATTATCTTGTTGACTAATTGTAGTCTTCTCGGCTCGACTCATTAACAAGTCGACCGTTTTTGTCGACCAATTTGTCGTCGGTTACGTGCCGCCACTGGCGTCGTCGCGAATTTAATTACGGGGAGAGACGCGTGATTAAACGGAAGCCGGATGCATCCCCGCTTCCGGCTTAAGCCCGTGCCTCATCCAGTATCCGTTTCAATATATTTTACATAATATTTCCCGCCAATCATGCTAAGTATTTTTTTTTGCAATATAGCTCACTTGTGAAGTAATTGTTTACCAGTTGACGGATCTTGGTTTCTAATCCACTGGATTTTCTTGATGATTACGAATACATGTATAATAAGCACGTTCCTGTATTGTGCGTGGAAAAAAAGCATCGATTTTAAACAATGTCCTGTGCCTCCAACCAATCGATTTACAAATGTGTATCTAAAATGTCATTTTTTTAAACAGAATCTAACAGTAAAACGTTTAAAAGATTTACACAAAATCTAAAAATGAAAAAAAAAACAAAGAAGAAAAGCATTGAATAGCTGGAGATATAGGATACATGCAGACAAGCTATACATACTAAGAAAAATGGCAAGACAATAGAAATTTACAGTAAGAAAATGAACAGCAAAAAGGATCAATATAAAGGAGAATATTGTTGAAAGAAGAGCAAAATCTATATAAAAATTAAATACAGGCATGGTTTGTATAAGACGGATTAATATGAAATAATGAAGGATTACGGAGGAATCTGATTACAAATTGTAATAGGATTTTAATTAATAAATAAGGACTATCGATTAAATAGTTCGAAAGCAAAAGCAAAAATCATAAATCATAATTTTCCCTCTTAGATTGTAAGGAAACATAACAACCATTGTGAAGAAATCGTGAATTCCAGAAGGAATGGAATTTTGAACGTATATATCTTTATCTAAACCAAACACTTTGTAAGAGTTTGCTGGTGCTATCTGACAATGCTTTTTGAGATGGAACAAAATTGCCACCACCAAAATTGAGTTTGGAATACTGTGGCTTAACAGGTAATCTTACTATGTGTACGGATAAAATGTTCAAAATAAAAATAAACAAAGAAAAAATATAGAGTGAAAAAGAAAATTAAAATCTGATATAGCGAGAGGGTGGCGAAAAGGGAGGAAACGATCGATAAAGTGTGGATAAATCCGGCAAAAATGTGGACAATAGACGTCATTGTCTATTGTCCAAAACGTGGACAATAGACGTCACCGAGAAAGATGATGGAGTATTTTCAAACGTGTCTATCACCATCGTAGTGGCGGACTTTCCACATATAATGATGACCAAACCGAGCAAAATGGCAAAGTTTGAAAACAATAGGATAAGAACCCAAATTTCGTCGGACGAAATCGGACGCAAAAATCGAAAGCTAAGTAAGAAGAGGCTAGTAATAATAAAAAATGAAGTAATCCAGAAGGAGAAAGCTCTGAAAGGCAAATGATAAAGCACTCGGAACCGAATGCGTGTATTTTTGTCCACGTACGATTGAAGTGAAAACTTTGAGTCGTTTCTTCGCAACGCGAGTCCACTTCCGTACCGAATCATTTGAAGTTTACATTTCATATAAATTGCGTGAGTGAATCTGTGCGGGGTCAACTTATCTTACTAATTGAGCTTTCCGTATCGACATTTCGGCTAACGAGGGTCCAGCGGCGAAAGCTTTTAGGCCGTAACAAAGTTTGGAGCGCGATACGATCGGAGCTTTCTGATGATAATAACGTCGATGATTGCGAACTTTGGGATTAGCGTAACGCGAGCGCTTAATGGACAAGTTCGTCGCGAAAGGGTTCGCACTTTCGATTTAAGCGTTTATTATGTGTCGGTTGGTGCAATAACGCGACCGAGTTGCGCTCGCGTTTAACCCTTAGCGGTCGTTAAGCGGGACGGTGTCGTTAAAGGGTTTTATGAAATCGAGTCGTAATGGAAGTGCGGCGGGTGGTTATGATGCGGAAAAAAAAAGGACAAACACCTCACCTTCTTGGGCCATAAACGGAACAAAGTCCATGGAAGATGGTCGACTGTGTTACGCTTTCCGAAAGGTATGTCTAGGGAAGCTGAAACCGCATTAATATACATGGTTTTCACGTTTTATACTTTCATAGTCGTTTTGATGGGTTTGAAACAACAAAGTAAGAAAAATTTTAAATCTTATTTTTAAAATTCTATATTTATTTTGATACATATATATATATATATATATATATATATATATATATATATATATATATATATATATATATATATATATATATATATATATATATTTATAACTGATCTAAAAACCGATGCAATTTTGACGAGGTATCCAACTATTATCGGTTAAGAGCGATATACTAACTTGAAAAAACTGCATGCCATATCATCATCATCATCATTTACAGCCATTCGCCATCCACTGCTGGATGAAGGCCTCTCCAACACGCTTCCACTCGTCTCTGTTTTGCGCAACACTCATCCATCTCATTCCGCACATTTTCCTAATTTCGTTCACCCATCTTCCTTGCGGTCTTCCTTTTACTCTTTTGCCTTCTCTCGGGTACCATTCAAGCACTTCTTTTGTCCACCTTTCGTCCATCCTCCTAGCTACGTGACCCGCCCATTGCCATTTCAATCTCTTCACTCTATCCACTATGTCCACTACCCTTGTCATATTTCTCACCCACGTGTTCCGCTTCCTGTCTTTCCTCGTTATGCCAAGCATACAGCGTTCCATACTTCTTTGAGTGCATTGGATTTTATTTTGCATCTTGGCGTTCAGTGTCCAAGTTTCACATCCATACGTCATCACTGGCAAAACGCATTGATCAAAGATCCTTTTCTTCAGGCAGAGTGGCATTTTTGATTTAAAAACAGCATTCATCCGTCCAAATGCACTCCACCCCAATTTCATACGTCTCTTTATCTCTTCATTTTTACTACCAGACATGTCAATTATTTGACCTAAATATAAATAATTATTTACTACTTCTACTGGTTTATCATCTAAGGGGATGCTATCAGGCATGCAATAACTATTGAACATTAGTTTAGTCTTATCTACGTTAATTTTTAATCCTACTTTTCTACTTTCCCTGTCCAGCTGTGTTAGTCTGATAAGTAGGTCAGCTGAATCACGAGCTACTAAAACTATATCGTCTGCGAACCGAAGGTGACTCAAAAAGCGACCATTGATGCTTACTCCGGCTGTATCCCAATCCAATTTCCTGAAAAC